>NC_053023.1:282100607-282400607 GCF_003073215.2 Triticum urartu
CAACAGGACCCCGTTCCAAACGTAGTAGGTCCATTTCCTCTGATTCGCGGTACGCCAAGCCTCGTTTCCATCGTCTGTTCCGTCCAAGCCCTCCGGATGAACATGACCACCCATTCCTCTCCGACCCAGCCGGTTGGCTCCCATGCGTTCCGTTGCCTCCCGATGAACCCGACGCATTCCGTTGCCTCCCCATGAACATGACGCATTCCATTGCCTCCCCATGAACACGACGCATTCCGTTGCCTCCCCATGAACACGGCGACGATGCTATTTCTCCGTTCCGACCCAGCCATGTACACGAGCCCTGGCCGTATGTATGCAGGAGTAGGCGTTCGAGACCCCGCCCGTATATACACATACGTGGCCGTATTATGTTTCTTGCACCCTGGCCGCTATACGTATGTGTACATGCTACGCGCGCGCCTCTACTACGACACGTATGCGCCTCTACTACGACACGTGCGCGCCTCTACATCAACCAGTATATATGTACGTACACGTTCGCGACCAGAATGACAATGCTACGTACGCTTCGACCAGGTGGGTCCCGACTGTTAGGCACTTCCTTGCGTGCAAAGATGTAGCTGGTGGGTCCCAGCAGTCAGGGGGCGAATCATTTTTTTTGCTTGGACGCACTTCCTTGCGTGCGAAGATGTAACTGGTGGGTCCCAGAAGTTAGGGGGGCGAATCATTTTTTTTGCCCGGACGCACTTCCTTGCATGCGAAGATGTAGCTGGTGGGTCCCAGCAGTTAGGGGGAAACGTTTTTTCATGAAATACGATGGCCCATCCTGTGGGTCCCCGCTGTCAGGTGGAGGAATCATTATTTTGCGTGTAATAAGGAGGCACTTCCTTGCTGCGGCCGTGGACCTAGCTGTCAGCCTCTCCACGTACAGTCCACGTCCGATGGAAGTCGTTCCTTGACCACGTTGACCACGCCGCACCGAGAGCACCACGGCGGTGGACGACGGTGAGGACTAGGAAGGGGACGACTCGGAGCCGGGGAAGACGCATCAATGGATGCCCACGCGAAGAGGAGTACGAGGGTTCACTGGTTCGGTTGCGGTGTGAGGCTGCTGTCGCCGCAGAATAAAGGGGGTGTGGGTGAGTAGAGGGATGGTCTGGCCAGCGGTGGGAGTAGTAGGGGGCGGTGAGGCCTCCGCGGCATCACAGCCGGCCATGGGAGGCAGGAGCACGCGGCATGACCGATGCTGGTTTGGGCGGTAGGAATAAGAAGACCAGATGTTGAAGAAGCACTACGGCCGTTGGATGAACATTGTACGGTAACAGGAGGTAGAATCGTTCATATTTACTAAGTTGACAAAGCCCTCCATCCCCGTCAACTTGGTAGGCCCACAAGTCATCCTCCCACTATGCTGGGTTCCAGCTGGCAGGGGGAATATTCATTTTTTTGTGCGTAATAAGGAGGCACTTCCTTGCGTTCGAAGATAGCTGGTGGGTCCGACATGTGAGCGAGGGGCATGTTATTTTCGCGAAATACAGAGGCCCTTCCAGTGGGTCCGAGATGTCAGGTGGATGAATCATTATTTTATGCATAATAAGGAGGCATTTCCTTGTGTTCAGCCGTGGACCTAGCTGTCAGCCTCTCCATGAACAGTCTACTTCTGATGGTGTCGTTCGTTGACCATGTTGACTGCGCCGCGCCGAGCGCATCCAAGGTGGTGGACGACGGCGAGGCCCCTGATAGCAATGATCCGGAGATGGGAAGACGCGGGAGTAGAGTCGCAGACGGAGAGGTGTACGAGGGTTAACTGGTTCTAGTGCGGTGTGGTTCGGCAGTCGGTGGAGAAGAACAGGAGGTGTGGAGGGGTGGAGGGATGGCCTGGCCAATGGTGGAGTAGCACTTCATAGCGAAGCGTGCTAAGCAGAGCTGCTAGCAGTCGTAGGCGGGAGGTGGTCCCGGCGGCGCTGGAGGAAGAAGACGACAGATTGAAGATGGATGCCGGTCGTTGGATGTAAATCCAACAGCTGACATGTCAGAATCATTTGTTGACTAAATTGACAACGACTTGCGTTGGCTTCGACCTATTGGCCCACATTTCAGCCTCCAAAAATGTGGCACGTATTCAACCGATTTTTTCAGTATTTACAGTCTTTTTTTTGCGCGGTAGAATTTACAGTCAATTTGATCTTTTTTTGAATTACATCCATTAGCTGGGCTGGGTGAACAAATAATGTAGCGTCCATGTGGCCCATTTATTTTATTTCCTAAAAAGTTACAGGCCATTTGCACTTTCTCGAAATACACGATTTTGCTGGACTGATTCTAATTATAATGTTGGGTTAGGCCAGCAATGTTATCAAAAAATAAAAAGGGGCTGAGCATTTTGTTATAAATATATTTAAATAATAAGTGATATTATTACATTCATCCTTAAATCTTACCAAGCTTTTGTACACAATCACTAGGATTTTCGTGCCAAAACAATCTAGGATTTTATTTGTTAAGAAATTATTTTTATAAGTTAATAAGATGTGGGATATTGTTTTCTTACATATGTAAGTATCTGTTAAATATATTATGACAATAAAAATAATATATAATAACATATAAAATAATTTAAATATATATAATATAGTTAGAAGGGAAACATAAGTTGGACCTGGCGTTCCTATTCTTATATAGAAAAATAGAACAGACCTCTGTGTTTTCTTCAAAAAAAAAACATAAATTGGGCTGTCAAAAATAAAACCTCGGATGGGAGGTCCATAGGCCTGTTTGTATTTTCTTGGCCTATGGACCTCCCATCCGAGGTCGTGGGCTGCGCATGTTAAAAATGAAAGCCTAGACAGGGCAGCCCAAAACCACGTCCAACACTTGCCAAAACTTCGTCCCCCGTTTTCTCTGTGTTTCGCACACTCGACATTGTGTGAGCATTTTGACTGTGCATCATATGAAGATGTGCTATGCATGAATATTGATCACCATGATGTTAACTGGTTGGTAGTTCCATTTTCGACAATGAATAAAACTTCCAACATGATGTTAACCCTGTTTGAAAAGGCCGTGTTAATATAAATGCTCTGCCTCTGAAAGTTGCAGTTTCTTATCTGAAACTGAACTTGCAGTTTCTTATCTGAAACTGAAACTTGCAGTTTCTTCTCTGAGAATCACATTGTCTGCACTTTTATACTCCTATGAAACTACATTTTTTAAGTGCTAAAAATAGATCTCTAGAATTCATAAAATACTTCATATGCTCAATACTGCAAATCTGAAATTCAAAAGACATTCATATCTGAAAGTACTCTCAAAATACACAACACAAAACACAATTCACAACCTGCAAATACTGACAACCATAAGCTCCTCCTGACAATTCACAACATGCCCGACTATTGGGCTGGGGGGGCAGCCCCCTCATATTCCTCAGCGGCAGACAGCCGCCCCGTGAGACGATGTGAACGGCGAGGGAGACGATGGCGGGGAAGCATCGTCGGGCCAACTACTTTTCTCCTCTTGCAGGTGGGTTCGGTCGATGAAGACTCTACCGGCTCGCTCTGGCAGGACACCCTCACAAACGGCACCCTGTAGATGCTCGATCCTTCAATCTCTGGTGGATGCTCCATCTGGGATTGATACTCCCACCACCGCTCCCCCACGATCGGATTCGGTGAATCTGTTTGCTCCATGTCCCAGAGGAGCAGCTGTATGTACTCCGACGCGACTCCCTCCAGGAGTATCGCCGCCTTTTCACTCTGTTGTAGATATTTGGCCATGGATGTCCCCGTCGCCGCTAGTTGGTCCTTGTTTTCAAACCAAGACTGTATCTCCAACATCCTAGCTAGCTTCACAGGGTCGCCGTCTGTGATCCTCACGTATCGGTTGTACTCCTCCATCGATCTACTTCTCCACAGCACCTTCACTCGCTGGTGGTGGTTTTTGAATGGAAGAGGAGAGGAGCAGCGCTGGTTTTGGATTAGAACGGGAGAGGAGCGACGCTGGTTTTGGACTGGAACAGGAGAGGAGGGGCGGTGGTTTTGAAATAGAAGAGGAGTGGAGCGGCGCTGCATTTAGATTGGAACAGGAGAGGAGCGGTGGTGGTTTAAGAGGAGAAGAGCGGAAGAGCGGCGCTGGTCTTGGAAGTATTTTTTGTTGTTTTGCGTATTTTGGGTCAAAGTTTGACCACGTACTGTATTTGACAAGCAAAATGTGAATGCATGTCACCAAAAATTGTATCCTTTGGTTCGTATCTAAATGTACTTTCAAATTATATTATTTTTGCAATGTATAACATATATTTTATGTGCGAAAATCATGGTCAATTATGACCCAGAATAAAAGGGAGACTAGTTAATGTGGGGTCGCTTTCTTAATTGAAAGGTAAATTGATTTTGATTTTGATCCAGTCACAGCGCACCGGCCCTCTTGTCCAATCCTAAATCACTGCCGCACGCTCCTCTCCCTCTTCTCCATTGCAAAACCACCTCCTCTCCTCTCCATCATCTCCATTCCAAAACCACCGTCTCGCCTCTCCCTCTTCTGATATTATCCATTGCAAAACCACCTCACACTCTGCATATATGCCGGTTCCATACGTACATTTGTGCAGTTCCACCAAAATGCAGCTGAATAACCCTATTTGCATAGATAATGAAAAAGCATGATTACATTATAGTGGCACTAGTTGATGAAACACACAAAATAAATAGAAGAAAATATTGCGATAGTATCGTAGTATGCCATGCTGCGAGGGCGAGATGGGCCCTGCGATGCCTCATACTGGACATCGTCCCATGTCTCCCAGATACACCTTCTGCAAGTGATGAACATATGTGTACAGCGGTAGTACAAGGAGGCACCTTGAGACATTCAAATCTCTATTTTTGTACATATCAACTAAAATTAAGCACCCCAGTTTGCAGAAATGCTTAAACATTAACAATGGGACTAGTTGATGAAACATACATTAACAAAGAGAAGCACTTTATTTATCTACATTAGAAATGAAATGATAGAGATGACACTCGCTCTATTTTAACTGTATTATTAATTCATTTTATTAATGACACTAGGGTCGAGCAGGTGGCAAACGAGGTGTACCGTGTGTCGCAAGGATGGAGGCCGGGGGTGCTTAGACTGGGATGCTGAAGCTGGCTCTTTCAGTCACCAACATGGATGATTCAATTCATGGGACCTTTTGGTGCAGTTCACCTAAAATGAAGCAATGTCCCGTGAGCTAGCAGCTTCTTCTTCAAATTTTTTTTAAGAAAAGGGCTCCAGCCCCGGTTCCATTTCCATCAGAAAACGAAACCCATAGATCTTCTTCTTCATTACTTGCAATAAAATTGAGCAACATCAAGGTTGGTTGTGAAGCTCCTGGAATGCTCAACTATAATTTGGATATCATTTGTGCAGTTCAACTAAGATCGAGCGTGAAATGTATACTCTGTTTGCACAAAAAAGGTGGAAAGGAGGGTGACTAACAAGTGATGAAACATGCATCAAATGAAAAGAAGCATGTTCCTTATCTGAATGGCAATCCTACATGGACAGTAGCAATTTCTAAAGCACTGGCATTGCTAGATATTAGTGTGGGAATTAGGATTAACTATGACAACCATTAAATACGGCATTACTTTGGGCACGGGAGAGTAGGCGGACCAGGACAGTTGCATTTCTAACGAAAAGAACCAACTTATATTAATGGGAAATTTTAGCAGGACATGTAAAGAAGTGCCATTGATTCATATTACTGGAGGCATTACATTGAAAACAACATTGGTTTAACGTGTCCTTACTTCTAACAGTGCGACTGCTACATTGTACAAGTGGCATTACATAAGAGTAGCTCGGGGCAACAAACATCAGAACAGGATATCTGGGTTGGTCCCATTTTTGTTCGGCATAGCCACGTTATACTGTGTGAGGCTAGAAAATCTAGTGCTGGACTTACTCTGTTGACTTGTCCCCCAGTCCCCACTTTCTTTCCTTTTTCAACCAATAGATTGGGTTTATATTGAGTTTGCACTACATTTCCCTTTATTTCCCTATTATACCACCAGTTGGATAACCAGTCTCTGCTACTTTTCGCCCCCATTATTTCCTCTTTCGACCAAGTCCTAGATTCAGGTAACAAATCCTCCCCCACCCCCACCCACTTTCTTCCTTGTTTGAACCAAGTAGTACTAGATTCAAGTGCATGAACTAGTTTTACCTCTTAAACGTAAAAACATAGGTGGTTTTCGAACAGCCGATTGATCCTAGCTACAAGGGTGGCTGAGAGATAGTAAAAGATACAAATGCAACAACGTTAGGAGCTCGGGAAGTAGAGCAAGGCCGGTTTTGAAGGAAGTTATACCTGATGGTCGCCGGGATCTCGCTCGGTGGGCTGCGGGAGGCCGGATCTGCCCACACTACGGCAGCGAAGAAGAAGGGGTCGGAGGCCCTCCCTCGCCAGCAGTGCTTGGGAGAGAACGGCAAGGCAGGCTGATCGGGACGCGCCCAGTAGTGGGTAAGAGTCGTCGCCGAGGACCACCGCGTGAACGTTGCACCTTCTCACCTTCCCCGGTGGAGAGGATCCGGCTGGATCTGTGACCAGCGGTGAGCAGAGAGAGAGAGAGAGAGTGTGTGGCCACCGCTTTCGTATTTAGATCTGGAGAGGCCGAGACAGTGTGAAGAGGGCAACACTAGTAAGCAAGCGCGGATGCTCCTGCCTATATAGTGGAGTAGTACTAGTTTTCTTTTGTCTACCGGAGCCGGCTTGATCTCGTCAATGACTGTTGAGAAGTCTTCATGCACGTGGCCCGGAGGCGCAGTTGTCGTCATTTTGATCTGAAGCGCCGGATTATAACATATAACACGAAAAAATGTCACATGACAAGAAATCATAACCTCACTGCCCAAAGGAGACAACATGAATCCCAACGAACAAACTAGACGAGGAACAAAGCTCAAATTAAAGATAAACTCATAGAAAAGGGGTCCGTCGATAAATGTCCTAATTAACATAGCCGGCTTTGACCTAGATGGCAGCCGAGTAGTCACTGTTCGTGCATGTGCCCCCAATGACTAGCCCAACTCAGTTGTCGTTGTTTAACCCTCACAGTGATCCGAAGCACATGACACCTAATTTGCGAGATGACAAGAAACCTTTTTTTAGATTTCTCACCACAACTACAGCCATGTACAACACAGCCTGCACGATATATAGACGATAGCCAATCCAGGCGAGTCTGCTGGACTCTGGTCACATGCTTGGACGAACTGATCTTTCGTGTCTTGCAGGGATCGTCCAGGCACCAACGTAGTACAACACTTCTCTAGTACTATCGCTCATCTCCCTCTTCTATTAAATCACCCGACTTGCAGGCCGGGGAGTGTGCCTATGGTCGGTTCTCAATTGCCATCCCACATGTGTGTGCAAACGCAATATGACGCGCGTTCCATTCGAAGAGCAGCGTGCCAGACCGACCGGCCGTCTGGGGTGCGACGCGAACGCGACGGGCGCGCTGTATACTCCATACATGTGTACTCCCGTTTTCTAGACGCTTTGCTCCATGGCGCGGGCACAATCCATGGATACAAAATTAATATACTGTATACTATTTAAAAGTCGAGGGCGGGGCTTTTCCTACGCGGTAGGCGGCGGGGCAGTTCCGCCTAGTCGGTTCGACAGAGACGCGAGAAGATGAGGGAGTAGGCTGCTGCAAACGTAGGGCTGTGTGATTTGACAGCAAGTTACTGCTGGATAGGTGGGGCCCCGTGATCATGGGAGAATGGAAAGCCACTACCCTGCTGTTCGCACGCTGGTAGTTCGCTCCTACTCTCCCCGCACGTCCTTCAATACTACGGCGATTCGCTCCTAGTCGTCCCGTCCGTTCACATTACGGCAGTTCCACTAATCCTAACCCTCCTCCCAAATCCATGGCGTCCCAAATCTCCACGATCGGCGGTGAGTACAAGGTTAGTACCATCACCGGCGATGAGTTCGACGTCATCTACACCTGTTCTTCCGCGATGGTGAAAGGATGCCTTTCTCGCTTCAGACGCATGTTCGAAGACTCAGATGATGAGTGGGTCGCTGGGCTAGATGTTGAGTACACCACAGTCCTGGGACCAGAGAAGGATCTAAAGGACGAAGAGAGGAAGAAGATCGCCGTGATCCAGGTTTGCGTGCATGACTTATGCTTGGTCTACCACAAATGCCATGCCAACGTTGAGTGCCAGGATTTTAAGGACTTCCTCCAGAGCAACCTAGTCAAATTCGTTATTGTAGACTTTGGTAACGACAAAGAAGTCCTGCGTCAGATAGGCCTCGTTGTAGGCAACACCTTCGACTTCTAGAAGAATCGGCTGGTGTCCTCTTGTCAGCCTTCAATGCTGACCCTGGCAGGAGCCATGGTTCATCCTTCGTACGGTAAACTGGAGGAACCTCCATACACGTTTCATCATCATGCATGGCAGCGGAATGTACTAGATATAGACCACATCCACTATGCTGCAATGGATGGCTACCTTTGCTTCAATATCTACAAGGGTTGGATGAAGAGCAACAGCCAAGTATGCGGTTCAAGCAAAGAAGTATCGGCCAAGAGGAAGAGGGACAAGGACGAAGTCGAGGACGTGGACGAGGACTCCGAGTAAGGTGGCAGTGTCATTGCTCATTGTGGTTCTAATGAAGTGTCTAGCGGAATAGTTGCAAAGTTTAATTTCAGGTGTGCTTCATTTAATTTGAGGGGTGTGTTGTGCTGAGCCCCCAGCAGAACTATGTTATGTTTCTTCTCGTTACTTTAACTCCTCAGTACGTACATACTAGTATTTCTTACATTTCATCTTTTAGTTGGTATAGTACTACCACTCGTTTGTTCACATTATATACGTACAATATATATGGCCAACATCATATAGCCAGCAGTTTAGTTGTCAAAGAATTTTAGGGTGCTTAGTTTTGTCAAAGAATTCCAAGATGCTTAGAGGGTGCTTGGATCCAAGGGACTTATTTTAGTCTGACTAAAAATACTCTCTTTAAGAGGCTAAGGTTCCAAGCACCCATGACTAAAGTGGGGCTAAAACTTGTCTTGAGACTAAATTTTTTTAGTCAGGGGTACCCCTACTAAAATGTGGATTAGTCCTCTCTCTACTCATTTAACTCCTCTCCTCTAACACAGGCGAGTTCTGGATTGGAGGGTTTGGAGGATAATAAATGCTCATTAACTTGATTTTAGCCTTTTTAGTATTTCGATCCAAGCATGGGTGAGGCTAGCATGTTTTAGTCCCACTACTTTTTGTCATGGGACTAAAACGTATCCAAGCACCCTCTTAGTTTTATTTGAGGGGTGGGTTGTGCTGGACACCATTATTGTGACTAGCCTTTTTAATAGTACTATATGCATAATTTGGCGATGAGCGCTCTCTATATGTACCACCTTTTTTAATTTCAAGTTTTGCTCCATGGCGCAATCCATCGATACTACTGCTGTACAAAAGTATACATTTTTTAAAAGGCTAGAGGGTGGGGCAGTCTAGCTTGGTTGGTTTCACGACAGGCGAGGGCCTTTGTGATTTGACGGCTCATTACTGCTGGAAGGTGGGGCCTTGTGATTTGACTGCTCGTATAAATGCACCGAAGACCTGATCGAGGAGGAGCAAAGAACCGTGCGGTATACTCAAGTTTTCCATTGGAGTAGTACTGCGATGGAGGAGCACAAAACACGGCAGCCCAGTGCCATATGGCGATAAAAATGATCTAATTTGCTAGTCATATCATTGTTAGCATTGTTCAATTCATTCCCTCAAAAAACCACTCTTCTATTCATGCCTCGCAGAGAACATGACACGTGCGGAGAAATACCCAAAGCAAAAGATGAAACACATGAGCAAAAGAAGAAGGAAGATTATCACCCGAAATGATCTAATTCGTTGCGGAGTCGTAACTGCTTCTTCATCGCCTCCACGACGTCCATCTCCTTGCGCGTATCCTCCACCATCTTCTTCATTCTGTCCATGACGCGAGATTTCTCGATGCGAGCCTTCATCATCTGTTCCACAGCCGCATTACGTACCTTGACAGCAGCCGGGTGCTCGATGCGGAGCTTCGCCAACTCCTCCTTCTATTCCATGATGAGGGCCTGCAGCATCTTCATCAAGGAACTACTATTCTCATGCAGCTTCTTCCAGTCGGCGTTCTTCACCTTCAACAGGTCGATCTCGTGGAAGAGCTTCGCCTTGTCCTCCTGAAGTCGCAGGATTTCGCCGGTCGCCTTCTTCTCCGAGGCAATGCTCTTCTTCACCAGCATCACCAAGCTGGCGGTCAACTCCCCCTGCTGATTGAGCTTAGCGGGCATGTCGTCGAGGCTCTCCTTCAGCAACTCCATCAAGCCTTGGATGAACTCCTTCTGCTTATTGAGGTGCTTATTGAGCTGATCAGGCATGCCGTCGAGGGATAATGACTCCAGCTCCGCCGGCTCGGCATGTTCGCCTCCGCGGCTAGGGCGCTCCAGGGAGCCATCGCCTGCCCGTGAGGGATCTTTCGAGGTCTCTGCGTGGCGGCGAGCCCTCTTTTTTTTCCGTAGCCTTGGTTGCCGCTCCCTTGTTACAAGTAGTTCTCGACCTAGAGCTCTGCTCACCGGCCATGGCAACGATGGACGAAGAAGAAGCAAGTATGAGGAGGAAAGGTAGAGTAATTTTCGGTTAGGTAGTTCCCCTTTTTATAACCTAAGTACTAGCACTAGTACTAATACCTGCATAGTGGGAACACGTTCAGGTTTGATACGTACTAGTAGGTGTGAGCAGGCTTTCGAATGTGATGGGAACAAGGTAAAGATTAATTGATGGTTTTGGTTTCGAGGCCCGAAACGGCTCCCGATGAGTTTAGCGGAACATAAATTTCAAGTACTACACTGCTCAAATGCGTAAATAATATGTTACTGTCAAAAATTGGCACAAAATATGAAGGAGACCAATGGAAGTAGTACTAGCAACCCACGATTTAACTACTCGCATGCACGTAGTGGAGTAATAATGTCTTTCTTCCGCCCTCACGTCCACTCAATTTGCATGTGCTGTATTAATTGACCATCAATGAAGTGAAAAACTTTACACGCATCAAATTATCACATGGGGTGGATCTTGGTACAAAATTGTGTACGCCCGTGTACCCGCGTGTGCGTGCGAGGGAATGAGTGCGTGCGTGGCGTGCGTGCACATCTTCGCGTCGTGCATGTACTGCCAGTATGGCTCAGGGAGGACGAGTACATTCTTCTGGAACCAGCAGCACGTCACTGTGATCAATCCACGCAAGGAGGTCGCAACAACGCCTCCACATGTGCCACGTGGCTTCATGAACTGTAAGAGAGACACTGTGTAGCGTGCCATTGGTATTCTAATTTACGTGTTTTGCACATACTCGAAGTACTAGTAAGGTACACGGGCATTGCATGCATCAGATTTTGCAACCAAATTATGAATAAATACCAGACTATAGCATGTAAGCTCTGAGTCATATATGCCTGATGTAGCCCATTCGTTTAATTCTTATAGTTCATCTCATTCAAAATCAATTAGTTTTTATAAAAAACTAAGAACGCGGGAATAGGAAAAACATGGGATTATAGTGGAATGTCGTCTTGAATCCTACAGGATTGTACGAGTGTTTGATTCTGCATAGAAAAAACACCGAATTCTTTCAAAGAGGTTTGAGTGGATGGGATGTTTCCTATGAAATCTAGTGCAAATGAATCATATGGAAAAATTCCCTATGGTTTACAATCCTACGAATCAAACAACCAAGATAGGAAAAATTCCTAATGATTAGAATCCTCCAAAATTCCTTTGAGAATCCTTTGAATCAAAGAAGCCCTTAATCTATTTTATGATTCATGGAATTGTGCGTTGTAAAGCATAAAGTAAAAACAAATAATGGCAATTCAACTAGAAAAAAAATTGGGCAGTTATGATACGGACGATTCTAGAACAAAAGAGAACCACTGTTGTTTTGACGTTTGTGCATTATGCTTAAGTTCAACCATGGAGTCTGCTAGATTGTACATGTGGCAAAATCCGGTGGGGGGCTAGAATATGGTGCGAGGGGCCGAGTGGAGGGAGACTATGAAGGAATGCATAAGTGCGAAATCGATATTTAGAGAGAGGGGGCGAACATGTGCGCTGTTGCGCGCAGTGCCGGAGCCATGAAAAATAAATGAGCTAGGGGGCCAAGAATTGCTAATCCTTTACGAGGAGGGTCAATTCATGAACCTAAACCATTTTAGCAGCAATTGTCTAATGATCACATTCATATTATCCTCGATATATAGTGATGTTAGGGGGGGAGGGGGCATGGCCCTTACTGCCCCCTGTCTTTGCCATTGTGCACGCGTCTGAGAGATGAAGAGGAAGGCATGGATGATGAGAGGGGGACGTTGGATATATATAATTAATGTTGGTGTATTAACTATATATGTTAATCCTATATAGAGAGGTATGGATTGATCGATGTGGATGTGGGAAAGAGGGTGAGACCTCACTGGATACATCGATTGATCGGTTTGTGTGGAAAACTATGAAAGACCTAGCTATATACACACATACATAGAGGAACATCAATCGTTGCGCATACACGCGTGAGAGATAAAGAATGCCCGATATGATGGAGAGGGGGATGTGTGTGGGTGTGTGCCTTCATGGGAGACTGACCTGAAGAAAAAGATTGCATGCGTGCGATGGATAATGCTGACTGGTAGTGTGTGTGCATGCATGCACGAGAGAAAGTTAGTGGTACAATTTTAAAGAGAAGACTACTATGTGGGTGTAAACGAATAGGTGAGGTCATAATCAATGTAAAGTTGAATTCAAATATTTGAATAAGATAATCCTGATGTTTGAAACCCATGCATGCATGAATATAACGGAGATCTGTGCGGTGTGGTTTGGAAACGAGCATGTTGTAATGTATACACATTGAACAAGGTCATACTGATTTGAATTTGACATACCGATGGCAGACATCATTTGGCCACGTCGCATCCGTGCATGGACACACTATTCTAATTGGAGATGATGGGCGGCTTTCGCATCACATATCTATATCTATACCCCTATATATATTATATTTTATATTTTTTATATTGTGTGCAGGTAACTTTAACTTTGAAAGATGGTCGTTGGACGAGGTGAATCCGATGGTCCAAAGATGGCAAATTTGAGCACTACTAGCCGTTGGATATCATCTAGATTCTAGCAGATTTCGCCACATGTATAATCTAGAAGACTCCATGGTTGAACTTAACCATAATGCACAAACATCAAAACACAAGCACTTCTTATTTGTTCTAGAATCTTCCGTATCAGAATTGCCCAAATGTTTTTCTACATGATTTGCCATTATTTGTTTTTACTTTATGTCTTACGACGCACAATTCCATGAATCTTAAAATAGATTAGCTTTCTTATAAAAACTAGATGATTTTGAATGAAATGAACTATAAGATTTAAACGAACATCTACATCATGCATATATGACTCAAAGCTTGCATGCAATAATGTGGTATTTATTCATAATTTGGTTGCCAAATCTCATGCGTGCAATGCACGTGTACCTTACTCTAGTCTAAATGGTGTTTGTGTGTGTGTTGTGCGTGTTGAGGTGCAAATTATCTTTTTTTGGATACACGTTAAGCTTGTTCTTCCGAAATTTGAAGCCGCGCCTTGTTATGCCGAAAATTCAAGCTAGCGTTCTGTCTATCGTGCTGCGAAACTCCCGCCTCTTCAGCCCGCGCCTTGTTAGCCCGAAATATTTAAGATATATCTTTGTCTCATTGTTTTCCGACAACTCCCTCCATCTCAACCAGCGCCTTGCTATTCCGAAATTACAACGCGCGCGAAAACTCCCACCTCCTGTGAAATCCCGACACGCAAAATGCTCGTGGTACCCCTGAACCGAAAGAACCGCCTCAAATCGGTGGGGGTACTTTCGTAACTTACCCCACATTTCGGACAAGCGCGTCTCTAAGCCATGGTTCCCCACTGCCATCCCATCCGCCCACCCACTCGTACACCGAGGCCGCGAAAACCCACGACGAAACCCCACACCCTGCTCTGTCCGCCACCCAGCCGGAGCCTCTTCCCCGACGACGTCGTCCACAGCAACACCTCGACGTCCCTCATCCACCGTACCAGATGAGGATCCATCGTCGATCTCATCGTCCTGCCAGTTTAGCCACCCCGTCCTGTACCTCCAATGAGCTGCCCCGACGTTCCCCTCATCTTTCGCGCCACCTCCATTCCCACACCACCGTCTTCACCTGCACCACCGAAAGAGCATCATCATCACTGTTTCCTCGGATGAAGCTGTGGCCTAATCGGCGCCACCAAAGAGGTTGTACATTAATCACCGCATTTTCTTCTTGATTCGATCTCACGGTGCTGCCGATGCTCGGTCCCGAGCCGACACGGCAGGGCTCCATCCACGGTGGTGTCGCCGGCCACTTCCTCCACAGCGTCGCTCCCTCGGAGGCGACGTCCACATGAGTAGGAGCTGCTGCTGCTTTAGCTCTCGCTCGCGCTGCTGCTCTACTCTTCCTCTCGGTCCCAGGCCTGGTCTGCTCTTGCTATTGCTCTTGCTCGCGCTACTGCTCTCGCTCTTGCTCTTGCTTGCGATGTTGCTCCGATTTAGCTACACTTTAGTCGACTGAATCGACTTTTGGGTCAGTCGATTTTTGGGGGGGGGGGGGGGGGCTCGCCGGGGTGAAGGAAGAACCAGCCGTAGTGGGGAGGGGGGCTCGCTAGAGAGGTACCCACTATCTATCTTAGGGTTCAGGATGGGGGCGGTGGTCGCCGGCGGTGGCGGGGCATTGGCGGGGCGGTGGCGTGGGGATCGCCGGAGAAAAAGCTGGACACGGGGGGGGGCCTAGAGGGATGGCCGGGGCGGCGACGGACTGGCAGTGGGGAGTGTTTTCGGGGCGGGCGGGGCGGCGCACCGCCTGCCGCTGGCGACGGGGTGCTGCAGTTTGGCCGGTGGTGGCTGGCGGCTCAGGGGGGTGGAGGTTGAAGATGAACCGCAGGCCCTTGATTTCGTATCTAACGGCTGCAAAATCGACTGACCAGAGATGAAAAAGTCAGTTGACCAACGTGTAGCCTCACCTTGCTAGTGCGTTCAGTTTCGACAGTTAAGTTCAGTTTCGACAGTTAAATTTAGTTTCGACAGTTAAGTTCAGAGATCAGCGGCTGATGTATTTTATAGCTAGCACTTTGTGGTTATGTATTCTACGTCATGTATTGGAGATGCTATTAGAATTCCACTCAGGTTAACATTGTTTGTTGTCTCTCTTGTCCTGCTTCAGCCTCGGCGTCGTACAACTCACCAGAGCTGCTCCAACAACGAAACCCTCCATCACAGTGGAGCAGTACCTCGGGCTCCATCTCCAGATGCCTAAGATCTTCTTCCCCTCCTCCGACAGCCAAGTCAGCCAGAGCATCCTCACCGGCCAACCCAATCACACAGAGATCGAAATGGCTTCGCCAAAGAGGTTGTACACTTGTTGCATCTCTTTTTTACTCTACATGTTATATATATTGTCCACTGAGCACTCGTAGTAACAGGAAATACGATTATTTTATCCTACTACATGACAAGCAGTGAGGTACCAGGCAATTTAGCTATCCGTGATGGACTCTCTTGAACGCCATCATTATTTATCTCTACGCGTTTGAGCTGTGCATTTGTCGATGGGCTTGGGAGTTGAGCTAGTTTGGCAGTGGCCTGGGTCCAAAGTAATAGAATTAGCACAAAAACATTTTTTTAGTGTAGGATTTTCCTTGCTCAAGCCTGCCTACTAGAATCACCAGTGCTTGAAAGGAAAAGTGAATGAAAAACATCGGAATTGGAAAGTTTCCTATGGTACTACTTTTCATGAATTTGGTGCAAAGGAATGGAGCAAAGGAAAACTGTAGGATTTGTTCCTTTAGTGTCTCCTTGAAAGAGAAACCGTAGGAATTCTAATTTCCACTTCTCCTCCTTTTCATATTCCTATTCATCCAGCACAAGACTAAGAGATAGTAGCATAATAGCATTATAACCGTACATTTTCTTGTGGTTTGACTTAATCTCACCATGCTTTTTTGCATCCTGTGATCTTCCAATTGTTGTGAATCAAACACCTAGATTGGCAGAAATACTGTGTTTTTAAATTCTCTGTTTTGCACGTGCATTCCTATCCTATTCCTGTCTATTTCCTATCCCTGCATTGTTAGAATCCTAAAATTCAAACAAGCCCTTACTCAATTACTTCTGTTACAGATATGTGTCAAAGAAAACCTTGTGTGGTTTGTCCTGCTCCCGCGGCACTGTGTTCCACCCCAGCTTAGCTGCTCCAATGACGGAAGGGTTCACCACAGCAGGGATCCGCTCTCCAGACTGTCTTTCGCCGCCTCAGATCTTCGTCCCCGCCGCCGGCAGCCACGGCAACTGCATTACCATCATCAACTGAGCAGATGACCTTGAGGACTACACGGTTCCGCAAGAGAGGTCGCATTGTTCCGTGTCTACTTACGTTATGCGTCGCTTAATATGATGACATGCTACATTATCGTTGTGTTCCCCTATTAGACTCTGAGTCACGTCCAAACTAATGCTTAAACTTGAGTTTTTAAATGGTTGTGGGGTACATATTGGGGCAGCAATCAGTACTATCTGTGTACTATCTGGTTAATCTCCGGTGTCTACTATGAGTTTCATGTTGGGTGCAAACAAACATTAAAGGAGCCATTATCTGTATTTTTTAACTAAAGCTATTATCTGCCTGCTATCATTGGTTTTGGGTCTATCCACAGTTTGCTACCATCACTCTGGATTTGTGCATGCACTCCTTACATAATCTCACTATGTTTTATTCCTATGCATGCCAGTTATTGTACACAATGGAACTGATCATGTAGAGTGTTGTGGTATTCTCGCGGGGGGGGGGGGGGTGCAGGACGACATATGCCACAAGGTGGCTTCGTGTGAGGGCAAGACTGTTGCTAGAATATCCAGGGACGGGTATGCGAGTAGCACGCGCTAGTTTACCCAGGTTCGGGGTTCTCCGGAGAGATAATACCCCTACTCCTGCATGTCTGAGTATATGTGGTATATCTGGTACAGAATGCTCCTGGAGCTCTATCTGAGATCAGTAGCAATGAGAGCTAGCTAGCTAGTGTGGCACATGTGCCTGGCCATGTGTGCCGTGGGAGTATGATGCTCATACGTGAGCGCCCCTAAGAGTCCATCCTCTGATGGATGGATGGGGCTGGCTTATATAGGCATGGCTAGCTTGATATGTAAGCTATGTGGGTAGCTTAGGAAGTAAGCTAGGTAGTGGCATGGGAACAAGGGGGCATGGTGGGTGTCATCCTTGTCCCCTGGGTCACTTCATAAATAGTGCCCAGGGACAAGGGACACTATACACGATGGCTGGGGTGACACGTGAACAGTGCCGGGTATGGTCGTCACGTCGGGGTCGCGTCAGGCTGCAGTTGACTTCGGGCAACCGGCCTAGTGGAGCAGTTGGCAGCCAGCAGTCGTCCTGGTGGAGGAGTCGGCAGCCAGCAGTCGGCCTAGTGGAGGAGTCGGCAGCCAGCAGTCGGCCTGGTGGAGGAGTCGACAACCAGCAGTCGGCCTGGTGGAGGAGTCGGCAGCCAGCAGTCGGCCTGGTGGAGCAGTCGGCAGCCGGCAGTCGGCCTGGTGGAGTAGTCGGCAGCCGGCAGTCGCCCTGGCCGGGCAGTCAGCAGCCAGCAGCCAGCAGTCGGCCTGGTGGTTTGGACTGAGGGGGTTTTCTAGCCCCGATGTCTTGAATTATTGTCTCACCGTCTTCGGGGTATCCGTGTCCAATTACTCCGACAGTAGCCCCAAGCCTCCGGGCAACTTGGCAAAGTTGGGCGGAGGTTTTTTGGTGAGTGTTCATGGAAATGATCATGAAAAAGACAAAAGTTAGTCCACACAGATATATCAAATGTTTGCTTTAAGCATTGCAAGTTTAATGCAGAGGGTGCCGACTCGGTTTCGTGCGAGCCCCCTTAATATTTTTTGTGTTCCCTCCACTTTTTGGCTTGTGCTCTTGCTTGCCGGACAGCCGCTCCGCTGTCTGTGGCTGAGAGTGGGCCGCGAAGTGGAGTGTACAGTACTCAAAGTCTGGGAGCAGATTCAACCATGCAGATACTTGTAAAGGAAACGGCCGGATCGCCCGATCCGTTTTTCTTCCCGGACGTTTTTCGCGTGGGTGGCCTCCAGCGTTCACTCTTGCTAGTCGGACAGCCGCTTTGCGGTTTGTGACCAAGAGTGGGCCTTTGGTACCACGCACGGTACTAAGCCGTCTGCGGGAACTAACATCTCAGGCCAAGCGGCCAGCCCCCGGGCCAACTCTGGCTGGCGCCGGGGCGAACAGTGATGCAACTGTAATAAAATGTGGAGATGGCCCCTCGAGCATCGCTCGAGGTTATCCATGCTTTCGCGGTGCAAAAATATGCGGGTGAGGAGCTCACATTGGTTTTCGCGTAGCCGAGGCGGAGTTTGCCGCAGACAGTCGGCGCACCTGCTAGGTGCGGCCTTCGAACCTTCGGTTGCTCGAAGGGGGCCCCGCCGGTCAGGCTCGACCGGCCAGGCGGCGAGGCGTCTTACAACGCCCCTTTTTCTTCTTTTTTCTCTTCTGCCGGTTGCTGACAACCGGACAAAGCTCTTCTCTTGTCTGCAATTTTTGGCGGGGGCGCGTCAGCTCACCCGCTGGGTGTAGCCCCCGAGATTCGAGCCGACTGCTGCGCAGTCGGGCCGGATCTCCCGACAACTACATTGTCTTCTTATTTTTTTTTCTTCAGCCGGCAGTGCGCAGCCGGACCGGCTCATCGGTCAGCCAGGCAGCAAACCGGGCAGACGAACCAGTCGGGCAAGCGGCGACGCGGGCGGTCGATCAGAGCAGTTGGATGGATTGCACTCTGCAAAGTCGAATCCTCCTTTTTTTTCAGGCACTCGGCCCTTTGCTTTTTCTTGCTTTCTTTCCATCGGATGGGCAGCTGGTCCCTCTGACTTTTTTAGCCGGGTCTCGGGCAGCCGGCCCTTTTCTTTTTCTCCCAGCCGGCATTGAGCAGTCGGACGCAGCACTCCATCATTTTTATTTTCTTTTGGGCTAGCAGCCGGCTGTTGACTTTACTTTCTTTTGTCTCCAGCCTGCCCGAGAGCGCACGGATGCAGCCGGCCGACGCGCGTGCATGGGTGGAGCGAAGAGCCGGCCGCGGGGGCGCCCGCGGGGAGGAGCCGGAGGCGCGGGACGGCGAGCGGGCGAAGTCGGCCCGCGGGGGCGGCCGGGTGCGGAGGCGGAGGCGGGCTGGGAGCGGCGACCCGGCCAACGGGCGCGCGGGAGCCGGCCAGCCGAGCGAGGAGGCGGCCAGACACGGGCGACGTTGGGCACGGGATCCGGCGGGCGGCACAGGCGACGGGCGCGGGAGCCGGCAGCCAGGTGCGGGGGCGCAGACAGTGGCCGGGACGGCGCGGAGCCGGCATCAATAGGGACGCGGCCGGGGCCGGCTACAGCGGCGAGCAGGCGGCCACGGGCGGAGTTGGCCTGGCGCAGCCGGGTGGGCACGGACGCGGGCTGGGAGCGGCAACGGCGAGGCAAGCACTGAGCGGAGCAGGGGACCGTGCGGCACACGCGCGCAGAGACGACGCGGCTAGTGACGCAGAACTGCGGGAGCAAGATAATACGTACGTACATACACAAGTAGCTAGCCAGCTACAAAATCCATCGAGCTGCTAGGGCGTTTGCTTGCTTGCTAGCGTATGGGACGTAGTTTGACCATGGTTGACTTGCATCTAGCTAGCTTGCGAGCAGATGCAAGTGAGTGGAACGACGCTCACGGTGTCGAGGCCGACGACGCGGACGTTCTGTCCCGCACGGCCGCCCGGGGGCGTGTCGATGTCGAGCCCTCGAGCGCGGCCGGAGAGGCGATGGCGGCGCCGCGACGGAGGTGACAAGGACGGTGAGGCCGATGGCAAGGACGCGCCGCCCCTCGCGGTCATTCTGGGGGCGTGTCGATGTCGAGCCCCTGACCGCTACCGGAGAGACGGCGCGACGCTGCGGCGGTGAAGGCGAAGATGGTCCCGCCCGGACTGCGAAACTAGCAGCAGCGCAGTAGCATAGTACCGCCCCACGGTGGGCGCCAAATGTCGTGGTATTCTCACGGGAAGGGGGGGCAGGATGACATATGCCACAAGGTGGCTTCGTGTGAGGGCAAGACTGCTGCTAGAATATCCAGGGACGGGTATGCGAGTAGCACGCGCTAGTTTACCCAGGTTCGGGGCTCTCCGGAGAGATAATACCCCTACTCCTGCATGTCTGAGTATATGTGGTATATCTGGTACAGAATGCTCCTGGAGCTCTATCTGAGATCAGTAGCAATGAGAGCTAGCTAGCTAGTGTGGCGCATGTGCCTGGCCATGTGTGGGAGTGGGAGGATGATGCTCATACGTGAGTGCCCCTGAGAGTCCATCCTCTGATGGATGGATGGGGTTGGCTTATATAGGCATGGCTAGCTTGATATGTAAGCTATGTGGGTAGCTTAGGAAGTAAGCTAGGTAGTGGCATGGGAACAAGGGGGCATGGTGGGTGTCATCCTTGTCCCCTGGGTCACTTCATAAATTGTGCCCAGGGACAAGGGACACCGTACATGATGGCTGGGGTGACACGTGAACAGTGCCGGGTATGGTCGTCACGTCGGGGTCGCGTCAGGCTGCAGTTGACTTCGGGCAACCGGCCTGGTGGAGCAGTCGGCAGCCAGCAGTCGGCCTGGTGGAGGAGTCGGCAGCCAGCAGTCGGCCTGGTGGAGGAGTCGGCAGCCAGCAGTCGGCCTGGTGGAGGAGTCGGCAGCCAGCAGTCGACCTGGTGGAGGAGTCGGCAGCCAGCAGTCGGCCTGGTGGAGCAGTCGGCAGCCGGCAGTCGGCCTGGTGGAGCAGTCGGCAGCCGGCAGTCGGCCTGGTGGAGCAGTCGGCAGCCAGCAGTCGGCCTGGCCGGGCAGTCAGCAGCCAGCAGTCGGCCTGGTGGTTTGGACTGAGGGGTTTTGCTTGCCCCGATGTCTTGAATTATTGTCTCACCGTCTTTGGGGTATCCGTGTCCAATTACTCCGACATAGAGTAAAAGAGACGAGCCTTGCGTGGCAATAAAATTTCATGTAGACGTCGATCCATGGTGGGCGCAAAGGCAGCCCCCCTGCACCCATTTCGGATCGTAATCAAGAGGAAGATAACTGTTCCGAGGCGAATTCAGAAGCAGAAGACCACTCCTATTTACCCCATGAGGTCTTCGCTCTAACTTGGCATGGTGATGTTGGTAATATCATGCATATGGTGCCTTGCATTGCTTACTGTATACATTAAAGATGTCATCTGCTTAGTTTAGACATGCTTTGTGTCAATGCCATCTGTTTAGTTTCTTTATCGTATATGTGAATCATGCAATGCCATCTTGTCTAGCCAGGCATCATATATGTGAATTTTGCAATTCCACCCTGGTTAGCCAGTCATCTTATATGTGAATTATATCATGCCATCATTTTTTTATTACGTGTTAAATTTGTCAACATTTTTAGTACATTCAATTACTCTTCCTGTGCATCAGCCATTCGGCATGGTCATGGAAAAATCTGGAGTGGAAACAAGGTCTTCAGAGCAGACAATGCTATCTGATGAAGCGCATGTCTTGCTGGTTACCGGTAGCTCCTCAGAGGAGGATTCAGAGACAGATGACCAATCATATTCCCCCCCGAGGTGCATGCCCTAACTTGGCATGGTTATGTTGCTCATATCGTGCGTATGTTATCTTGCATTGCTATGTCATTTGCTTAGTTTAGACATGCTTTGTGTGAATGCCACCTGTTTAGTGTCTAATTACCATATATGTGAATTATGCAATGCCATCTTGTTGCAAGACATTATATATGTGAATTATGCAATGTTATCTTGTTGCAAGGCATTATGTATGTGAATTATGCAATGCCATGCTGTTTAGGCAAGCGTCATATATGTGAATTATATCATGCCATCCTTTTTTTGTATTTCTCATTGCTTTTGTCGACAATGTTTGTATATTCAACTGCTCTTCCTGTGCATCAGCCATTTGAATTGGTGATGGAGAAATCTGGAGTGAAAACAAGGTCTTCAGAGCAAACAATGTTACCTGCTGAAGCAGATATCTTGCTGGTTATAGATAGCTCTTCAGAGGAGGATTCAGAGGTAGATGACCAGTCCTATTATCCCCCTGAGGTGTATGCTCAAACTTGGCAGGGTTATATTACTCATATAATGCATATGTTGTATTGCAATGCTTAGTTTTTACATCATATACACAATATTGAATGCCATCTCCTTAGTTGACACATCATATATGCGATTACCCTCTGCTCACTTCCTTAGTATATAAATCATATATTTGAATTATGTCATGCCATGATGTTTACATAGACAGCATGTATCTGAATTATGGCATGCCAACCCATTTTCTAAAGACATAATATAGTTATATCATCTCATCATGTTTACATATTCATCATATTTTAAATTATGTCATTCTATACGTGAATTAATCATGCCATCATGTTTCCATCGACGGCATGTTTGTGATTTATGGCATGCCAACCACTTTAATAGACACATCATATAGTTATATCATGTCATCCTGTTTACATAGTCATCATATTTTGAAGTATGTCATTCTATCATGTTTAGTTAGCCATCATACATGTGAAATTGTGTCATGCTATCCTATTTAATTAGCCATCATATATGTGAAATTATGTCCTACTATTCTGTTTGCTTAGACAACATAAATTTGAATTATTTCATGCCCTATTTTCTTCCCTACTATCCATTGCACCTGTCTATCTTACAATGTCTATACATTAAATTACTTTTCTTGTTTATCAGCCATTTCAATTAGAGGGAGTGATGGCAGTATCTGTGGGAGTAAAAACACGGTCTTCAGAAAAGATCGTGCTACCTGTCGATGCAGATAGAACCATGGTTGTACTTGCCCAAGAACCAGCCCCACCACACATAACCCACACTCATGCAGATTGTACCCCTACCCAGTTGGACAGAGAACCAGCTACACCCCTTCTTACCCCAACCC
The DNA here is from genome assembly GCF_003073215.2 of Triticum urartu. Taxonomy (NCBI): domain Eukaryota; kingdom Viridiplantae; phylum Streptophyta; class Magnoliopsida; order Poales; family Poaceae; genus Triticum; species Triticum urartu. The sequence goes on from NC_053023.1 coordinate 282,123,713, forward strand.
CAGGAGATAGACACCCAGTTCCCGTTGACACAGCACCGTCTCCACCACAGAGCACCCAAACACGAGCAGTTAGTAAGGCAACTGTAGTGCCCAAATCACGAGGACCACCAATCGGAACCCGAAGTCAACGCTTAAAGCAGAAGAAGAATTGTTCTCAGGTCAGGTTCCGTAGCTATGGTTCATACTACTTTGCTCTTGCATCACTGTATTTACTGATACCAACTAATTTCAAATTTTAAGGATGCAATTGAAACTCCAATGGCGCAACAGGTATGTTTTAAACCTGTTTCTTCAACGTGTTTGGCTCTTTGCTGTTGTAACTTGCTTTGTGTTAATTTCAGTTTCAATTGAATAAACAGTTACGTTCTCATGCCATACACATTACAAGTGTTGTTATTGCTGTGTAGTTTCCCACACTTATATTCTGTCCATGCTGCTTTGTCTTAAATAGATATGATTCGAACTGTATCTATCTTGATTTGGCAACATAAACTAGAATGATATAGACCATACAGTGACCATACTACATAGATATATGTTTGTTTCATGCTGTTATCCTGTCCACCTTACTACTGAACTGGTTTACCAAAATGAGTTTCATATACTACGTTGTAAACCTGAGATGTGTTTGTTTGTTTGTTTCTCTTTTAGAATGCGAATAAAATATTGGAGAAGAGTACCTTGTTATGCAATGGTAAAGGAAGTAATGCAGATAAGGTTCAAGATAGTGAGACATCCCTGTTGGTCTCCAAGAAAGCTGATAAAAACTATATTGAAGACACTGAGACAACCCCAAAGTCCTGTCTTAATGTAGTGTTCGAGTTACTAGCTACCACTGCTGGCACCAGCTCTTCGAACCCGTTGCCTGAATCAGTTTGGCTTCTTGAGTCTCAACTTCAAGTTGAAAGACATCGATCTGATGTTATGCGATAGGAATCCGAAGGACTGAGGAAGTCCCTGCAGAATTGAGAAAGTTAATATGCTTGCTAAACAAGAGAAAGTTAATATGCTTGCTAAGCATCTTGCCACCATTGTGGGTACCCAGGATATTGTTTCTTGAGCTCTTCTGAAGTGGTTTCAGTTCTGGACTTGTTTTGCGGCGGTGTTTATATGCTGATGTGTTCCCTATATTTGCACTGGTGGCGAACTTTGATGCCCAGTGGATGTAATATGTGTAATAGTCGTGATAGCCTAGTGTAAGTTGCTTGCTTATTTATTTCCTTGTTGTCTTGTTTATTTGTTTGCTTGTAGTCAGTGCAGTTCTTTTTTTGTGGTTTGCTAGTGGCTGCAATAACCTATTTTTTAAAACTAGGCCACAATAACCATGAGCTAATATTTACTATAGTGACATTGGGCCTCCTACGGGCCGTAGAAACAGTGGGCCTTCTACGGGCCGTATAAATAGTGGGCCTTCTACAGGCCGTAGAAACAGTGGGCCTTCTACGGGCCGTAGAAACAATGGGCCTTCTACGGGCCGTATCATCAATGTGCCTTATACGAGCCGTATGATCGATTGGCCAAACATGGGCCAAACAGACCGCATTCTGGCCATAAACGGGCTAGAGTTGGAATCTTCCGTTCATGGGCCGACCTTAACGGGCCATCGTTAATAGGCCGTATTTGATGACGCTATGAAAACGGCCCAACGTATTAATGGACCACAAACGGGCCGACTTTAACCACGGGCTGAATTTGGCCCACAAGCAGAAAATGACAGTAACGGGCTGTAAGTAAACAATGCTGGAAAATAGCCCATGAATAAATGGGCTCTGAGAAGGCCGAAAGATAACATGGGTTGGAAACATGTAACACCCTCGGTGCGGCTATATCTCCTACGTGTCGAAGCACGACTTAGAGGCATAACCGCATTGAAAGCAATGTCGCAAGTGAGGTAAACTTCGCAAACAACCCATGTAATGTAAATAAAAGGGGAAAAGATACATAGTTGGCTTACACTCGCCACGTCACACAAATGCATAAATAGCATTACATTCATCCAATACACTCATGGTCTGACTACGGTACCAAAATAAAGATCAACCCCCAAATGCGACAAAGTCCCCGATCGCCCCAACTCGGCACCACTACTGATCATCTGGGAAAGACACATAGTAACGGCGAGAATCTTCATCGAACTCCCACTTGAGCTCAAGCGCATCATCCGGAACGGTATCATCGGTCCCTACATCTGGTTTGGAAGTAATCTGTGAGTCACGGGGACTCAGCAATCTCGCACCCTCGTGATCAAGACTATTTAAGCTTATAGGTAAGGCAAAGGTATGATGTGGAGCTGCAACAAGTGACTAGCATATATGGTGGCTAACAAACGCAAATGAGAGCGAGAAGAGAAGGCAAAAGCACGGTCGAACAACTATGATCAAGAAGTGATCCTAGAACAACCTACGTCAAGCATTACTCCAACACCGTGTTCACTTCCCGGACTCCGCCGAGAAGAGACCATCACGGTTACACATGCGGTTGATTCATTTTAATTAAGTTAAGTTTCAGGTTATCTACAACCGGACATTAACAAATTCCCATCTGCCCATAACCGCGTGCACGGCTTTCGAAAGTTCAAATACCTGCAGGGGAGTCCCAACTTAGCCCATCACAAGCTCTCACGGTCAACGAAGGATATTCCTTCTCCCAAGATAATCCGATCAGACTCGGCATCCTGGTTACAAGACATCCTCGACAATGGTAAAACAATTCCAGCAACACCGCCCGAATGTGCCGACAAATCCTGATAGGAGCTGCACATATCTCGTTCTCAGGGCACACTCAGATGAGCCAGACGTCGGGTAGGCCAGCCCAGAGTTTCCCCTGGTAGCCCTGGACATCGCTCAGTTGGGCCAACACTTAGAGAAGCACTGGCCCGAGGGGGGGGGGTTAAAATAAACATGACCCTTGAGTCCACGAAACCCAAGGGAAAAAGGCTAGATGGCGAATGGTAAAACCAATTGGGCATTGCTGGAAGAGTTTTATTCAAGGCAAACTGTCAAGGGGTTCCCATTATAACCCGACCGTGTAAGGAACGGAAAAATTCAGGAACATAACACCGATATGACGGAAACTAGGGCAGCAAGAGTGGAACAAAACACTAGGCATAAGGCCAAGCCTTCCACCCTTTACTAAGTATATAGGTGCATTAAGATAAACAAGATGATATGGTGATATCCAAACAATAAACAATGTTCCAACAAGGAACGATCTCCAATCTTCACCTGCAACTAGCAACGCTATAAGAGGGGCTGAGCAAAGCGGTAACATAGCCAAACAACGGTTTGCTAGGACATGGTGGGTTAGAGGTTTGACATGGCAATTTGGGAGGCATGATAAGCAAGTGGTGGGTATCGTAGCATAGGCATAGAAAAAGAGCGAGCATCTAGCAAGCAAAGATAGAAGTGATTTCGAGGGTATGGTCATCTTGCCTGCAAAGTTCTCAGAGTTCACTTGATCCTCGTAAGCGAACTCAACGGGCTCCTCGTTCACGAACTCGTCTCCCGGCTCTACACAAACAAGAACAACAAGCAAACGTAACACAATCAACCACGTGCAATGCTCAAGCAACATGATGCAAACATGGTATAATATGCGGGATGCGGTATGTGATGCATAAGCATGACTTGCCAAGGAATGATTGAACCTTGCCTCAACTTGGAAATACAAGAGTGCCACTGGAAATGTGAGTTGATTTTAGTTGAAATTGATATAAATATCACCGGAATCGGATGCACGGTTTGGAAATGGCAAGCAAAACAAATATGGCACCGGCCTGCGATAATCAGCAAGTGACCAACTAAATGCATCAAGATATATATATGCTACATCACTCAAACATGGCAACAAAATACATGGCAGGGATCCACTCATGATTCTTGACAAAATATGAACACTGAGTTACGGCTAATTCATCCATTAACAGATTCAAACAAGCATGGCAAAAGAGCAAATGATAACAGGTTTCAGACTTAGTGAAATTAACACAAGCCTGGAATTTATCATCAGGAAGCAATCTTTAGAGCATGAAAACTACATGCTATAGGTACTTAACATGGCAAAGAAAGGGATGGCATAAAGCTACTCAAAGCACTTAACATAAGTCCCTTAGTGACCTTGAGTCAAAAGGTATCAAAAAATACCATTGCAAGCATGTGAACATGGCAAAAACATAAACAGATTCAGACTTAGTGAAAAACTGGAGCATGCAAAACAGATTAGCAAGTAGGCATGTTTATGAGCTCGATGCACTCACTATAGAGCATGGCATGACAAACTAAGCATAGACCCATCAAGAATACATGACATGGAAGCTATACATGGCAAGAACAACAACATAGCGTGCACAGATCAATACCAACATCCTCGGCAAAATCGCTAAACATGTCAACAATCTGCCAGGATTATTTTATAGCAAAAGTAGAGCTCGATTGGCTCAAGCTAGGTTGCTCCATAAATTCAAACAAAGACATGGATCGATAGAGCACCACAATATTAACAAAACATCCTTACTGATCATCCTCAAAAGAGGCACGGATCACTAGGAAAAAACATGAACATATGGCATAACAACAAAATCAGGACAAGGACTTAGTGAAATTCTAAGTCCCTAAAATCTGCATTACCGATTACGCTACTTTGCAAGATTGTGCTAGTCACCAAAAATATCACAAAAATACATGTCAAGCACCTCTATAAAGATGGCATGGCATTTAACAAAATACATGTAGAGCTCAGGATCATAGGATGCACACATAAATCATGGCAAAAATGACAAAAGGCCATTTGCTGAAACAGATCTGACAAATTCCTCACATAGCCCTCTTCCAACAGCATTTCGGGCATCAAGGTGAGCTCAAATGAAAATGATGCAATGAGATTAAGTGATGTACTCGTCAAGACGAACATTTTGATATGCTACACGCACGAATCGGAGCTACGGATGCAGAGTTATGGCATGTCAAAGTATGCAAATTAGCTAGGGTTTGGAGGGGGAAAAGTCAACCGCGAAGTTCCAGATCCAGATCCCGATTGCACGCTTCCCGAGGACGCCGGAGCTGTTCACCAGAGAGGATGCCGAGGTCGCCGGAGGTCGCCGGACTTGGAGGGCTCATCGGCCGGAGGAGGAGGACGACGGCGGGGCGGCGCGGCGGAGAGGCCGGGGCGCCGAGGCGCGGCTGGGCGGCGAGGCTCGCCGGAGACGGAGCGGGACGGCGCCGGTCGCCGGAGTAGGAAGGGAGGCGGTCGCCGACGTACGGTGGCGCGGGCGCCGACAAGAGAAGAGGCGGCGGCGTCGGGCGGGCTCCTCCCGCGGGTGGCGGCAACGAGGAGGCGGGCCCTGGGGGCCCGGATCGGGCTTCCCAGCCCACGGTGGCGGCGAGCGGCGGGCGCCACATGGTGGGACGCTACTGGTGCGGGGCGGCGGCGCGGTGTGTCTGACCCGGGCGGACAATGTCTGGCACGCTGAGATGAGATTTTTAGGGTTTCGGGGGAGAGGAGATCCGGGATTTCGGAGGAGGGGCTAGTTTTATAGGTAGGAGGAGCTAGGAAGCTCCAAATGGAGTGCGGTTTTCGGCCACGCGATCGTGATCGAACGCTCTAGATGATAGGAGAGGTTTAGGTGGGTTTTGGGCCACTTTGAAAGGGTGTTGGGCTTCAACACACACAAGGCCTTTTCGGTCCCTCGGTTAACTGTTGGAGTATCAAACGAAGTCCAAATGGCACGAAACTTGACAGGCGGTCTACCGGTAGTAAACCAAGGACACATGACAAGACTCGGTCCAATCCGGAAATGTTTAACACTCGCACACGAAAAGAGGTAGAAAGGACCACCGGAGGACATAGGAGCGCCGGAATGCAAAACGGACAACGGGGAAAAAGCTCGGATGCATGAGACAAAGACGTATGAAAATGCAATGCACATGATGACATGATATGAGATGCATGACAAAGACAACAACACACGGAGACAAAAACCCGACAACGATGAAATAAAAGAACTTAGTGCCAGAAACAGCAAGAGTTGGGATACAGATAAGGTAAATTACATCCGGGGTGTTACAACACTCCACCACTACGAAAGGATCTCGTCCCGAGATCTAGGACTGGAAAAACTCCGGGTACTCAGAACGGAGGTGATCCTTGCGTTCCCAGGTGGCTTCACGGTCGGAATAGTGTGACCACTTGACTTTGAGGAATTTGATTGCATTGTTGTGAGTCTTGCGCTCAGTTTCTTCAAGGATAGCAACGGGGTGCTCATGATAAGAAAGGTCTTCTTGGAGATCAATGTCTTCGAAGTTGACGGTGCGGTCAGGGGTCTTGAAGCACTTGTGGAGCTGAGAGACATGAAACACGTCGTGCACGTTGGCAAATTTGGAGGGAAGCTCAAGTTGATAGGCGAGATCGCCTCTCTTGCTGACAGTCTTGAAAGGACCCATGTATCTAGGGGCAAGCTTCCCTTTGATACCGAAGCGACGAGTACCTTTCATTGGAGACACACGGAGGTAAACATGATCTCCGATCTCGAAAGCCAAATCAAGATGCTTACTATCATAGTAGCTCTTCTGACGTGATTGCGCTGCTTTGAGGTTATCACGAATGACTTTGCACATCTCTTCTGCCTCTGTGATCAAGTCATTGCCAAGAAGTTGATGTTCACCAGTCTCTGACCAGTTAAGAGGAGTACGGTACTTCCTGCCATAGAGAATTTCAAATGGGGCCTTGCCCGAACTCGCTTGAAAGCTGTTGTTGTAGGAGAACTCGGCATATGGAAGACAATCTTACCACTTCATACCGAAGGAGATAACGCAAGCCTTGAGCATATCTTCAAGAATCTGATTGACACGCTCGACTTGGCCACTAGTTTGAGGATGAAAAGCTGTGCTGAAATGGATGTTGGTGCCCATGGCCTTCTGAAAAGACTCGCAAAACTTGGAGGTAAAGATGCTGCCACGGTCTGAAGAAATCAACTGCGAAATGCCGTGCAGAGAGACAATCCGAGAGGTATATAGCTCTGCCAATTGAGCTGCTATGGTAGACTCTTTGATAGGAAGGAAATGATCCACTTTAGTGAGTTTGTCGATGACAACGAATATAGCATCATTGCCACGCTTGGACTTTGGAAACCCAGTCACGAAGTCCATCTCAATGTGTTCCACCTTCACTCTTCTGCAGACATCACATTCGTTCACGAACTGAGCAATCTCGCGCTTCATTCGAGTCCACCAATACGCCTGCTTGAGGTCATGGTACATCTTTGTACTTCCAGGGTGGATAGAGAGGAGTGAATTGTGAGCCTTGTTCATAATGACTTTATGAAGTTCACCTTTAGGCACAACAATGCGATCCTCGAAGAAGAGAGTATCCTTGTCATCAAGGCGATAACACTTGTACTTGGATTGACTCTTGGCGATCCCAATCTTCACCTTCTTCACCATAGCATCAAGAAGTTGAGCCTCGCGAATCTGATCTTCCAAAGTAGGAGAGACTTGAAGGTTGGCGAGGAAACCTTGAGGAACAACTTGCAGATTGAGTTTGCGGAAAGCTTCACAAAGCTCGGGTTGGTAAGGCTTGAGAATCAGACTATTGCAGTAAGCCTTCCTGCTCAATGCGTCGGCAATTACATTGGCCTTGCCTAGAGTATATTCGATACTCGGATTATACTCTTGAATCATCTCGACCCAACGAGTCTGTCTGAGGTTGAGATTAGGCTGAGTGAAGATGTACTTGAGACTCTTGTGGTCAGTGAAGATGTCCACTTTTCTTCCCAATAAGAGATGTCTCCAAGTCAAAAGAGCATGCACAACTGCCGCCAACTCGAGGTCATGAGTGGGGTAGTTCTTTTCATTGAGCTTCAACTGGCGAGAGGTATAAGCCACAACTTTCTTCTCTTGCATCAACACTGCACCAAGACCTTGAAGAGAGGCATCATAGAAGACCTCGAACAGTTTGGATTCATCAGGAGGAGTCAGAACTGGAGCAGTGAATAATTTCTCTTTCAGGGTGTTGAAAGAGATGTCACATTCAGGAGACCAGACGTACTTCACGTGCTTCTGGAGAAGGTTGGAAAGCGGCTTTGCGATCTTAGAGAAGTTCTCAACGAACCTTCGATAATAGCTTGCGAGACCAAGGAAGCTGCAGAGTTGCTTCACGTTCTGAGGTGGTTCCCAATTCACAATTGCAGACACCTTCTCAGGATTCACCGCTATGCCCTTGTCAGAGATGATATGCCCAAGATATAGAGAACCTCATCGAGCCAAAACTCGCACTTTGAAAACTTGGCGTAGAACTGATGTTCTCTGAGCTTATCCAGCACCAAACGCAAGTGCTTGGAATGATCTTCCTTGTTCTTGGAAAAGACCAAAATGTCATCGAGGTAGACCAAGACGAAGTCATTTGTGTAGGGGTTGAAGATGAAGTTCATCATGCGAGAGAATGTCGGAGGAGCGTTGACGAGGCCAAAAGACATGACAGTGTATTCATATGAACCATAGCTTGTTCTGAATGCCGTCTTGGGGATATCTTGCTCACGGATTCGAATCTGGTGATAGCCCATACGGAGATCAAGCTTAGAGAATACTTGAGCACCTTTGAGTTGTTCAAACAGCTCGTTGATGTTGGGAAGTGGGTACTTGTTCTTTATGGTCTTCTTGTTCAATGGACGGTAGTCAACACAGAGTCGGTCCGTTCCATCCTTCTTCTTCACAAAAAGAACTCCACAACCCCACGGAGAAGAACTAGGTCGGATGAGACCCATTCTCTCTTGTTCATCGAGTTGCTTCTTCAGCTCCTTCAACTCTTTAGGTCCCATCTTGTAAGGACGTATGCAAACAGGTTCCGTACCAGGCTCAAGATCGATGAAAAAATCAACTGGCCGGTTCAGAGGAATTCCTGGAAGCTCTTCTAGAAAGACATCTTGATATTCGCAAACGACCGAAATTTGAGAGATGGCATCCCGCTCACCCTTCTCATTGAGAGAAAACAGACGGATGGTATCATCACGAGCGGCAAAGACAATTACATCCTTAGACGAATCAGTCAATTGAATCTGCCTGGCAGCATAATCCAGCTGAGCCTTGTGCTTAGAAAGCCAATCCATTCCGAGAATAAGATCAATATCCGAGTCACCAAGAACAGTAGGAGAAGAAAGAAACTTGTAGTCACCCAAAGTGATAGTAACATCCGGAACAATGGAGTTAGCATTCATGCGCCTACCGGGAGAGACAACTGCTATCGGTCTAGGCAAAACTTGCAAAGCCAACTCATGCTTAGATGCAAAAGGTCTTGAGATGAAACAATGTGATGCACTAGTGTCAAAAAGAACTTTTGCAGGAATATCATTAACAGGAAGGTTACCCATGATGACTTTTGACGAGTCCTCTGCCTGAGCTGCATTCATCAAGTTGACCTTGGCGTACTTGGGGTTATGCCTGACCATAGCTGTACTTGAAGACCTCACAGGAGGAGGAAGACGCCTCTGATTGAAGCATTTGTTGGCATAGTCACCCTTCTATTGGCACTTGTTGCACATGACCTCCGAAAGCGGACGGTGATACGTAGCACTTGATCTTGGAGCTTGAGACGAAGTCTTGTTCTGAAAGCCAGGGTTGGGGGGGGGGGGAAGATCCACTGCCACCTTTGCTCTTCTGCTGATAAGGCTGACGGAACGGAGGAGGAGGAAGCCAATACATTTGCTGCTTAGCCACTTGAGTTGAGGAAGAAGGAGTTGCATCTCTGACTCGCTTCTTGGAAGCATTGCACTTCAGTTGAGCAGTCTCTTGCTTCATTGCCATGTTGTAGAACTCATCATACTTCTTGGGCTCAAAGAGGACGAGAGCTAGCTGGAGTTCTTCTCTGAGACCATCCCTGAACTGGTATATCATGCTCTTCTCGTCAGGGACGTCCTGCTTAGCAAAACGGGCGAGCTTCTGGAACATGATGTTGTACTGGTAAACAGACATAGTGCCATGCTTCAGGTTGCGGAATTCCTCACGCTTTCTCTCAACCACACTCTGAGGAATATGATGAGCTTTGAAGTCTTAACGGAATTCATCCCGGGTAATCACACAGCCTCCTCTGGAATCTTTGTACTGCTGAAACCATTCTGCAGCTTGGTCTTTGAGTTGGAAGGAGGCAAACTTGACAAAGTCCTCGGGCCTGACGTTACCGCACTCGAAATGCTTGCATATGTCCACGAGCCAATCATCAGCGTCTGTTGCCTCAACACAATTGCTGAAGGTCTTTGGCTGGTTAGCGAAGAACTGGTTGAGTGTAGCAAACTGATTCTGATTGTTGCCATGGCCCTGGTTCCCTTGGTTGCGCTCTTGAAGAAGTTGCATGATCAGCTGCGCGTTTGCATTGGTAGCGGCCATCACAGCTTGCCATGCCTTCGGAGGTGGAGGTGGTGGTGTCGGATCAGGATTCGGAGTCGTGCGCATTGGAGGAGCCATCCTGAATAGGGTGACATCTGTTAGCATATTGACAGCCAAATATTCAAGCTAAATCGAACAGATTGAAATTGCAACTTAAAGTCTTCACATCCGAACAAAATGAACGAATGCATTCCAATTGAAATGGTCACATATCCATAAATTGAGAAGCAACATAGAATTGAGGTAGAAGAATAAAACCAACAAGGTACGGACAAGAACGAATACTTGGTGAGGATTACCCAATCCCAATCCAAATATCCGTGGAAGAAGAACTAGAGCTACAAGAATTCCCACCTATGAAACTCCCGAACCTTTCCGGTTATGCAATCAGGTGTTGGGGATACAGGGGAAGCATAATATCTCACCCAAATCTAGCAAATCCTACATCCAGTTGTATCCATCCTTCAACACATAACCGAGAAACCTTCGGAAAGCATTTACCCCAACCTTCGAAAAGCATCCGTTATACGAGTTATGGCAATACTCCCGAACTCCCGCCCCAGTACTGGGTCGCGTCGAGGTTATCTCACCAACAACTGCGTAAAAGAGATTTTCGATGTCGGCGAACTCAAGTATTCCAGAACTGCAACAATAAAATTGTGACGACAACACCTTGGAGCTCAACTCCCTGGGACACTGCCACAACCCCTAAATGTCAGGAGGCACCAAAAACAATGTTCTCGTCACAAAACCATCAGAACGATTCCAAGATACCCGCGTGATCCTAAAAATAAATTTAGTGAAATTTGAGAAGAGAAGAGTCAAAACTCTACGTCAGGATACCTCACCAGAGCGACAAAGGGACTGAGGAGTAAAAATAAGTCCTACTCTCCGATATATATAATCCTAAATGACTCAAAACATTTTTCTAGACTCAACAACGCCAATGATTCAATCAAGCAGGGGGCTCCTAAGGTCGGGGAAGGCTCTGATTACCAACTTGTAACGCCCTCGATGAGGCTATATCTCGTACGTGTCGATGCACGACTTAGAGGCATAACCGCATTGAAAGCAATGTCGCAAGTGAGGAAAACTTCGCAAACAACCCATGTAATGTAAATAAAAGGGGAAAAGATACATAGTTGGCTTACACTCGCCACGTCACACAAATACATAAATAGCATTACATTCATCCAATACATTCATGGTCTGACTACAGTACCAAAATAAAGATCAACCCCCAAATGTGACAAAGTCCCCGATCGCCCCAACTGGGCACCACTACTGATCATCTGGGAAAGACACATAGTAACGGCGAGAATCTTCATCGAACTCACACTTGCGCTCAAGCGCATCATCTGGAATGGCATCATCGGTCCCTGCATCTGGTTTGGAAGTAATCTGTGAGTCACGGGGACTCAGCAATCTCGCACCCTCGTGATCAAGACTATTTAAGCTTATAGGTAAGGCAAAGGTATAACGTGGAGCTGCAGCAAGAGACTAGCATATATGGTGGCTAACATACGCAAATGAGAGCGAGAAGAGAAGGCAAAAGCACGGTCGAACAACTATGATCAAGAAGTGATCCTAGAAAAACCTACGTCAAGCATTACTCCAACATCGTGTTCACTTCCCGGACTCCGCCGAGAAGAGACCATCACGGTTACACACGCGGTTGACACATTTTAATTAAGTTAAGTTTCAGGTTATCTACAACCGAACATTAACAAATTCCCATCTGCCCATAACCGTGGGCACGGCTTTCGAAAGTTCAAATCCCTGCAGAGGAGTCCCAACTTAGCCCATCACAAGCTCTCACGGTCAATGAAGGATATTCCTTCTCCCAAGACAATCCGATCAGACTCGGCATCCCGGTTACAAGACATCCTCGACAATGGTAAAACAATTCCAGCAACACCGCCCGAATGTGCCGACAAATCCCGATAGGAGCTGCACATATCTCGTTCTCAGGGCACACTCAGATGAGCCAGACGTCGGGTAGGCCAGCCCAGAGTTGCCCCTGGTAGCCCCGGACATCGCTCAGTTGGACCAACACTTAGAGAAGCACTGGCCCGAGGGGGGGGGGTTAAAATAAACATGACCCTTGAGTCCGCGAAACCCAAGGGAAAAAGACTAGGTGGCGAATGGTAAAACCAATGTTGGGCATTGCTGGAAGAGTTTTATTCAAGGCGAACTGTCAAGGGGTTTCCATTATAACCCAACCATGTAAGGAACGCAAAAATCCGGGAACATAACATCGATATGACGGAAACTAGGGCGGCAAGAGTGGAACAAAACACTAGGCATAAGGCTAAGCCTTCCACCCTTTACCAAGTATATAGGTGCATTAAGATAAACAAGATGATATGGTGATATCCAAATAATAAACAATATTCCAACAAGGAACGATCTCCAATCTTCACCTGCAATTAGCAACGCTATAAGAGGGGCTGAGCAAAGTGGTAACATAGCCAAACAATGGTTTGCTAGGACATGGTGGGTTAGAGGTTTGACATGGCAATTTGGGAGGCATGATAAGCAAGTGGTGGTATCGTAGCATAGGCATAGCAAAAGAGCGAGCATCTAGCAAGCAAAGATAGAAGTGATTTTGAGGGTATGGTCATCTTGCCTGCAAAGTTCTCAATGTTGACATGATCCTTATAAGCGAACTCAACGGGCTCCTCGTTCACGAACTCATCTCCCGGCTCTACCCAAACAAGAACAACAAGCAAACGGAACACAATCAACCACGTGCAATGCTCAAGCAACATGATGCAAACATGGTATGATATGCGGGATGCGGTATGTGATGCACAGGCATGATTTGCAAAGGAATGATTGAACCTGGCCTCAACTTGGAAATCCAAGAGTGCCACTAGAAATGTGAGTTGATTTCGGTTGAAATCGATATAAAGATCACCGGAATCGGATGCACGGTTTGGAAATGGCAAGCAAAACAAATATGGCACCGGCCTGCGATAATCAGCAAGTGACAAACTAAATGCATCAAGATATATATGCTACAGCACTCAAACATGGCAACAAAATACATGGCAGGGATCCACTCATGATGCTTGACAAAAGATGCACACTGAGCTATGGCTAGTTCATGCAATAAAGATTCAAACAAGCATGGAAAAGAGCAAATGATAACAGGTTTCAGACTTAGTGAAATTAACACAAGCCTGGAATTTATCATCAGGAAGCAATCTTTAGAGCATGAAAACTACATGCTACAGGAACTTAACATGGCAAAGCAAGGCATGGCATAAAGCTACTCAAAGCACTTAACAAAAGTCCCTTAGTGACATTGAGTCAAAAGGGATCAGAAAATACCATTGCAAGCATGTGAACATGGCAAAAACATAAACAGATTCAGACAGTGGAAAACTGGAACATGCAAAACAGTTTAGCAAGTAGGCATGTTTACGAGCTCGATGCACTCACTACAGAGCATGCCATGACAAACTAAGCATACACCCATCAAGAATACATGACAGAGAAGCTAGACACGGATCAATAGGAACATCCTCGGCAAAATCGCTAAACATGTCAACAATCTGCCAGGATTATTTTATAGCAAAAGTAGAGCTCGATTGACTCAAGGTAGGGTGCTCCATACATGCAAACAAAGACTTGGATGGATAGAGAACCACAATGTTAACAAAACATCCTTACTGATCATCCTCAAAAGAGGCACGGATGACTAGGAAACAACATGGACATATGGCATAACAACAAAATCAGGACAAGGACTTAGTGAAATTCTAAGTCCCTAAAATCAGCATTACCGATTACGCTACTTTGCAAGCTTGTGCTAGTCACCACAAATATCACAAAAATACATGGAAAGCACCTCTTTAAAGATGGCATGGAATTTAACGAAACACATGTAGAGCTCAGGATCATAGCATGCACACATAAATCATGGCAAAAATGACAAAAGGCCATTTGCTGAAACAGATCTGACAAATTCCTCACATAGCCCTCTTCCAACAGCATTTCTGGCATCAAGATGAGCTCAAATGAAAATTATTCAATGAGATGAAATGATGTACTCATCGAGGCGAACATTTTGATATGCTACACGCACGAATCGGAGCTACGGATGCAGAGTTATGGCATGTCAAAGTATGCAAATTAGCTAGGGTTTGGAGGGGGAAAAGTCAACTGCGAAGTTCCAGATCCAGATCCCGATTGCACGCTTCCCGAGGACGCCAGAGCTGTTCACCAGAGAGGACGCCGAGGTCGCCGGAGGTCGCCGGACTTGGAGGGCTCACCGGCCGGAGGAGGAGGAGGACGGCGGGGCGGCGCGGCAGAGTGGCCGGGGCGGCGAGGCACGGCCGGGCGGCGAGGCTCGCCGGAGACGGAGCGGGACGGCGCCGGTCGCCGGAGTAGGAAGGGTGGCGGTTGCCGGCGTACGGTGGCCCGGGTGCCGGCAAGAGGAGAGGCGGCGGCGGGCGGGCTCCTCCCGCGGGCGGCGGCGACGAGGAGACGGGCTGCGGGGGCCCGGATCGGGCTTCCCGGCCCGCGGCGGCAGCGAGCGGTGGGCGCCACATGCCGGGACACTACTGGTGCGGGGCGGCGGCGCGGCGGCGCAATGTCCGGCGTGCTGAGATGAGATTTTTAGGGTTTCGGGGGAAAGGAGTTCCGGGATTTCGGCGGAGGGGCTAGTTTTATATGTAGGAGGAGCTAGGAAGCTCCAAATGGAGTGCGGTTTTCGGCCACGCGGCCGTGATCGAACACTCTAGACGATAGGAGAGGTTTAGGTGTGTTTTGGGACACTTTGAAAGGGTGTTGGGCTGCAACACACACGAGGTGTCGTGGAATTGTCACGACAGATGTCCTTAGTGTCAGGACTTAGTTGCGAGGCCAACGCATCTATGTGGTAGCTTGAGAGGGGTTGAGCAGGACGAGGGACGCGATGTTTTACCCAGGTTCGGCCCCTCACGGTGGAGGTAAAAGCCTACATCCTGCTTCATTGATATTGATGATGATGACCACGGTTACAAGAGTGCTCTATCTCGAGAGCTATTGTCTAAACCTAACTTGTCCAACTTGTGAAACTTGTGAATCTTGTCCCCCTTTGAGGAGCCCTGCCCCTCCTTATATATGTTGAGGGGGCGGTTTACATGTGGAGTCCTATTAGGATTAGGACTAGTCTATCTCTAATACAAACCGGATACAAGTCCTGGTCGTAACTCCTTGTAAGGTAAATATTCCTCATGGCTTTCCTCTTAAACCGGCCTACCATAGTATGAACCGGCCTTCTGAGCCTTGGGCCTTGTCATCCGTCTGACCCGCCCACTGGGTTACCAGTGAGTCATAATGACCAGGAGGGTTGCTTGTAAACCGCCAGGTCAGGGCGGGTCGCCAGTAACTCGCCAAGTGTCAGCGGGGTCTTCAGATAAACCGCCAAGTCCTGGCCGGGTTAACTTCCAGCCGGTTTATGCCGCGGGGTATATCCCCGACATTAGCCCCCAAGTTTAGCTTGGATTTATTCATGGTAAACTTATGCTGCAAAATAAACACAAGAACAAATTTGACAGGTTATGCTCCGGGTTAAGAATTTTTGTAAACCGGTACCTGATCATCCTTAAGTCCTTGTTATTTCCTCCTTCTGAGAAATCTGGGTCAACAGACCAGCTTCATAATGAATTTGCCGACATTGGTTTGTCACCGAGAAATATTGTGAAGAATAACTCCTTTGACTCAGCTCCCAAAGCGCCGGTTTAAGAAATATGGGTCTGAAAATACTTATCTGATATTCAGCCGGTTTGAAGATGTAAAACTTGCCGGTTTAATATTACCAAAATGGCCGGTTTATAAATATTGATGGCGCCGGGTCATAATTGTTGTCGACACCGGGTCATGTAATTGATCTTCCTGATTTGCTCAAAACTGATAAAATGAAGATGTCCTCCTTTATATGCATAATACCTGTAGCCCCCAAGTCTTAAGAGGAGAACATAGTGATAACTTAAGACTTGCTCCAATAAGTGTTTCAACCTTGAATTGTTGACAGGAGCAATTGGTAGCCCCCAAGGGCCGGCTCATTATAATATGATGAGTCGGGTCTTCAATAAGACTAAAAATGACTTGGCATTAGCCCCCAAGTGTCATGATGCATGCTTGCAGCGACATGAGACTTGCATGTAATCTCGATTTGAATAATGTAGCCCCCAAGTGCCAGGTAGTAAGCCTGCAGCGACTGGGGACTATTCCTTTCATTGTAGAATAAATCATATCATTTGATAAAATAATATCCATTGCGCTAAAGCGACAATTCCATGACACGAGGCCTTTTCGGTCCCTCGTTAACCGTTGGAGTATCAAACGAAGTCCAAATGGCACGAAACTTGACAGGCGGTCTACCGGTAGTAAACCAAGGCCACATGACAAGACTCGGTTCAATCCGGAAATGTTTAACACCCGCACACGAAAAGAGGTAGAAAGGACCACCGGAGGACATAGGAGCGCTGGAATGCAAAACGGACAACGGGGAAAAAGCTCGGATGCATGAGACGAACACGTATGCAAATGCAATGAACATGATGAAATGATATGAGATGCATGACAAAGACAACAACACACAGAGACAAAAACCCGACAACGATGAAATAAAATAACTTAGTGCCGGAAACGTCAAGAGTTGGGATATAGATAAGGTAAATTACATCCGGGGTGTTACAAAACAGCCCGACGGAATAATGGGCCGTTAATGGGTATAAAGTGATACACTATTCTTTACGGGCCAGTTTCACCACGGGCCGTTAATGGGTGTAAAGTGATATACTGTTCATTACGGGCCAGTTTCACCACGGGCCGTTAATAGGCCAAGAGTTACATAGGGCCTAATATGGGCCAAAAGACGTCATGGGCCATACATGGGCCAGAAGTGAAAATGGGTTGGAATCATATTGGATGGCCCAGATGACGCTACTGGGGCTAATTCGAATAGGGCGTAACGGCCCTTGGGTTAGCAGGCTGTAAATGGGCTATATGCGAACAAGCCGTTAACAGGCTTTCCATGGGCCGGCCCGCCACCTTTTGACCAAGTCAAACAGGCCAACCTTTTAACAGGAATGGGCCTCTGTTGGGCCGTGCCACGTGTCGACATATCATAGGTGCCTTCCGTCCAATGAGTGGATGACATCTGTCCCAGCGATGAGCCGACACATGTTTCCTCTAGCCAATGATGATTTTACACGTGGAAAATCCCCATTGGTCGGGGCTGTTAACGGGTTATCGGATCCAAAACCTGACCCGATAGCTTAAAGGCGTTCCGTTACGGTGGATGCCACGCGTCGGTCACCCTTGACGAAAGCACTTCTGTGACGCGCGATTTATCGTCATGGAAGTGGACACTTCCATGATGATAATTTTGGTAATGTCATGGAACACTTCTACGACAGCACATGTATGACTATCTTGATTCTGTCATAAAATCGTCATGGATGTACATGCATGACAGAAAATGCGACCTACTATGACAAACACGTATCATCACGGAAGTGTATTTTTTTGTAGTGCTTGATCGTGCCCCCACCAACCTCCATGGTATTTTTAGTGCGTAATTATGTACGCGCGGTACGGATTTAGTCGCTTGAATGGGACTGGGACGTGGGCCGAATTGCTAGGCGAGCTCTGAACGTGCCAGGCGATCCTGTTGCAGTTTACTCCAGACTCGCTTGAAGTGTCCGGGGGCTGTATCACCGAATTAGTGGTTTGCCTTAAAAGGATGCTTTGTGCTTCTGCTACGAGGGCCGCAGTGTGCTCTTTCGTGTGGAGCGAGAGTTCTGTGTTTCCATTCACTATTATGACCCCCCTAGGTCCTGGCATCTTGAGCTTGAGGTATGCGTAATGCGGTACCACATTGAATTTTGCAAATGCGGTTCGCCCGAGCAGTGTGTGATAGCCACTGCGAAACAGGACGATATCGAAGATTAACTCCTCACTTCGGAAGTTGTCCGGTGATCCAAAGACCACTTCCAGTGTGATTGAGCCCGTGCAGCGGGCCTCTACACCTGGGATGACACCCTTAAAGGTGGTTTTGGTGAGTTTGATCCTCGAGGGATCTATACCCATTTTTCGTTGTATCCTGATAGAGCAGGTTCAGGCTGCTGCCGTCGTCCATAAGGACTCGAGTGAGGTGAAATCCGTCGATGATGGGGTCTAGGACCAGTGTGGCGGATCTGCCATGACGGATACTAGTGGGGTGGTCCCTGCGATCAAAGGTGATCGGGCAAGAGGACCATGGGTTGAACTTTGGGGCGATGGGCTCCATCGCATAGACGTCCCTTAGTGCACGCTTCCGCTCCCTCTTGGGAATGTGGGTTGCGTATATCATGTTCACCGTCTTCACTTGTGGGGGGAACCCCTTCTGTCCTCCCGTGTTCGGCGGCCAAGGCTCTTCCTCGTCATCACTATGCAGCCCCTTGTCCTTGTTTTAGACATTTAACTTATTGGCCTATTTGAACACCCAGCATTCTCTGTTGGTGTGATTGGCTGGCTTGTCGGGGTGCCGTGGATTTGACACGAGCGATCCAGTATGCGATCCAAACTGGACGGAGCCGGAGTACTTCTTTTTAATGGCTTTTTCCGCTGACCGGTTCTAGAGCCTCTGAATCCGGCATTGACATCTGTATCATCAGTGTTATCGCCGTTGTTGTGGCGCTTTGGTCTGTTACGACGTGATCTGCCGGTGGCATCTTTGGTATCTGAAGTGTCCGGATTCCGTGATGTGTTGTTGCTATGAGCCAGCCAGCTATCATCGCCCGCGCAAAAGCGGGTTATGAGTGTCGTGAGGGCTGCCATAGACTTCGGTTTCTCCTGCCCGAGGTGCCGGGCAAGCCACTTGTCACGGATGTTATGCTTAAATGCCGCTAAGGCCTCTGCATCCGGACAGTCGGCAATTTGATTTTTCTTAGTTAGGAACCATGTCCGGAATTGCCTGGCCGATTCCCCTGGCTGCTGAGTTATATGGCTCAAGTTGTCAGCATCTGGTGGTCGCACATAAGTGCCCTGGAAGTTGTCAAGAAATGTGTCTTCCGAATCCTCCCAACTGCCGACAGAGTCTGTTGCCAAGCTATTCAGCCAATGCCGAGCTGGTCCTTTGAGTTTGAGTGGGAGGTACTTGATGGTATGTAAATCATCACCGCGAGCCATGTGGATGTGAAGGAGGAAATCCTCAATCCATCCAGCAGGATCTATTGTACCATCATACGATTCGATATTTACGGGTTTAAAACCCTCCGGGTATTTGTGATCCATAACTTCATCAGTGAAGCATAGGGGTTGTGCGGCGCCTCTGTGCCAGGCTATATCACGACGCAGTTCATATGAGTCTTGTCTACTGTATTCGGCCCGACAAGATTTACCTTTAGTGTATCCGGCGCGACGGTCATCGTCCCGCGTTGGCGCGTGCCCCTGTGACCCGTATATTGACCTTGCATGTTTTGCCCTGCTGCCAATACGTCTCGCAAGTCCTGTGTGTTGCCCCGGGCCTTGGTATTTTTGATTGAGTGGCGGCGGGGTGCAGGCTAAACTTCGGGCTGAAACGCCTCTCTGGCTCGGCTACGCGGTGGCCGGTCAGCCGCATCGTGCACTGGTGATGGAGGTTTCAATGCCTCCTCCTCGAGGTGAGGTAGCAACCTGCGTTTTGGGTAACTCTTGGAGGGGCGCTCGAGTTCGAATTCCTTGGCCGCAAGGACTTCGGTCCATCTGTCTGCTAGCAAGTCTTGATCAGCTTGAAGCTGTTGTTGTTTTTTCTTCAGGCTATTTGATAAATTCTTCGTCGCCGAGGCTCACCTCGTTGTCGGAGAGAGGCATGTAATTGTCCTCCTCCGGTTCTCCATCTGCTGCCTGCTCTGGAGGGCTAGCTTGTTCATCCTCCGGCTCTACATCGTGCTGGAGGTGATTGTGGTTGTCTTCGGCACTATCCGGAGTGTTATTTTCTCTTGTGCCAGTATCACTAGTTTTGCTGTGGCGGGACTTTGAGTGGCGCCGCTGACATCGGCACTTGGGTTGCTTCTTGGAGTGGTAATCCTCCGCTATCTCGTCGCCATTGCCTTCTTTTGGGGTGTCCACCATGTATATATCATATGATGAGGTGGCGGTCCAACGCCCTGTGGGCGGTGGTTCCTATTCGTCTCCTGCATCGTCGTCCATACCGTCGATGTCTTCGGAGTCGAAGTCAAGCATGTCGGTTAAATCGTCGACACTGGCTACTAAATGGGTGGTGGGTGGGCAGCGAATTTCTTCGTCGTCCGCATCCCATTCTAGCCGGACATAGTTCGGCCAAGGTTCTCCTGACAAGGAGAGAGACCTTAATGAATTTAGCACATCGCCGAAAGGCGAGTGCCGAAAGATATCCGTGGAGGTGAACTCCATGATCGGCGCCCAGTCAGATTCAATAAGCATGGATGCAGGCGGCTCGGAGTCCGTGGCTGGAGCCGAATCCAGTGGTTCGGCGACACGACTCTCGTAACGGGTGAAGTCGGTATCCGGCTCCATCACAACTGAGAGTGTGGCTTCCATGGCGTGGTCTATCCCTCCGTATTTGGATGGTGCAATTTGCTCCGTATTGAAGGCCAGAGTAGTTGCGGATGCGATCTCCCAACACTATCGATGGCAGAGTTACGTCATGCTCGTCGTGATTGTGTGGCACACCTGACATGGGCTCGAATCCGTCGAAGATCAAGTCTCTGCGGCTGTCGGAAGTGTAGTTTAAGTTTTCAAACCTGACATGATGGCCCAAGGCGTAGCTCTCAATCTGCTCCAGATGGACAAGCGAATTGGCCCGCAGTGTGAAGCCGCCGAATACAAACATCTTTCCGGGGAGGAAAACCTCACCCTGGACCGCACCGTTACCGACGATCTCAATGAAAGCACCAATGTCGGTGTCAAAACCGGCGGATCTCGGGTAGGGGTTCCCGAACTATGCGTCTTAGCTAGATGGTAACAGGAGGCAGGGGACATGATGTTTACCCAGGTTCAGGCCCTCTTGATGGAGGTAATACCCTACGTCCTGCTTGATTGTTCTTGATGATATGAGTATTACAAGAGTTGATCTACCACGAGATCGTAGAGGCTAAACCCTAGAAGCTAGCCTATGGTATGATTGTATGTTATCCTACAGACTAAACCCTTCAGTTTATATAGACAATGGAGGGGGCTAGGGTTACACAGAGTCGGTTATAAGGGAGGAGATCTACATATCCGTATTGCCAAGCTTGCCTTCCAGGCCAAGGAGAGTCCCATGTGGACACGCGACGAAGTCTTCAATCTTGTATCTTCATAGTCCAACAGTCCGGCCAAAGGATATAGTCCGTCTGTCCGGAGACCCCCTAAACCAGGACTCCCTTAGTAGCCCTCGAACTAGGCTTCAATGACGATGAGTCCGACGCACAGATTCTCTTACGACATTGCAAGGCGGGTTCTTCCTCAATGCCCCGACGGATAACTATAGCAGCATTATAGTCGGTCTAAACGTTGGACGTTTTTGGTCTCCGGAAACGGTTGTCGGGTTGCATTCCTCCTCTCTCTTCTCAGTCCAACCACACACTTGACCTCGTTCGTCTAACACCCTTTGCACAATGCATCGAACCCCCTCGTGTGTGCGTCCAAAATTTACCCGCACCCGACTCGGGAAGTCGTCACCGTTGGATCCGGATCATCCCCAAACATCCCCGAAATATCATCGTTTTATTTATTGGACTCCTTAGCATATTTATTCTCGTCCTTCGGATTTTCATCCGATGATCCAAATCCCTCTCCTTTCATCCACTTGCTATATGTTAGACCACCCCCTAACCAAATCTATCTAAACCAAACCCTAGCCTAACTCCTAGACCCTATTGCGCCGCCACCATCCTCGGATCCAGCACTGAACCAGCCTGCCTACAATGTTTTCCAGATCCACCCAACCACGTCCATCCATCCCACCGTCGCTCTGGACCGATAGATCCGAATCGAACAGTCCATAGCCTCCCAGTTCATCCTCCCACCTACCGCATCAACAGAGAGCCCCACGTTCCAGCACTCATTCTCCTCGAGCTAGTTCCTGCGTCGTTCCCCTCCGTCCTCGCCCGTCCTTCGCACGCGGCAAGCTGCAGCACCACCGGAGCTCCCTCCGCCGACGAGCACCACCAGCAGATGAGCCCTCGCCACCTGGTTCTCTGTCTCCCTGTGTCCCTTTTTTCCCTCTCTGGTTCTCCCCTCACCCCGTCTCTCTCTTTGCTCTCTTCACAGGAGCACACCGGCGCCCTGGAAGCCATCGCCGGCCTATGCATCGAGCTCCGCCACCGGAGATCCCCGTCGCTGCCTCCATTCCCGTGCCGTTCCCGCCGTGCCCCTGCTGCACCGCCGTTTCATCGCCGTCGTCGCACCAAGTCCACCTGACGGATCCGCTGCAAGTTCACCACTGTTGCTCTGATCCCTAACGAGCAGGAGACGAGGCGCCCGCTCCCGTTGACCGTGACGCTCAGGACCGCGTCGACCTCCCCGGCTCGTCCTTTGCGCGTGCGTTGACCCCGTGCCAAGTCCCTCTACTTCCCTGCTCCAGGTCACGCGTCAAGCATCAGTGCCTCCCTTGCCAACTTGAACCCCGCCGGATCCAGTGGCTCGTAGCACCGCCGCCGCCGCCGCCAAGTACCTCGCCGCAGAACGACGTCCCGCACTTGGACCCGCTCGTCTCCGCCGCTGCTGCCGCTCAAGTGGGAGCTCGATGAAGATCATGCTCTTTGTTTTGTTTCGTTTTCCTGTTGATCAGTAGTGGAGCCCAGTTGGGGCGATCGGGATTCTAGCAATTGGGGTTGTCTTCTTTTATTTTGGTTCCGTAGTCGGACCTTGTTTGTATTCTGGATGATGTATGTTTAACTTGTAGTGAAGTGGCGATTGTAAGCCAACTCTTTATCCCTTTCTTATTCAGTACATGGGATTGTGTGAAGATTACCCCTCTTGCGACTAACCTACCATGCGGCTATGCCTCTAAGTCGTGCCCCGACACGTGGGAGATATAGCTGCATCATGGGTGTTACAAGCTGGTAATCAGAGCCATCCCCGACTTAGGAGCCCCCTACTTGATCGAATCGCTAACGTTGTTGAGTCTAGAACAAAATGTTTTGCGTCTTAGGATTATTTAGATTGGAGAGTAGGATTCTTTTTACTCCTCAGTCCCTTCGTCGCTCTGGTGAGACATCCTGGCGTAGAGTTTTGACTCTTCTCTCCTCAAATTTCACAAAAAAATTAGGATCACGCGGGTATCTTGGAATTGTTCCGATGGTTTTGTGATGAGAACATTGTTCTTGGTGCCTCCTGACATTTAGGGGTTGTGGCAGTGTCCTAGGGAATAGAGCTCCGAGGTGTTGTCGTCACAATTTTATCGTTGCAGTTATGGAATACCTGAGTTCGCCGACATAAAAAATCTCTTTTATGAAATTGTTGGTGAGATAACCTTGACGCCACCTAGTACCGGGCGGGAGTTCGGGAGTATTGCCATAACTCGTATAACGGATGCTTTTTGAAGGTTGAGGTAAATGATTTCTGAAGGTTTCTTGGTTATGTGTTGAAGGATGGATACAGCTGGATGTAGGAATTGCTAGTTTGGGTGAGATATTATGCTTCCCCTGTATCCCCAACACCTGATTGCATAACCAAAAAGTTTCGGGAGTTTATAAGTGGGAATTCTAGTATCACATAGGATATCTTTCCAACAGACACATGATACGATATGGGGTCTAGCATATATTTGTTCCGGCTTATTCTGCAAGCCAATCTTTGTTTTGTTTTTGAGTTGTGGTATTCGAGTTGCTTCAATGTCAAGTGTTGATTCCATACCTTTCCTAAGCGGTGTTCTCATACTTCTATGTAAATACTAATCCCTCATGATAATCAATATTGTCTTGTCAATCCTTTTCAACCGGCGTGTTTCTCTTCAAGTGGATCCGATCATTTCAACATCCGCAAGATCAACTCTAAGTTTTCTAGATGGTATCCATTCCATATGCCCAAGTTGCCTTTGTTTTCCCCCCCCCCCCCCCCTTTTCCTTCAAGGACTCTGATTTCTAATTCAAGTATCCTTTTATTGATGGGAAGTCTCTCCATTCTTTTCCGTCAATGTTCTTATCCGATGATTCTCATGAAGATACTAAGGAAGCTTCGAGTCTATAATTCTTCATTCTTTTTCCTCTCCGGTGGATTCAATTCAAGCTTTGTTGATCATATTCTTTTCCTCGTTTTAAATGTTTTCCCATGCCGGTGCACCTCTTAATCGCTCACCTCTCTCTATTCACATCCGAAGTGCTGAAGATATCTCAGAAGATTCAAGTTTCCATCATCAATTCGCTCAAGTTCTTTTGAGGATGTTATCTCATTCAAGCCATTTAATTCAACCAGCGCAATCTCCCTTTCAAGTATTTGTTCAACGGTGTTTCTTTTTAGTGGGCCCTAACCCACAGGTCTTTTCCCAGGATCTTACCCGACTCTTCTCATTTTCTCAGAGCTATTCTAAATTTCATTCCAAGTTTTACGTAAGAATGAAATATTCATCAGTCCAATGCTTTCTCTAAGACCTTTCAAATTCTTTTCAACGTTGGTTCAACCTTTCTATTTCTCGTCGTCATTCTCGGATTTGAAGACCGAAGAAGAGTTTCTCTTAAATCCTTACCCGTGCTTCCAAAGATTCATGTTTCTAGCCTTATGCCATCCTCTCATAATTGTTTTCGATTGTGAGAATTCTTTTCACCCATCCGGAGCAATTCTAGAGTCTTCTCAGATTGATTCTCCGTAGCCCATCACCTTAGAATTATTCATTCAAGCTTTCAACTCTCGTTCTCCAAATCTTACCGGTGCATCATTCAAGTATTCTCTAATCAGCTCGTGACCTTCTTCGTCCACTTGTATCTGAATTCCCTCAAGTATCTTCGTTCTTTTTATAATTCTTCCCAGTGTTTTCCTTATCTTCTCTTCGCTCATTTTCAATTCTTACGGTGGTTCATTCAAGTGTTCTCTTCCTTGGTTATTTATCAATTCATTTGTTCTTTCCAATACTACCGGTGGTTCGTTCAAAACATTCCCAAGTTTGCGCTATATCTGTCTTAATCCTTTTTACGAGAATAAGTAGTATGCCAAATCTGTTGCTTGTCATCAAACTAAATTGGTGAAGGATACGCATAACATAATTCTTATTCTTGGTTCATCCAGGTGATTCATCTTTCTCTCCGGAGTTGTCCTTCATATCACATTCTCGGTTCGAGATGCTTCATCTTATCTTTTTTGGAGTTCGTTCATGATATCAATTCTCGGTTTCTAGTTGTTCATCTTTTCTTTTCCGGAGTTCCAAGTTTTCTGCATTGTCTCGTCGCAAAGCTTCATCCAATCATTGCAAGGCCTCAATCTTATTCTTTCATCCTTCACTTCCTTCTGCTCATTCTTTTATTACTGGAGTTCTCCATGAAGGCTAAACATGGTGGTTCTTCAAAGATTTAATTCATTCTCGAAGTGTTCTTCAAGATTTTCCTTGGAGGAGCTCAAGTATTCTTCTTCTAGCATTCCAAAGTGCAATTCCTTCTACTTATCTTTTGAGATGGTGTTATGTCATATTTGACAATTTCCTTCATGTTGCATGATTCAAAAGTTGTCAGGAATGGGTTAGTTAAACACATCAATTTCTTCGAGCATGAGCTCTTCTCAATCCATCAATCTCTTTGTTCGAGTTATTTTGGGTTATATTTCACCTAAAGCTTTCCCTAAGGATTTTGCTATTTATGGTGCTCATAAATGACCCAGGTTCTTCATTTATCCTCCCGGTGGAATAAGTTTCTCGTCTCCTTGTTGATATCAATCCAATCTATTGTTTCCGTTAGTGGCAGAATTTCACCTCATAATTTTGAGAAGTTTTCCATAAGCCCACTACAAGTTGATTTGTTCTTTCTTGGTTTCCAACAACTCCGTTATAACCTTCTTGGAAGGGTGTTTTCCAAGCTCATTTGTGGCAGAAGTTGTCATTTTCTTCTCAATTCTATCCTTTCCAACGATCCAACTTCTATTCTTTCGTTCCGGAGGCATTGTGGTTTGCTTTCTTCAACCATCATCCCATTTTTTTGTCAAAGATCATGTTCTTTACTTTCGCTTATCCATTCAACCGGAGTGTCATGCCCTCTTTTCAAGTTCTTCGCATTTTGTCAAGTTTTGCTTCCCTTCTCAACCGGAGTGCTGTCTGAAATCTTTCTTACCCCTTGTGCCATTCTTTCAATAGTTCTGGAGGCAGTGTATTGTTGATCACATCAAGTATCCTCTCATCTTTTCAAGTTCATGTTGAATTTCTTCCATTCAGTCGGAGTTCATGTTGAAGTTCTTGTTTCAACTGGAGTGTTGTGGCTATCATTCCTCTTCTAACCGGAGTCTCATCCAAGTGCTTTCATTTTGCCAAGTTCATATTTATGCCTTCCATTTCCAAGCGGAGTGTTGTCGTATTTTTTATTTATCGTTCCTTGTTCATTTCGTTGCTACCGGAGTGCTTTCATGTACTTCTTGTACATTGTAACACTTTTCTTATGTCTTTCAACCTACAAGGTTCTAGTAATGTTCCTTGTTCCTCTTTTCTAACGGAGTGTTTTCAACTTCATTCATCTCCGTTGTATTCTTTCTTTCAAGATTTCAACCTCTCAAGGTTCTTTGGTTTCACTCATTTGTCAAAGAAGCAATTAGTTTTACCTCTTCTCTTCCTCTTCCGTTTCTCTCCGGTGCCATCCTAGATCTCGGGACGACATCCTCTTGTAGTGGTGGAGTGTTGTAACGCCACGAGACCGACGCGCAAGGTGTCTTTCAGTTATTTGTTGTTGTTGCCTTGTCAGTTGCTTGCGTGTCGCATCTTGCCATGTCATCATGTGCATTGCATCATCATGTTTTCAAAACTTGCATCCGTCCCGGTCTCCTCGTTCTCTCTGTTGTCCGTTCTGAGCCCAGACACACTTCCATGCGCCTGTGGCACATCCGAAATATTATATTATAGGTGGCCGGAAAATGTTATCGAATGGGATGAAAGTTGGTGTGTGGTCTTATTATAGTGTAGATAGACCGCCTGCCAAGTTCTATCGCATTCGGACTTTGTTTGATGCCCCAACGGATAACTATAGCGGCATTATAGTCGTTCTAAATGTCAGACATTTTCGGTCTCCAGAAACGGTTGATGAGTTGCATTCCTCCTCTCTCTTCTCAGTCCAACCACACACTTGACCTCGTTCGTCTAACACCTTTTGCACAATGCACCGAACCCCCTCTTGTGTGCGTCCGAAATTTACCCGAACCCGACCCGGGCAGTCGTCACTGTTGGATCCGGATCATCCCCAAACATCCCCAAAATATGATCGTTTTATTTATTGGACTCCTTAGCATATTTACTCTCGTCCTTCGGATTTCGATCCGATGATCCAAATCCCTCTGCTTTCATCCATTTGCTATATGTTAGACCACCCCCTAACAAAATCTGCCTAAACCAAACCCTAGCCTAGCTCCTAGCCCCTATTGCGCCGGCACCATCCTCGGATCCAGCACCGTACCAGCTTGCCTACCTTGTTTTCCAGATCCACCCAACCACATCCATCCATCCCACCGTCGCCCTGGACCGTCAGATCCGGATCGAACAGTCCGTAGCCTCCCAATTCATCCTCCCTCCTACCGCATCAACAGAGAGCCCCACGTTCCAGCACTTGTTCTCCTCGAGCTAGTTCCTGCCTCGTTTCCTTCCGTCCTCACCCATCCTTCACGCGCGGCAAGCCGCAGCACCACCGGAGCTCCCTCCACCGACGAACACCACCGGCAGATGAGCCCTCGCCGCCTGGTTCTCTGTCTCCCTGTGTCCCTTTTTTCCCCTCTCTGGTTCTCCCTCACCTCGTCTCTCTCTTTGCTCTCTTCACAGGAGCACACCGGCGCCATGGAAGCCACCACCGGCCTCCGCGTCGAGCTCCGCCACCGGAGATCCCCGTCGCTGCCTCCATTCCCGCGCCGTTCCCGCCGTGCCCCTGTTGCACCGTCGTTTCCTAGCCGCCGTCGCACCAAGTCCACCTGACGGATCCGCCGCAAGTTCGCCACCATTGCTCTGCTCCCTGACGAGCAGGGGACGAGGCGCCCGCTCCCATTGACCATGATGCTCAGGACTGCGTCGACCTGCCCGGCTCATCCTTTGCGCGTGCGTTGACCCCGCGTCAAGTCCCTGTACTTCCCTGCTCCAGGTCAAGCGTCAAGCACCTGTGCCTCCGCTGCCGACTTGAACCCTGCCGGATCCGGTGGCTCGTAGCACCGCCGCCACCGCCAAGTACCTCGCCGGAGAACGACGTCCCATACCTGGACCCGCTCGTCTCCGCCGCCGCTGCCGCTCTGAACCTCGTGCCCGCGCTACTCTCTGCTTCATTTTAGGTGAGCAGAGCGCTTGCCCAGGCCGTTGAAGCATCGCCATCCCGCGTGGTCTGCCGCACCTCCCGCAAGCCATCCAGCGCTCAAGGCCCATCCGTGATTTCCAAGGCCAAGCTCCCTAGAGCCCAATGTGAGCAGCTCCCCCGGGCGCTCCTTTTTTCCTTCTGTTGGGCCTCCTCCAGTTTTAGGTTCGGCATGTGTCCTGTTTTTTTCCTGACGAGAGAATTTGTTAATTATCCAGTGTTTTGCAGTTTTACAAAAAAGTCCCCCTAGATCATGCATTTAATAACTCACAAATGATGCATCGGATTGAAATATTTATATAGGTAAAATGCTTAGTTTTTCTTCTAGTTTCATAATATGTCATTTTCAACCATGTTTAAAATGTTGTTTGTTTAAATTTGCTCCAATGCCACGTTAAAATGCTTTAATTCATAACTTAATAACCGTAGCTCGAAATTTAATAAACTTTATATGTAAATGGGGTAGAAAAATACCTAGTTTAACATGGTGGCTTTACTTTGCATGTTAACAACTTTAAAATATGGTTTAGGGAAGAACAGTACCAAATCTAGAATATGCACATGAGGATTTTCCGGAATTGTTGTTTGTTATTTCCAGCCTCATTTAAACTTGACTAGATAGTTAGTTTAATTATGCTTCACCTGTTGCCATGTTAATGAACATTTAATATTGTTGGGTACATAAACGAGATCGAACTAAATAACTTGAATGTGGTGTTCTGTCAATATGCAACTCGTTGCATATTGTGCTCCACTTAATTTGTAGTTTTGTTTGTGCACTTTTACATGCCATGCCATGAATCATTAAACCGGACATGCATCATACTTGGTTGTGCATCATGCCATGTTTATGTGCTGGTTGTTTACTATGTTGCTTGCTTCTTTCCAGGTTGCTTCTCTCATTAGCTTCAGTTTTGTTCCGGAGTTGTGAGGTTTCATTCGACTACATCTGTTTGTCTTCTTCATGGACTCGTTCTTCTTCCTTGCGGGATCTCAGGCAAGATGACCACATCCTCGAAATCACTTCTATCTTTGCTTGCCAGTTGATCGCTCTATTGCTATGTCGTGCTACCTACCACTTGCTATATCATGCGTCCCATGTTGCCATGTCAAGACTCTATCCCACCTTTCCTAGCAAACCGTTGTTTGGCTATGTTATCGCTTTTGATCGGCCCCTCCTATAGCGTTGCTAGTTGCAGGTGAAGATGAAGTTTGTTCCATGTTGGAACATGGTTATTGTTGGGATATCATTATTATCTCTTATTTAATTAATGCATCTATATACTTGGTAAAGGGTGGAAGGCTCGGCCTTATGCCTGGTGTTTTGTTTCACTCTTGCCGCCCTAGTTTCCGTCATACAGGTGTTATGTTCCTTGATTTAGCGTCCCTTAGGCGGTTGGGTGTTATGGGAACCCCTTGACAGTTCGCTTTGAATAAAACTGCTCCAGCAAGGCCCAACCTTGGTTTTACCATTTGCCTCACCGCCACCTACTTTTCCCTTGGGAGTCGCACTCCCGAGGGTCATCTTTATTTTAACCCCCCCGGGCCAGTGCTTCTCTAAGTGTTGGTCCGAACCGGGCAACCTGTGGGGCCAGCTCGGTGCAACTTGAGGGCTGGTTTTACTCGTAGCTTGACCTATCCGGTGTTGCCATGAGAACGAGATATGTGTAGCTCCTATCAGGATTGTCGGCACATCGGGCGGCTTTGCTGGTCTTGTTTTACCATTGTTGAAATGTCTTGTAACCGGGACTCCAAGACTGCTCGGGTCTTCCCGGGAGAAGGAATATCCTTCATTGACCATGAGTGCTTGTGATGGGCTAAGTTGGGACACCCCTCCAGGGTTTGAACTTTCGAAAGTCGTGCCCGTGGTTATGTGGCAGATGGGAATTTGTTAATATCTGATTGTATACAATTTGACACTTAACTTAATTAAAATGAATCAACCGTGTGTGTACCCATGATGGTCTCTTCTCAGCGGAGTCCGGGAAGTGAACACGGGTCTTGTGTTATGTTTGAACGTAAGTAGTTTCAGGATCACTTCTTCATCACTTCTAGTTCACGACCGTGCATTGCTTCTCTTCTCGCTCTTATTTGCGTATGTTAGCCACCATATATTCTAGTGCTTGCTGCAGCTCCACCTCACTACCCTTTCCTACCCATAAGCTTAAATAGTCTTGATCTCGCGGGTGTGAGATTGCTGAGTCCTCGTGGCTCACAGATACTTCCAAACAGATGCAGGTGCCTATGATGCCAGTGCAGGTGACACAACCGAGCTCAAGTGGGAGCTCGATGAAGATCGTGTTCGTTGTTTTGTTTCATTTTCCTGTTGATCAGTAGTGGAGCCCAGTTGGGGCGATCGGGGATCTAGCAATTGGGGTTGTCTTCCTTTATTTTGGTTCCGTAGTCGGACCTTGTTTGTATTCTGGATGATGTATGTTTAACTTGTATTTGTGTGAAGTGGCGATTGTAAGCCAACTCTTTATCCCTTTATTATTCAGTACATGGGATTGTGTGAAGATTACCACTCTTGCGACAAACCTACCATGCGGCTATGCCTCTAAGTCGTGCCCCGACACATGGGAGATATAGCCGCATCGTGGGTGTTACAAGTTCTTTTGAGGATGTTATCTCATTCAAGCCATTTAATTCAACCAGCGCAATATCCCTTTCAAGTAATTGTTCAACGGTGTTTCTTTTGAGTGGGCCCTAACCCACAGGTCTTTTCCCAGGATCTTACCCGACTCTTCTAATTTTCCCGGAGCTATTCTAAATCTCATTCCAAGTTTGACATCAGAATGAAATATTCATCAGTCAAATGCTTTCTCTAAGACCTTTCAAATTCTTTTCATTGTTGGTTCAACCTTTCTATTTCTCGTCGTCATTCTCGGATTTTGAAGACTGAAGAAGAGTTTCTCTTAAATCCTTACCCGTTCTTCCAAAGATTCATGGTTCTAGCCTTATGCCATCCTCTCATAATTGTATTCGCTTGTGAGAATTCTTTTCACCCATCCGGAGCAATTCAAGAGTCTTCTCACATTGATTCTCCGTAGCCCATCATCTTAGAATTATTCATTCAAGCTTTCAACTCTCGTTCTCCAAATCTTACCGGTGCATCATTCAAGTATTCTCTAAACAGCTCGCAACCTTCTTCGTCCACTTGTATCTGAATTCCCTCAAGTACCTTCGTTCTTTTTATAATTCTTCCCAGTGTTTTCCTTATCTTCTCTTCGTTCATTTTCAATTCTTACGGTGGTTCGTTTAAGAGTTCTCTTCCTTGGTTATTTATCAATTCATTCGTTCTTTCCAATCATACCGGTGGTTCATTCAAGACATTCCCAAGTTTGCGCTATATCTGTCTTAATCCTTTTTATGAGAATAAGTAGTATGCCAAATCTGTTGCTTGTCATCAATCTAAATTGGTGAAGGATACGCATAACATAATTATTATTCTTGGTTCAATCAGGTGATTCATCTTCCTCTCTGGAGTTGTCCTTCATATCACATTCTCGGTTCGTGATGCTTCATCTTTTCTTTTTTGGAGTTCGTTCATGATATCTATTCTCGGTTTCTAGTTGTTCATCTTTTCTTTTCCGGAGTTCCAAGTTTTCCTTATTATCTCGTCGGAAAGCTTCATCCAATCATTGCAAGGCCTCAATCTTATTCTTTCATCCTTCACTTCCTCCTGCTCATTCTTTTATTACCGGAGTTCTTCACGAAGGCTAAACATGGTGGTTCTTCAAAGATTTAATTCATTCTCGAAGTGTTCTTCAAGATTTTCCTTGGAGGAACTCAAGTATTCTTCTTTTTGCATTCCAAAGTGCAATTCGTTCTACTTATCTTTTGAGATGGTGTTATGTCATATTTGACAATTTCCTTCATTATTCATGATTCAAAAGTTGTAAGGAATGGGAAAGTTAAACACATCAATTTCTTCGAGCATGAGCTCTTCTCAATCCATCAATCTCTTTGTTGGAGTTATATTGGGTTATATTTCACCTAAAGCTTTCCCTAAGGATTTTGCTATTTATGGTGCTCATAAATGACCCAGGTTCTTCATTTATCCTCCCGGTGGAATAAGTTTCTCATCTCCTTGTTGATATCAATCCAATCTATTGTTTCCGTTAGTGGCAGAATTTCACCTCATAATTTTGAGAAGTTTTCCATAAGCCCACTACAAGCTGATTCGTTCATTGTTGGTTTCCAAGAACTCCGTTATAACCTTCTTGGAAGGGTGTTTTCCAAGATCATTTGTGGCAGAAGTTGTCATTTTCTTCTCAATTCTATCCTTTCCAACGATCCAACTTCTATTCTTTCGTTCCGGAGGCATTGTGGTTTGCTTTCTTCAACCATCATCCCATTTTTTTGTCAAAGATCATGTTCTTTACTTTCGCTTATCCATTCAACCGGAGTGTCATGCCCTCTTTTCAAGTTCTTCGCATTTTGTCAAGTTTTGCCTCCCTTCTCAATCGGAGTGCTATTTGAAATCTTTTTTACCCCTTGTGCCATTCTTTCAATAGTTCTGGTGGCAGTGTGTTGTTGATCACATCAAGTATCCTCTCATCTTTTCAAGTTCATGTTGAATTTTTTCCATTCAGTCGGAGTGCTCTCCAAATTATATCATTCTTATTCCTTCTCTATCTTGTTTCAACTGGAGTGTTGTGGATATCATTCCTCTTCTAACCGGAGTCTCATCCAAGTGCTTTCATTTTTCCAAGTTCATATTTATGCCTTCCATTTCCAAGCGGGGTGTTGTCATATTTGATCTTTATCGTTCCTTGTTCATTTCGTTGCTACCAGAGTGCTTGCATGTACTTCTTGTACATTGTAACACTTTTCTTATGTCTTTCAACCTACAAGGTTCTAGTAATGTTCCTTGTTCCTCTTTTCTAACTGAGTCTTTTCAACTTCGTTCATCTCCATTGTATTCTTTCTTTCAAGTTTTCAACCTCTCAAGGTTCTTTGGTTTCACTCATTTGTCAAAGAAGCAATTAGTTTTACCTCTTCTCTTCCTCTTCCGTTTCTCTCTGGTGCCATCCTAGATCTCAGGATGACATCCTCTTGTAGTGGTGGAGTGTTGTAACGCGCCGAGACCGACGTGCCAGGTGTCTTTCAGTTATTCGTTGTTGTTGCCTTTTCATTTGCTTGCGTGTCGCATCTTTCCATGTCATCGTGTGCATTGCATCATCATGTTTTCAAAACTCGCATCCGTCCCAGTCTCCTCGTTCTCTCTATTATCCATTCTGAGCCCAGACACACTTCCACGCACCCGCGGCACGTCCAAAATATTATATTATAGGTGGCCGGAAAATGTTCTTGGAATGGGATGAAATTTGGCGTGCAGTCTTATTATAGTTTAGATAGACCGCCAGTCATGTTTTATCGCATTTGGAGTCCGTTTGATGCCCCAACGGATAACTATAGCTTCATTATAGTCGGTCTAAATGTCGGACATTTTTGGTCTCCGGAAACGGTTGCCGGGTTGCATTCCTCCTCACTCTTCTCAGTCCATCCACACACTTGACCTCGTTCGTCTAACCCCCTTTGCACAGTTCATCGAACCCCCTCGTGTGTGCGTCCGAAATTTACCCGAACCCGACCTGGACAGTCATCACCGTTGGATCCGGATCATCCCCAAACATCCCCAAAATATCATTGTTTTATTTATTGGACTCCTTAGCATTTTTATTCTCGTCCTTCGGATTACGATCCGATGATCCAAATCCATCTCCTTTCATCCACTTTCTATATGTTAGACCACCCCCTAACCAAATCTTTCTAAACCAAACCTTAGCCTAGCTCCTAGCCCCTACTGCGCAGCCACCATCCTCGGATCCAGCACCGAACCAGCCTGCCTACCTCATTTTCCAGATCCACCCAACCACATCCATCCATCCCACCGTCGTTCTGGACCGTCAGATCCAGATCGAACAGTCCGTAGCCTCCCAGTTCATCCTCCCACCTACCGCATCAATAGAGAGCCCCATGTTCCAGTGCTCATTCTCCTCGATCTAGTTCCTGCCTCGTTCCCCTCCGTCCTCGCCCGTCCTTCGCGCGCGGCAAGCCGCACCACCACCAGAGCTCCCTCCACCGATGAGCAGCACCAGCAGGTGAGCCCTCGCCGCCTGGTTCTCTGTCTCCCTGCGTCCCTTTTTCCCTCTCTGGTTCTTCCCTCACCTCGTCTCTCTCTTTGCTCTCTTCACAGGAGCACACCGGCGCCATGGAAGCCACTACCGGTCTCCGCGTCGAGCTCCGCCACCGGAAATCCCCGTCACTGCCTCCATTCCCGCCGTGCCCCTGCCGCGCCGCTGTTTCCTCGCCATCGTCGCACCAAGTCCACCTGACGGATCCGCTGCAAGTTTGCCACCGCTGCTCTGATCCCTGACGAGCAGGGGATGAGGCGCCCGCTTATTGCGCGCTCCCGTTGACCGCGATGCTCAGGACCGCGTCGACCTCCCTGGCTCGTCCTCTGCGCGTGCATTGACCCAACGCCAAATCACTCTGCTTCCCTGCTCCAGGTCAAGCGTCAAGAGACGCTGCCTCCCCTGCCTACTTGAACCCCACCGGATCCGGTGGCTCGTAGCACCGCTGCCAAGTACCTCGCCGGAGAACGACGTCCCGCACCTGGACCTGCTCGTCTCCGCCGCTGCTGCCGCTCTGAACCTCGTGCCTGCGCTGCTGTCTGCTTCGTTTTAGTTGAGCAGAGTGCTCGCACAGGCCGTTGAATGTAACACCCACGATGCGGCTATATCTCCCACATGTCGGAGCACGACTTAGAGGCATAACCACATAGTACGCATGTCGCAAGAGGGCTAATCTTTACACATCCCATGTACAGAATAAGAAAGGGATAAAGAGTTGGCTTACAATCTCCACTTCACACAATACATAAATATAGCATTACATCATCCAGATACAATGAAGGTCCGACTACGGAACCAAATAAAGAAAGACAAGCCATAATGCATAGATCCCCGATCGCCCCAACTGGGCTCCACTACCGATCAAAAGGAAAGGAAACAAAACAACGATCAAGATCTTCATCGAGCTCCCACTTGAGCTAGGTTGCGTCACCTGCACTAGTAGCATCGGCACCTGCAACTGTTTTGGAAGTATCTGTGAGCCACGAGGATTCAGCAATCTCACACCCACGAGATCAAGACTATTTAAGTTTATGGGTAAGAAAAGGTAGTGAGGTGGAGCTGCAGCAAGCACTAGCATAAATGGTGACTAACTTACGCAAACGAGAGCGAGAAGAGAAGCAAAGCTCAGTCGAGAATGGAAGGATCCCGAGGTGGGAGATGCTGGCGGCGGCGTGATGGGACAAGGGTCCCAATTTTTAGGGTTTGCTCAGATTTATATAGTGAGTGGTTTAGGTTAGGGGCTAATCCGGTCCCTCCGATTTAGATCGGACGCTCAAGATAAATAGGCTAGGGAGACCAAAAAGAAAAACGGATATGTTTTGTACATGTTTGGGGATGATCTGAATCCAACGGTGACGACTGTCCGGGTCGGGTCCGGGACAGCTTTCAAACGCGCGCGCGAGGAGGGCCGCGGGCTGACGAGAGAGGTTAGATTGGACCTGGCGGTTGGTAGTGGACTGTGTAGATGGTCTAGGTAGGAAAGATAGGGAAAGCCAGGCAACCGTTTTCGGTGGCCGAAAATGTCTGACGTTTGACCGGCTATAATGCCGCTATAGTTAACGTTGGGGCGTCAAATGGACTCCGAATGCGATGGAACTTGGCAGGCGACCTAGTAACAACATAACAACACTCCACGCCAACTTTCAACCCATTCCGAGAACAGTTTTCGGCTACTTATAAAATAATATTCCGGACGTGCCGCGAGCGCGTGTGTCTGGGCTCAGAATGGCCAACGGAGAGAACGGGGAGACCCGGACGAATGCAAGTTTTGAAAACATGCAGATGCAATGCGGATGATGACATGGCAAGATGCAACACACAAGCGAAAGACACGACAACAACAGTGAATAACTGGAAGACACCTGGCGCATCGGTCTCGGGTGGTCAGAACACTCCACCACTACAAGAAGATCTCATCCCGAGATCTAGGATGGCACCGGAGAAAACAGAAGAGGAAGGGAAAGAGGTAAAACTAAGTTGCTTCTTTGAAAAATGAGTGAAACCAAAGAACCTTGAGAGGTTGAACAAACTGAAAGAAAGAATACGGCGAAGATGAACAAAGTTGAAAACACTCCGGTAGAAACGAGAAGTACAAGGAACGATAAGGATCAATTACGACAACACTCCGGTTGGAAAAGGAAGGTAAAGAATATAAACTTGGCCAAAAAGAAAGCATTGGGATGAGACTCCGGTTATAAGAGGAATGATAGACACAACACTCCGGTTAAAACAAGATAGAGAAGGAATAAGAATGATATAATTTGGATAGCACTCCGACTGTAAATGGAAGGAATTGAACATGACCTTGACAAGCTGAGAGGATACTTGAAGAAATCAGGAACACACTGCCTATGGAACTATTGAAAGAATGGCACAAGAGGTAATAAAGATTTCAGACAGCACTCCGGTTGAGAAGGGAGACAAAAACTTGATAAAATGGGAAGAACTTGAAAAGAGGGCACAACACTCCGGTTAAATGTTTAAGCAAGAAAAAGGAAAGAACATGATCTTGACAAAACAAGGTGATGGGTCAAAGAGAGCAACATCACAATGCCTCCGGAACAAATGAATGGGAAACTAGATGGTTGGAAAGAAAAAGAACAGAGAAGAAAAATGACAACTTCTCCCATAATTGAATTACAAAGAGCATCCTTACAAAGATGGATTGAACAGAGTTGTTGGAAGAATCAACAACGAAAAGAATAAGCTTGAAATGGGCTTATGGAAAACACGTCGAAATCTTGAGGTGAAATTCTGCCACTAACGAAAAAAATAGTTTTGGATTGATATAAACAAGGAGACGAGAAACTTATCTCACCGGAAGGATAAATGAAGAACTTGGATCATTTACAAGCACCACAATAGCAACAATCCTTCGGGAAAGCTTTAGGTGAAATATAACCCAAGATAACTCCAATGAAGAGATTGATGGATAGCAGAGGATCCCATGAATGAATTGAAAATGATGGGTTTAAAATATGTCATTCCGGACAACTTGTGACTCATGAAACACGAAGGAAAATTGTCAAGAAAGACATAACACCACTTGAAAAGATAAGATAGAAAGAATTGCACTTCGGAATGCAAGATGAAGAATACTTGATCTCCTTTGAAAAGAATCTCGATGAACACTTCGAGAAGGAATTAAATCCTTGATGAGCCGACATGTAGAGCCTCCTTGAAGAACTCCGGTAATAAAAAAGGATAACGGAAGGAAAGAGAAGTTGAAAAGACAAGGTGAAGCCTTGCAATGATTAGATGGAGCTTTGCAATGACATTACGGAGAAAAACTTGGCACTCCGGAAAGAAAGATGAACAACTGAAATCAAGAATTTTGATGAAACAATAATAAGAATTACGTTATGCGTATCCTTCACCAATTTAGATTGATGAGAAGCAACAGAGTTGACATCCTACTTATTCTCGTAGAAAGGATTAAGAGCGATATAGCATAAACTTGGGAAGGTCTTCAACGAACCACCGGTAGGATTGAAACAACGAATAAATTGATATGAACACAAAGGAAGAGAAATCTTGAACAAACCACCATAGAATTGAAAATGAACGAAGAAAAGATAAAGAAATACCGGGAAGAATTAGAAAATGAAGGAAGATGCTTGCTAGGATTTATATACATGAGAATGAAGAGATCATGAACTGATTAGAGGATATTTGAATGATGCATCGGTAAGATTTGGAGAACGAGAGCTGAAAGATGGAAAGAATAATTCTGAGATGATGGGCTCCGGAGAATCAAACTGAAAAGAATCCTGAATTGCTCCGGATGGGTGAAAAGAATATCTCACAATCAAAAATAATTGTGAGGATGGCATAAAGCTAGCACCAAGAATCTTGAAGAGAATGGAGCAAGATTTAGAGGAAACACTTCTTCGGTCTTCAAGTGTTGAAAATGATGAAGAGAAACACCACCATGAATTTTTGAGGAACTCCAGAATGAAAATTAGAAAGGTTGAACCAACGATTAAAAGAATTTGAAAGATCTTGGAGAAAGACATTTGACTGATGACAAATCATTCTTACGTCAAAGTTTGAAATGAATTTGAGAAAAACTCTGGGAAAATTAGAAGAGTCAGGTAAGATCCTGGGAAAAGACCTGTGGGTTAGGGCCTACTCAAAAGAAACACCGTTGAACGATTACTTGAAAAGAGAGATTGCACCAGTTGAGTTAAATGGCTTGAATGAGATAACAACCTCGAAATAGGTTGAACTGATCTTGATTGAAAAGACAAGCCTTCTGAGATCTCTTCAGCACTCCAGACAAATGAATAGCGAGGAGTGGATGATTAAGAGGTGCACCGGCATGAGAAAGCATTTGAAACGAGGAAAAGGATATGATCAACAAAGATTGAATTGGTTCCACCGGAGAAGAAAGAGAATGAAGAATGTTGAACTTGTAGACCATCTTCACGAGAACCACCGGGTAAGAACATTGACGGAAAAGAATGGGGAGACTTCACATCCATAAAAGGATACTTGATTAAGAAATCTGAGTCCTTGAAAAAAAAAGGGGGGGGGGGGGGGAAAAACAAAGACAACTTGGGATGGATGAAATGAACACCGTTGAGAAAACTGAGATTGGATCTTGCGGATGTTAAAATGATCGAAACCACTTGAAGAGAAGCACACCGGTTGGAAAATAGAATTGAGATGACAACCTTGATGATCAAGAAGGATTAATACTCCCATAGAAATAAGAGAGCATCTCTTAGGAAAGGTATGGAATCAACACTTGACATTGAAGCAACTCGAATACCACAACCCCAAAACAAAACAAAGGATTGGCTTGCAGAATAAGCCGGAAACAAACATATGATAGATCCCATATCATATCATGTGTTTGTTGGAAAGATATCCTATGATATACTTGAATTCCCACTTATAAACTCCCAAAACTTTCTGGTCATGCAATCAGGTGTTGGGGATACAGGGGAAGCATAATATCTCACCCAAACTAACAATTCCTACATCCAGCTGTATCCATCCTTCAACACATAACCAAGAAAACTTCGGAAATCATGTACCTCAACCTTCAAAAAGCATCCGTTATACGAGTTATGGCAATACTCCCGAACTCCCACCCCAGTACTGGGTGGCGTCGAGGTTATATCACCAACAACTGCATAAAAGAGATTTTCGATGTCGGCGAAACTCAGGTATTCCAGAACTGCAACGATACAATTGTGATGACAACACCTCGGAGCTCAACTCCCCGGGACACTGCCACAACCCCTAAATGTCAGGAGGCACCAAGAACAATGTTCTCGTCACAAAACCATTGGAACAATTCCAAGATACCCTCGTGATCCTAAAAAAATTCATAAAATTTGAGAAGAGAAGGGTCAAAACTCTACGTCAGGAGGCCTCACCAGACCAACGAAGGGACAGAGGAGTAAAAAGAATCCTACTCTCCGATATATATAATCCTATAAGACTCAAAACATTTTTCTAGACACAACAACGCCAGCGATTCGATCAAGCAGGGGGCTCCTAAGTCGGGGAAGGCTCTGATTACCAACTTGTAACGCCCCGTACACACCCGCCGGTGGTCGTTAGTCCTGGCGGGATCTAGACTGGCCCCACAGATCAATACTAGTCTTTTCTGTGCACTTTGTCCTCACTCGTGCACACCCGGGAGCAAATTCCCGGTCGGTCACCCATCCAGACACTACTCCAAGCCGAGCGCGCTTAACTTTGGAGTTCTGTCCGAATGGGCTCCCGGAAAAGAAAGAATTCCTTATTGATATGAGTAGTCTATCATCCCTAATAAACCAGGCCATCACATACACCCCCACTCAGAGGAACCGACGTCCTCTTCGGGCCACATGAACGTTCCCTCTTGGCACATACGTCTGTGCATCCAGTCCGGTACATGTACCATGCCGTGTGCCACGGCGGGTCACAAACGTCATGAACAACATGACCGCGCACCTGTCCACAAACATCCGTGTAACCGCGAGGGTCGGCTCTGATACCAACTTGTAACACCCACGATGCGGCTATATCTCCCACGTGTCGGAGCACGACTTAGAGGCATAACTGCATAGTAGGCATGTCGCAAGAGGGGTAATCTTTACACATCCCATGTACTGAATAAGAAAGGGATAAAGGGATGGCTTACAATCGCCACTTCACACAATACATAAATATAGCATTACATCATCCAGGTACAATCATGGCCCGACTACGAAACCAAATAAAGAAAGACAACCCCTAATGCAAAGATCCCCGATCGCCCCAACTGGGCTCCACTACTGATCAAAAGGAAACGAAACAAAACAACGATCAAGATCTTCATTGGGCTCCCACTTGAGCTGGGTTGCGTCACCAATACTGGTATCATCGGCACTTGCAACTGTTTTGCAAGTATTTGTGAGCCATGAAGACTCAGCAATCTCACACCGACGAGATCAAGACTATTTAAGCTTATGGGTAGGAAAAGGTAGTGAGGTGGAGCTGTAGCAAGCACTAGCATAAATGGTGACTAACTTACGCAAACGAGAGCGAGAAGAGAAGCAAAGCTCGGTCATGAACTAAAAGTGATCAAGAAGTGATCCTGAAAGCTACTTACGTTCAAGCATAACACAAGAACCGCGTTCACCTCTTGGACTCCACCGGAAAGAGACCATCACGGCTACACACGTGGTTGATGCATTTTAATTAAGTTAAGTGTCAAATTTTCTACAACCGGATATTAACAAATTCCCATCTGCCCATAACCGTGGGCATGGCTTTCAAAAGTTCAAAACCCTGCAGGGGTGTCCCAACTTAGCCCATCACAAGCTCTCACGGTCAACGAAGGATATTCCTTCTCCCAGGAAGACCCGATCAGACTCAGAGTCCCGGTTACAAGACATTTCGACAATGGTAAAACAAGACCAGCAAAGCCACCCAAATGTGCTTCCAAATCCGGATAGGAGCTGCACATATCTCGTTCTCAAGGCACACCGGATGAGCAGTCCGTACAACTAAAACCAACCCTCAAGTTTCCCCGAGGTGACACTACAAAGGGCTCTAGTAAGGACCAACACTCAGAGGAGCACTGGCCCGGGGGGGGGGGGTTAAAATAAAGATGACCCTCGGGCTCCGGAAACCCAAGGGAAAAAGGCTTAGGTGGCAAATGGTAAAACCAAGGTTGGGCCTTGCTGGAGGAGTTTTATTCAAAGAGAACTGTCAAGGGGGTCCCATTCCCCCAACCGCATAAGGAACGCAAAATCAGGGAACATAACACCGGTATGACAGAAACTAGGGCGGAAAGAGTGGAACAAAACACCAGGCATAAGGCCGAGCCTTCCACCCTTTACCAAGTATATAGATGCATTAATTAAATAAGAGCTATTGTGATATCCCAACATATCTGTGTCCCAACATGGAACAAACTTCATC
Source organism: Triticum urartu (assembly GCF_003073215.2). Classification (NCBI taxonomy): domain Eukaryota; kingdom Viridiplantae; phylum Streptophyta; class Magnoliopsida; order Poales; family Poaceae; genus Triticum; species Triticum urartu. The sequence goes on from NC_053023.1 coordinate 282,166,064, forward strand.
TTCACCTGCAACTAACAACGCTATAAGAGGGGCTGAGCAAAGCAGTAACATAGCCAAACAACGATTTGCTAGGAAAAGGTGGGTTAGAGGCTTGACATGGCCATATGGGAGGCATGATATAGCAAGTGGTAGGTATCGCGGCATAGCAAAAGAGCGAGCAACTAGCAAGCAAAGATATAAGTGATTTCGAGGGTATGTTCATCTTTCCTGAGATCCCGCAAGGAAGAAGAACGAGTTCATGAAGAAGACAAACGGACGTAGTCAAACGAATCCTCAGAAGTCCGGAACGAAACCGAAGCTAACGAGAGAAGCAACCCGGAAAGAAGCAAACAACATAGTCAACAACCATCACATAATCATGGAATGATGCACAACCAAGTATGATACATGTCCGGTTTAATGAGGCATGGCACGGCAAAGTGCATAAGCAAAACTACAAGTTAAGTGGAGCTCAATATGCAACGAGTTGCATATTGACGAAACACCACATGACTTATTTAGTTCACTCTCGTTTATGTACCCCACAATATTAAATGTTGGTTAACATGGAAAGGGGTGAAGCATAAAAAAAACTACCTATCTAGGCAAGTTTAAATGAGGCCGGAACAACAAACAACAAGTCCGGAGACTCCTCATGTGCATATTTTAGGTTTGGTACTGTTCTTCCCTAAACCATATTTTAGAGTTATTAAACATGCTAGATGAGTGCACCATGTTAAACTAGGCATTTTTCTACCCCATTTACATATAAAGTTTATTAAGTTTGGAGCTACGATTATTAAGTTATGAAAGAAAACATTTTAGCATGGCAGTTAAGAAAATTAATAAAAATAGAAGTTTAAACATTTTAAACATAGATGAAAGTATGATATTATAAAACTAGAGAAGATTCTAAGCATTTTTCATATATAAAACATTTTAATACGATGCTCGGTTAATGAGTTATTATATGCATGAAGTTTAGGGGTTATCGTGCAAAACTGTTATCTCAGGATAAATGCTAAAATCACTGGACAGGAAAAAACACATGACGGGCTAAAACAAGTTGTCCCAACAGGAGAAAAAAAAGAGGAGGGGCGCTGGGGTGTGGCCTCACCCATGGTCTTCGGCCCAAGGCGGTGAAGTAGGAGGTAGGCCTGCTGGAAGCGGTTGCTGGGCCTCGCGCGAGACACGGCCCAGGCGCGAGTTGCGGTCAACGCGTGCCAGTGGATCAAGCGCGAGCAGCGCTGCTCGTTCGTTCTCTGCTCGACAGGGGCAGGTCGACGGCGTTGAAGGTCAACAGCGGGGCGGCAGCGGGACTTAGCACGGCAACGACGAACTGGTGTCGCCGGGATCCGAGGCCGCGGGGTCGATCTTAGCCGAACTGGGTCAAAACGAGGAGTGGTGGTGCCCGCGTGCTGTGGAAGAGGACCGGAAGCTGGGAGGTTCGGTGCATGAGGAACGACGTGGGAACGAAGATTGGAAGCTGGTCCGTGGCGCGGGGCAGAGGAGGTGCGGGCGAGGTTCTCATCGAGGTCCGACGACACGAGACGGTGGTCATGGTCTGGTGCTCCTGCAAGGGAACACGGGGAAGAGAGGGAGATTAAAGTAGAGAGAAGAAGAATGGGAGGAAGGAGAGGGGTGACCACGGTGGTGCTAGTCGCCGGCAGGGGCGGCTGCAGCCGAGGCCGGGTGCTGAAGTTGAGGGGGCTCGAGGAGCTCCTCTCCTTTGGGTTCGAGCGAGGCAGGGAGGAGGAAAACGCTCGGGTAGGAGGCGGTGCCTGCGGGATTGCTTGGGCTCCTCTAGTTCGATGCGGGCAGGCACGGGAGGCGAGACGAGGCTGGATGGGTGGATCGAGGAAATCGGAGGCTGGTTGGTGGGTGGAGGAATGGAAGGATCCCGGGGTGGGAGATGCTGGCGGCGGTGGGATGGGACAAGGGTCCTAATTTTTAGGGTTTGCTCAGATTTATATAGTGAGTGGTTAAGGTTAGGGGCTAATTCGGTCCCTCCGATTTAGATCGGACGCTCGAGATAAATAGGCTAGGGAGACCAAAAAGAAAAACGGAGATGTTTTGTAGATGTTTGGTGATGATCTGAATCGAAGGGTGACGACTGTCCGGGTCAGGTCCGGGACAGCTTTCGAACGCACTCGTGAGGAGGGCCGTGGGCTGACGAGAGAGGTTAGATTGGACCTGGCAGTTGGTAGTGGACCGTGTAGATGGTCTAGGTAGGAAAGAGAGGGAAAGCTCGGCAACCGTTTTCGGAGGCCGAAAACGTCCGACGTTTGACCGGCTATAATGCCGCTATAGTTAACCGTTGGGGCGTCAAACGGACTCCGAATGCGATGAAACTTGGCAGGCGACCTACTAACAACATAAAAACACTGCACGCCAACTTTCAACCCATTCCGAGAACAATTTTCAGCCACTTATAAAATAATATTTCGGACGTACCGCGGGCGCGTGTGTCTAGGCTCAGAACGGCCAACGGAGAGAACGGGGAGACCCGGAGGAATGCAAGTTTTGAAAACATGCAGATGCAATGCGGATGATGACATGGCAAGATGCAACATGCAAGCGAAAGATACGACAACAACATCGAATAACTGGAAGACACCTGGCGCATCGGTCTCGGGGCGTCACATTGAAGCATCGCCCTCCCGCGTGGGCTGCCGCATCGCCCGCAAGCCATCCAGCGCTCAAGGCCCATCCGAGATCTCCAAGGCCCAGCTTCCTAGAGCCCAACGTGAGCCACTCCCCCCGGCGCCCCTTTTTTCCTTCTGTTGGGCCTCCTCCAGTTTTAGTTTTGGCCCATGTCCTGTTTTTTTCCTGACGAACGAATTTGTTAATTATCCAGTGTTTTGCAGTTTTACAGAAAAGTCCCCCTAGATCATGCATTTAATAACTCCCAAATGATGCATCGGATTGAAATGATTTATATATGTAAATGCTTAGTTTTTCTTCTAGTTTCATAATATGTCATTTTCAACATGTTTAAAATGTTTAAGATGTTGTTTGTTTAAATTTGCTCCAATGCCATGTTAAAATGCTTTAATTCATAACTTAATAACCATAGCTCCAAATTTAATAAACTTTATATGTAAATTGGTTAGAAAAATGCCTAGTTTAACATGGTGACTTTACTTTGCATGATTAACAAATTAAAAATATGGTTTAGGGTAGAACAGTACCAAATCTAAAATATGCACATGAGGATTTTCCGGAATTGTTGTTTGTTATTTCTGGCCTCATTTAAACTTGACTAGATAGTTAGTTTAATTATGCTTCACCTCTTGCCATGTTAATGAACATTTAATATTGTTGGGTACATAAACGAGATCGAACTAAATAACTTGAATGTGGTGTTTCGTCAATATGCAACTCGTTGCATATTGAGCTCCACTTAATTTGTAGTTTTGTTTGTGCACTTTGCCATGCCATGCCATGAATCATTAAACCGGACATGCATCGTTTATGTGGTGGTTGTTTACTATGTTGCTTGCTTCTTTCCGGGTTGCTTCTCTCTTTAGCTTCGGTTTCGTTCCAGAGTTGTGAGGTTTCGTTCGACTACGTCTGTTTGTCTTCTTCATGGACTCGTTCTTCTTCCTCGCGGGATCTCAGGCAAGATGACCATACCCTCTGAATCACTTCTATATTTGCATGCTAGTTCATCGCTCTATTGCTATGTCACGCAATGTAACACCCTCGATGTGACTATATCTCCCACGTGTCGAGGCACGACTTAGAGACATAATCACATTGAAGGCATATGTCGCAAGTTAGGCAATCTTCACAACATCCCATGTAATATAGATAAATAAAGGGGAGATACATAGTTGGCTTACACTCGCCACATCAACCAAGTACATAAATAACAATACATCATTCAAACACTCATGGCCTGACTACGGCGCCAAAATAAAAGATAACCCAACATGCAACACGGTCCCGATCACCCCCAACTGGGCACCACTACTGATCATCAGGAAAGGAAACATAGTATCGTTGATAGTCCTCGTCGAACTCCCACTTGAGCTCAAGCACGTCACCTGGAGCGGAATCATCAGGCCCTGCATCTGGTTTAATAGTAATATGTGAGCCACAGGGACTCAGCAATCTCGCACCCTCGCGATCAAGACTATTTAAGCTTAATAGGTATGGCAAGGTAAATATGTGGAGCTGCAGCAAGCGACTAGCATATATGGTGGCTATCCTGTTCGCAAAAGAGAGCGAGAAGAGAAGGCAAAGCGCGAGCGAGAAACTAGAGGACAACCTGCGCAAACATTACTCCAACACCGTGTCCACTTCCCGGACTCCGCCGAGAAGACGCCATCATGGTAACTCACACGGTTGATTCATTTTAATTAAGTTAAGGTTCAAGTTATCTACAACCGGACATTAACAAATTCCCATCTGCCCATAACCGCGGGCACGGCTTTCGAAAGTTCAAATCCCTGCAGGGAGTCCCAACTTAGCCCATGACAAGCTCTCACGGTCAACAAAGGAATAGACCTCCTCCCGAGACGTTCCGATCAGACTCGGTATCTCGGTTCTTCAAGACACTTCGACAGGTTAAAACAAGACCAGCAACACCGCCCGAATGTGCCGACAAATCCCGATAGGAGCTGCACATATCTCGTTCTCAGGGCACACTTAGATGAGCCGGACGTCGGGTAGGCCAGCCCAGAGTTGCCCCTGGTAGCCCCAGACATCGCTCTGTTGGACCAACACTTAGAGGAGCACTGGCCCGGGGGGGGGTTTAAAATAAGATGACCCTCAGGCTCCGGAAACCCAAGGGAAAAAAGGCTAGGTGGAAAATGCTAAAACCAAGGTTGGGCATTGCTGGAAAAGCTTTAATCAAGGCGAACTATCAAGGGGTTCCCATTATAACCCAACTGCGTAAGGAACGCAAAATCCGGGAACATAACACCGATATAACGGAAACTAGGGCGGCAAGAGTGGAACAAAACACTAGGCGAGAGGCTGAGCCTTCCACCCTTTACCAAGTATATAGATGCATTAAGATAACAAGATAATATAAAGATATCCCAACAAGTAAATAATGTTCCAACAAGGAACGGCCTCCAATCTTCACCTGCAACTAACAATGCTATAAGAGGGGCTGAGCAAAGCGATAACATAGCCAATCAGCGGTTTGCTAGGACATGGTGGGTTAGAGGTTTGACATGGCGATTTGGGAGGCTTGAAAGAAAGTGGTAGGCATCGTAGCATTGGCATAGCAAAAGAGCGAGCAATCTAGCATAGCAAAGATAGTAGTGATTTTGAGGGTATGATCATCTTGCCTGCAAAGTGGTCAGAGTTGACTAGATCCTCGAAAGCAAACTCAACGGGCTCCTCATTAGCGACCTCGTCTCCCGGCTCTACCCAAACAAGACAAACAAGCAACAAGGACACAATCAACCACGTGCAAGGATCAAACAATATGATGCAAGGATGGTATGCTATGCGGGATGCGATGCGGGATGCATATGCAAGATTTGACAAGGGATGCATGAACCTGGCCTCAACTCAGGAAATCCAAGTGTGCCACTAGAAAGATGAGATGAAATTGCTTGAAAACGATATAAAGAACGCTGGAATCGGAGTTACGGTTAGGAAATGGCAAGCAATTCAAATATGACCACGTTCTGCGATTTACAGCAAGTAGTCATCTAAATGCAATGAGATGAATATGCTACAGCAGCCAAACATGAAAACAAAATACATGGTAGAGATACATTCAAGATGCTTAACAAAAGTCTAGCACTGAGCTACGGCTAAATCATCAATTAACAGGTTCAAACAAGCATGGCAAAAATGCATATGGCAAACAGATCTCAGACTTAGTGAAATTAACACTTGTCTAGAATTTCAGATCAGATAGCACTCTTTGAAGCAACAAAACTATATGCTAAAGAACCTGAACATGGCAAAGTAAAGCATGGCATGGAGCTACTCAAAGAACTTAACAAAAGTCCCTTAGTGACCTTGAGTCAAAAGGGATCAGAAAAATACAATTGCAGGCATGTGAACATGGCAAAAACATAATCAGTTCTCAGACTTAGTGAAAACTGGAGCATGCTGAAAACAGATATCAAGTAGGCATGTTAACGAGCTCGATGCACTCACTACAAAGCAAGTCATGACAAGCTAAGCATACACCCATCAAGAATACACAAAATGCAAGCTAGACATGACAAGAACAATAAAATAGCATGCACGGATCAACTACAACATCCTCGGCAAAATCGCTAACAAGTAGACAAACTGCCCAGATTCACGAAGTAGCAAAAGTAGAGCTCGATTGAATCAAGCTAGGGTGCTCCATAATTGCAAAAAAAGACATGGATGGATAGAGCACTACAAGATTAAAAAAATATCCTTACTGAACATCCTCAAAAGATGCACGGATCAATAGGAAACAACATGAACATATGGCCATATGAGATAAACAGCTCAAGGACTTAGTGGAAATGCTAAGTCCCTGAAATCAACTTTACCAAGTGTCTCACTTTGCAAGCTTGTGCTAGTCACCACACACATCACAAAAATACATGGGTTCCACCTCTGGAAAGATGGCAAAACCCTTAACAAAACATATGTAGAGCTCCAGGTCATATCATGCACACAATAATCATGGTAAAAATGACGAATATCTAAATGGAGTAGCAGATCTGACAATTATCTCAAGTAGCCCTCTTCTAACAGCATTTCGGGCATCAAGATGAACTCAAATGAAAATGATGCAATGGAATGAAATGATGTGCTCTCTGAGACGAACATTTTGATATGCTATACGCCCAAAACGGAGCTACGGATGCAAAGTTACGATGCGATGAACAGGAGCATATGAACTAGGGTTTCGGGCAAAAAGTCAACCCGAGGCAATCTCAGATCCAGATCCAGATCGGCACGCTTTACGAGGTTCGCCGGAAATGGAGTTGGCCGCCGGAGACGGAGAGGAAGCCAGGGCGGAGGGCGGCCAGAGCTCGGCGGTGGTGGCCAGCACCGGCGCGGCGAGGCGGCGGGCACCGGCAGCCGGGGCGGCGCGCGCCAGTGAGGGCGACGGGCGGCGGAGGAAGTCCGGTGGGCGGCCGGCAGCGGGGACGATGGATCTAGGGTTTTCGGGAGGAAGGAGAAGGAGATTTTTGGGGTGTCTTTAAATAGGCATAGAGGGAGCTAGGAGAGTCCAAATGAGGTGCGGTTTTCGGCCACGCAATCGTGATCGAACGCTCTAGAAGATGGAGAGGGTTTTGATGGGTTTTGGGCCAAATTGGAGGGGTGTTGGGCTGAAATACACACGAGGCCTTCTCGGTCCCTCGGTTAACCGTTGGAGTATCAAACGAAGTCCAAATGGTACGAAACTTGACAGGCCGTCTACCGGTAGTAAACCAAGGCCGCTTGGCAAGTCTCGGTCCAATCCGGAAATGTTTAAACCCCACACACAAAAGAAAGCTAGAAATGACCACCGGAGGAGAATGAAGCGCCGGAATGCAAAACAGACAACGGGGAAAATGCTCGAATGCATGAGATGAACACGTATGCAAAAGCAATGCACATGATGAAATGAAATGAGATGCATGACAACGACAACAACACACGGAGGTGAAAACCCGAACCCGAGAAAATAAAATAACTTAAAGCCGGAATCGGCAAGAGTTGGAGTACAAATTGGGTAAGTTACATCCGGGGTGTTACACGCAACCTACCACTTGCTGTATCATGCCTCCCATATTGCCATATCAAGCCTCTAGCCCACCTTTCCTAGCAAACCTTTGTTTGGCTATGTTACCACTTTTGCTCAGCCCCTCTTATAGCATTGCTAGTTGCAGGTGAAGATGAAGTTTGTTCCATGTTGGAACATGGTTATTGTTGGGATATCATTATTATCTCTTATTTAATTAATGCATCTATATATTTGGTAAAGGGTGGAAGGCTCGACCTTATGCCTAGTGTTTTGTTCCACTCTTGCCGCCCTAGTTTCTGTCATACCAGTGTTATGTTCCTTGATTTTGCGTCCATTACGCGGTTGGGTGTTATGGGAACCCCTTGACAGTTCGCTTTGAATAAAACTGCTCCAGCAAGGCCCAACCTTGGTTTTACCATTTGCCTCACCGCCACCTACTTTTCCCTTGGGAGTCGCACTCCCGAGGGTCATCTTTATTTTAACCCCCCCGGGGCCAGTGCTTCTCTAAGTGTTGGTCCTAACCGGGCAACCTGTGGGGCCACCTCGGGGCAACTTGAGGGCTAGTTTTACTCGTAGCTTGACCTATCCGGTGTTTCCCTAAGAACGAGATATGTACAGCTCCTATTGGGATTGTCGGCACATCGGGCGGCTTTGCTGGTCTTGTTTTACCATTGTCTAAATGTCTTGTAACCGGGATTCCAAGACTGATCGGGTATTCCTGGGAGAAGGAATATCCTTCGTTGACCGTGAGAGCTTCTCATGGGCTAAGTTGAGACACCCCTGCAGGGTTTGAACTTTCGAAAGCTGTGCCCACGGTTATGTGGCAGATGGGAATTTGTTAATATCCAGTTGTAGAGAACTTGACACTTAACTTAATTAAAATGAATCAACCGTGTGTGTAGCCATGATGGTCTCTTCTCGGTGGAGTCCGGGAAGTGAACACGGGTCTTGTGTTATGTTTGAACATAAGTAGTTTCAGGATCACTTCTAGTTCACGACCATGCATTGCTTCTCTTCTCGCTCTTATTTGCGTATGTTAGCCACCATATATGCTGATGCTTGCTGCAGCTCCACCTCACTACCCTTTCCTACCCATAAGCTTAAATAGTCTTGATCTCGCGGGTGTGAGATTGCTGAGTCCTCGTGGCTCAGAGATACTTCCAAACAGATGCAGGTGCCGATGATGCCAGTGCAGGTGACGCAACCGAGCTCAAGTCAGAGCTCGATGAAGATCGTGTCCATTGTTTTGTTTCGTCTTCCTGTTGATCAGTAGTGGAGCCCAATTGGGGCGATCTGGGATCTATCTAGCAATTGGGGTTGTCTTCTTTTATTTTGGTTCCGTAGTCAGACCTTGTTTGTATTCTGGATGATGTATGTTTAACTTGTATTTGTGTGAAGTGGCGATTGTAAGCCAACTCTTTATCCCTTTCTTATTCAGTACATGGGATTGTGTGAAGATTACCCCTCTTGCGACAAACCTACCATGCGGCTATGCCTCTAAGTCATTCCCCGACACGTGGGAGATATAGCCGCATCGTGGGTGTTACAAGCATGCCGTGTTTTTTTTGTGTGGGAGTCATTGGGATTTAAATCATAATCGTGTCATGTGGCTTTGGTGGTAAGACTATCCATAGTGGTGCAGAAATAATAAAGCCTTAGTCACCTTACCTATCTCCATGTATTACATTGGGTCCCACTAGTCTGAGGGTGAAACAAACAAATTAATAAGAAAAATTAAAAGCGCCAGCAGTGTATCTTACATCACACATCTCGCTACTGCTCGGGAACACTATCCAATTGATCCCTCTGTTTGCTCACGTACTATTTTAAGTGAATCCTTATTATAACATGCACACAATTTTGGGCACTTGTATTCGACCTAAGTCAGTGTGCCACCGTATCTCATACGACTCGCTCCGTCTAGGTGTAATAAGTCACGTTAGAAGGTGCAGCGGGACCAAGGTGCAAGCAGATTGGAGGAGAAGGAGAAACTTGACCGGTCATTCCTCCAATCAAAGCCCTGATTTATGTTTCTAAACACAACAATTAATCCAAACAACTAAGAGATGTTGTTTTAGCTACCATGCAGGGCCACGTATTAACTCGCATGCAAGCCGTCTTTGATTTCTTGACTGATCAGCGCCTAGTTGCGCTCCATACGTTGGGTTTCCGGGGGAGATAACAAGGCAAAGTAAGGAGCGTTTGGTTACATTGCTTAGGCTGGTCATAGTGGTGAGTAACTTGGACTAGTAACATGCATATGTTACTAGTCTATGTTACTACTACGCGAAGTTTGCCGTCGGAAGCGAGCCGATCTGGCTCTCCTAAGCTAGCAAGGTTTTTCTAGCCCACCCAAGGTAGCTGGCCCACAAAACCTAACATTTTTTAATAGTTCCAAACGCCTAACCTAGCCCGACTATGCTACAACCTGTTCTTGCTAAGGATCCAAACGCTCCATAAGTAACAACGCTTGCTAGCAACGAGGCCCGGAGGGGATCGAGATGCGAAGTTAATGGACGACTGTTGGTGCCAAAACCAGCGGATCTCGGGTAGGGGGTCCCGAACTTTGCGTCTAGGATGGATGGTAACAGGAGACGGGGGACACGATGTTTACATATGTTCGGGCCCTCTCTATGGAGGTAATTGTAACACCCTCGATGCGGCTATATCTCTGACGTGTCGAAGCATCACTTAGAGGCATAACCGCATTGGAAGTAATATCGCAAGTGAGGTAATCTTCACACAACCCATGTAATACATAAAGGGAAAAAGATACATAGTTGGCTTACAATCGCCACTTCACACAATTACATGAATAAAACATTACATCAACCAAATACACTCAAGGTCCGACTACGGAACCAAAAAAGAAGAAGACTAGCCCAAATGCTACACAGATCCCTGATCGTCCCCAACTGGGCTCCACTACTGATCAACTAGAACGAAACAACACAAAGGACAAGATCTTCATCGAGCTCCTCCCTGAGCTTGGTTGCGTCACCTGCTCGGTAATATAGGCACCTGCAAACTGGTTTTGGAAGTATCTGTGAGTCACAGGGACTCAGCAATCTCACACCCTCGCGATCAAGACTATTTAAGCTTATAGGTAAGGTAAAAGGTATGAGGTGGAGCTGCAGCAAGCGACTAGCATATATGGTGGCTAACATACGCAAATGAGAGCGAGAAGAGAAGGAAAAAGCACGGTCGAACAACTATGATCAAGAAGTGATCCTAGAACAACCTACGTCAAGCATAACTCCAACACCGTGTTCACTTCCCGGACTCCGCCGGAAAGAGACCATGACGGTTACACACGCGGTTGATGCATTTTAATTAAGATCAACTTCAGGTTTTCTACAACCGGACATTAACAAATTCCCATCTGCCCATAACCGCGAGCACGGCTTTCGGAAGTTCAAATCCCTGCAGGGGTGTCCCAACTTAGCCCATCACAAGCTCTCACGGTCAACGAAGGATATTCCTTCTAGCGGGAAGACCTGATCAGACTCGGAATCCCGGTTACAAGACATTTCGACAATGGTAAAACAAGACCAGCAAAGCCACCCGAATGTGCCGACAAATCCCGATAGGAGCTGCACATATCTCTTTCTCAGGGCACACCGGATTGTCCAAGGTTCCGGTAGGCCAGCCCAGAGTTGCCCCTGGTGGCCACCGGCAGCTGACAGGTTGGACCAACACTCGGAGGAGCACTGGCCCAGGGGGTTAAATAAAGATGACCCTTGAGCCGGCCGACTCAAGGGAAAGAAATGGCTAGGTGGCAAATGGTAAAACCAATGTTGGGCCTTGCTGGAGGAGTTTTATTCAAGGCGAACTGTCAAGGGGTTCCCATTATAACCCAACCGCGTAAGGAACGCAAAATCCGGGAACATAACACCGATATGACGGAAACTAGGGCGGCAAGAGTGGAACAAAACACCAGGCATAAGGCCGAGCCTTCCACCCTTTACCAAGTATATAGATGCATTAATTAAATAAGAGATATTGTGATATCCCAACAAAATATCCATGTTCCAAACATGGAACAAGCTCCAATCTTCACCTGCAACTAACAACGCTATAAGAGGGGCTGAGCAAAGCGGTAACATAGCCAAACAACGGTTTTCTAGGACATGGTGGGTTAGAGGTTTGGCTTAACTATATGGGAGGCATGATAAGCAAGCGGTAGGTATCGCAACATAGGCATAGCAAAAGAGCGAGCAACCAGCAAGCAAAGATAGAAGTGATTTCGAGGGTATGGTCATCTTGCCTGAAATCCCGCAAGGAAGAAGAATGAGTCCATGAAGAAGACAAACAGACGTAGACGAACGGGTCCTCACAAACGCGACGTTATCGGAACCAACCCGAAGAAGCAACACCGGAAAGAAGCAAACAACATAGTAAACAACCACCACATAGACATGGCATGATGCGCAACCAAGTATGATGCATGTCCGATTTAATGAGGCATGGCATGGCAAAATGCACAAACAATCCTACAAATTAAATGGAGCTCAATATGCAACGAGTTGCATATTGACGAAACACCATGTGCAAGTTATTTAGTTCTATCTCATTTATGTACACAACAATATTAAATGTTGTTAAACATGGCAAGAGGGTGAAGCAAAGCAAAACTACCTATCTAGTCAAGTTTAAATGAGGCCAGAACAACAAAACAACAAGTCCGGAAACTCCTCATGTGCATATTTTAGGTTTGGTACTGTTCTGCCCTAAACACAATTTTTAGGGTTATTAAACATGCAAAGTGAGTACACCATGTTAAACTAGGCAATTTTCTACCCCATTTACATATAAAGTTTATTTAAAATGGAGCTAAGGTTATTTAGTTCTGAATTAAAGCATTTTAGCATGGCATTTGGGCAAATTCAAGCAAACATAATTTTAAGCATTTTAAACATGGATGAAAATGACATATTATGAAACTAGACAAAATTCTAAGCAACTTCCATATTAAGTTTGTTTTAATCCGACGCACGGTTTGTGGAATTATTAAATGCATGATCCACAAGGGCTTTTCTGTAAAATTGTTTTGCAGTAGATAATTGGACAAAATCGCAGCCAGGAAAAAAATACTATGGGCTGAATCTAACTAGGCCAGCTATGCGCAGGGGCAACCGGAATATGGGCTTCCTCACATTGGGCCTGGAAAAGGCAAGTGGGGGTGCTGGGCCGATGGATCTGGCAGCCCAGCTCGACCAGGAGAGGGTCAACGCGCAACGAGCCGCGTACGGCAGCGGTCGTCTCGTCTCATCCCGCACGAAGCAGAGGTACGACAAGGCGGGTCTTGAGCGGCCGGAGGCCGGAAACGGCAGCGCGGCGACAGGATCCTGTAATCCACGGGAGAGAGAGCCATGAGGGGAGGGGGAGAAACAAAATGGGGAGAAGGAAGGAGAGGGAAGCCAGGCACTGGCCTGGATCGGGGCGTCGCTGCGAGGGCCAACGACGAAGACAGCGGGGCGGAGCAGTGGCTTGCGGGGGCTCCGGGCAGGTGAAGCCCCTCTCGCTCGAGGGGCTGCGGTCGTGGAGGCCTCGATCCAATCTGAATCGAGCGCTGTGGGAGGCTCGGGCGCTTTGGTGGCCGTTGGATCTCCATCCGGCGGTCACAGACGGATGGATCAGAGGCTGGGTGGATTGGGTGGACGGGGAAAACGATGAGGATCTGGGAAGATGGCTGGCTGCGCATGGGTTGGTTCGGGTGGGATCCCGAGGGCGGTGCTGCTGGCGGCGGCGCGAGGGACAAACAACCTAGAATTTAGGGTTTGTCCAAAATAGGCTAGGAGTGGAGTATATATACATCACAGATTAGGTTAGGGGCTACCTCGTCCCTCCGATCGAAATCGAATGATCGCGAATAAATAGCTAGGGAGTCCAATTAACAAAACAGAGATGTTTTGTAGATGTTTGGGGATGATCCGGACACAACGGTGGCAACTGTCCGGGTCGGGTCCGGGACAGCTTTTTGGACGTGCGCGCGAGGAGGGCCGCAGGCTGACGAGAGGGGTTAGGTTAGACCTAGCGGTAGGTAGTGGACTGTGCAGAAGACCACGGGCTGAGAGAAGAGAAGAGAAGTGCAACCCGACAACCGTTTCCGGAGGCCGAAAATGTCCGACATTTGACCAGCTATAATGCCGCTATAGTTTAATAGTTGGGCTATCAAACGAACTCCGAATGCGATGAAACTTAACAGGCGGTCTATCTACACTATAATAAGACCGCACACCAACTTTCAACCCATTCCGAGAACATTTTCCAGCCACTTAAAAAAACACTATTTCGGACATGTCGCGGGCGCGTGCAAGTGTGTCTGGGCTCGGAACGGACAACGGAGAGAACTCAGAGAACCCGGACGAATGCAAGTTTTAAAACATGATGATGCAATGCACATGATGACATGATATGACATGCATGACACGCAAGCAAAAGACATGGCAACAACAGCGAATAATAGGAAGACACCTGGCACATCGGTCTCGGGGCGTTACAGTAATACCCTACTTCCTGCTTGATTGATCTTGATGAATATGAGTGTTACAAGAGTTGATCTACCACGAGATCGTAATGACTAAACCCTAGAATTCTAGCCTAGGAATATGGTAATGAGTATATGTGTTGTCCTTTCCGGACTATCCCCTTCGGTTTATATAGACATCGAGGGGATCTAGGGTTTACATGGAGTCGGTTACATAAAAAGGAATCTTCGGTCGCCAAGCTTGCCTTCCACGCCAAGCAGAGTCCAATCCGGACACGAGTATGGTCTTCGATCTTCACAGCCCATCAGTCCAGCCCATAGATAATAGGCCTGACGTTCGAGGACCTCTTAGTCCAGGACTCCCTCAGTAGCCCCTGAACCTGGCTTCAATGACGAGGAGTCCGGCGCGCAGATTTGTCTTCGGCATTGCAAGGTGGGTTCCCTCCTTCCGAACTCCAAAACAGTCTTCGAGCGAAGTAAGTATATCTGGACCTGTGTGTAGAGATTATAATATCCCACGAGCTCAACTTGTTGATAATTGTTTACGACATCACATCATGCTTTTGACTGGGCTGCTAAGGCCGTGTTCTTCGGCGACCAAGACCTCGGTTGATCTATCATTGAGCAAATCTTGGCTTGCTTGAAGCTGTAGCTGCTTCTTTCGTAGGCTCCTTGTAGTGGCTATAAGCTGGTGTTTAAAGCACTCCTTCTCGAGAGGTTCCTTGGGTATGATAAAGTCTTCATCGCCGAGGATCTCCTCTTCCTCGGAGGGTGGGAGATAATTCCTGTCCTCTGAGTCCCCATATGTGGTCTGCTCATCAGAGTTGTCCTGCCCGCCTTCCTGTTCATCCTGCTTGGATTCTACCTTAGCAGGGTCTTTGTTGTCCGGGGTGTCCTCTTCTCTGGTGTTGGCAGTGTTTTCTCTTGGGCGATGTGGCCTAGGGTGCCGGTTTCCGGGCGGTGTGCCAGGCGGCTTGTTCTCGACCGGATCCTTCTTCTCATCCTCGAGAGAGCCTGAGGTGTGTCTTTCATACACATGTCATACCAGGAAGTGGTCTTCCTGTGTCGAACAAGTAATGAGCTCTGGCCTTGCCCCTCATCGTCGTCCAAACCGTCGATGTCTTCGGGGCAGGGGTCGGGCGTGTTGGTTAGGTCTTCAACAGTGTCTACGAAGTGGGCGGCGGGTGGGAAACAAAATTCTCCATTGTCCGTAGAGAGTTCGAACCGAACATAGTTCGGCGATGGGTGGCTTGCTAGTGATAGGTTTTTAGTGAGTTTAGCATGTCACCCATGGGTGAGTGTTGGAAGACATCTGCGGCGCTGAACTTGAGGATTGATAACCGATCGAGGTCGGTATACGCAGGCTCGCAGGGTTCGAAGTTCGACATCGGAGGCGAGTCTGACGTTCCGTTGATGCAGACACCGTATGTAGTGGAATCTGCGTGCGGCTCCAGCGCCGCGAAATCAGTAGCCCTTGTGACGGGGTTGAGCTTCCCGTCTTCGGGTGACTTGATCTGCTCCGGATTTAAGGCCAGAGCTATTACAGGAGCTATCTCCTGAATGCGGCCTGATGACAGGTTTAGGCCATGTTCATCGAGGCGATGGGAAGCGGTTGCCACGATATCGTATCCGTTGGATATCAAATCTCCACGAACGTCTGCAACATAATTCAGGCTTCCATATCTGACCTGATGGCCAGGGGCGTAGCTATCGATCTGCTCCAGATGGCCAAGCGAATTGGCCCGCGGTACGAAGCCGCCGAATACGAAGATCTGTCCGGGGAGGAAGGTTCCTCCTTGGACAACGTCATTATTGACAATCGAAGGGGCCATCAAGCCTTCTGCCGACGACACAGTGGAACTCTCAATGAAAGCACCAATGTCGGTGTCAAAACCGGCGGATCTTGGGTAGGGGGTCCCGAACTGGCGTCTAGGATCGATGGTAACAGGAGACAGGGGACACAATGTTTACCCAGGTTCGGGCCCTCTCTATGGAGGTAATACCCTTCTTCCTGCTTGATTAATCTTGATGAATATGAGTGTTACAAGAGTTGATCTACCACGAGATCGTAATGACTAAACCCTAGAAGTCTAGCCTAAGAATATGGTAATGAGTATATGTGTTGTCCTTTCTGGACTATCCCCTTCGGTTTATATAGACACCAAGGGGATCTAGGGTTTACATGGAGTCGGTTAAATAAAAAGGGATCTTCGGTCGCCAAGCCTGCCTTCCACGCCAAGCAGAGTCCAATCCGGACACGAGTATGGTCTTCGATCTTCACAGCCCATCAGTCTGGCCCATAGATAACAGGCCGGACGTCCGAGGACCCCTTAGTCCAGGACTCCCTCAACAATGCCTAAACATTTTGGGAATATCTGATTTCCGTAATATGACTTAACACCTAGACAGAGGGAGTACTACTCCTCAGTCCAGGTTTGATGGAATATTCATCACCTCTTTGCTTCTTGTACATACTCCATTTGTATCTCACATCATGTCGCTTCGCACTCGCACGATTTTCCTATTCTATGAACCTGTGTGTGTGTGTGTGCGTGCGTGTGTGTTTAACAACATGTGTGTGTTGGAGAGAGCGACAAATTGACCTACTCCTACAGAGAGATGGTGTGTAGTGTACGATTTTAGCCGCGTGAGTCGGTGCATCCTCTCGTTTCCGGGCGTCCGGTTGAGGGACAGGCGGACGGCTGCCACGCCCGCTCCTGACCAGCCTAGCCCACCCAAAGCCCCTCCATCCCCCGCACGCGCTTCCTACCTGAAATGGTCAGCACCGCTCCACATAATTGTTGCCGCATTCATGCCTGGGAAGAACGGGCGCGAGCTCTCACTGGCGCCTGCGTTGAAGGGAGAAGCGGATTCAAGAGTGATGGTTGCTTCGTCCGTCCAACTTACTGCTGGGTCTATGCGATTTGACGGCTCATTGGTCATTATTACTGAGGTGGTAGGACTGCTGGATGTCCCATGCTTTCGGCGAAAGGAGGTACTACTAGAGTACAATTTTCTCCATTCTTATGGCAGAGGAGTGCAAGAGCAGTGAAAACACGCAGGCTTAGTGATTACATGGGCCACCTCACACTATCACCATATTTTCTGGACACCGTGCGACACCTAACTCTTTACATAGTACTCCCTCCGTTCCTAAATATATATGTCTTTGTAGAGATTCTAATAGGTGGACTACATACGGAACAAAATGAATGAATCTACACTTAAAATGCATCTATATACATCCGTATGTGGTTCATGGTGAAATCTCTACAAAGACTTATATTTAGGAACGGAGGAAGTACTAGTATAGTACGTACTGTAATTTATCAGAGAGATAGTACAATGCTATGAAGCTTCCAGCTTCTGTTACATGTATCCTGCGTCCAAGGTTGCCCGTTGCAACATTTCATCAAATACCAAGGAGACTAACATCCATGCTATTGCATCTCAATGATTGATAGATCATAGCAAATATGTACTCCCTCCATTCCAAAATAAGTGTCTCAACTTTATGCAGGGGATGTTTGTTTCCAGGGGTTTTTTAGTGCATGGACTAGAAAAAAGTCCCTCTTAGGGACTTTTTAACCAAACAGGAGGGACTACTAGGGAATAAAACTTGCTTTTTAGGACTTAATGAAGAAGACTCTCAAAGAGAGCCTTTTTTGGGACTTTTCCAACAATGCCCTCCCTGCACCCATTGCCCCGCCGCCCCATGGTGCTGTTTGGTTGTTATTTTTATGTATACTGGGGTAACATGGTCATTCAATAACCTCTAGGGAGGGACTAGGGACTTTTTAGTCACTGAAAACAAATAGGGAGGGACTTTTTAAGGAGTAGGGACTTTTTAGTCGGGACTAGAAAAAGCCCTAGTACTTATGAAACAAACAGGGCCTTAATATGGACTACATATGGAGCAAAATGAGTGAATCTACACTCTAAAATATGTCTATATACATCAGTGTTTGGAGTATGTACTAGTAGTTCATATTGAAATCTACTAAAGGACATATATATTCCAAACAATATGATAATCTCTTTAACCAAGGTAGTAGGGACGAGGAGTAAACGGAGGGAGTAGTAAAATTTTCTCCTCGTCCTACGAGCCACCACACGCGTGGGCGAGGGAGCTGGCATAAGGCGTACAACACTACTACTAGTAAGCAAGCTTCACCTCATCTTGCGAGCCACCACGCCTGTGGGCGGGGGAGATGGCGTACTATGAAAGCTTCTCCTCGTTCTGCGAGTTGACGAGACACATCAAAAGTACTCCAGTGTGTATGGAGCCTTGCCTCTAAGGTAGGCCCCACATAGTTTGCCTCTTTATTAACATAACGCGTCAAGTCGCAATTTGTTTGTTCACCCGTGGTAGACGATCCTCCCTCCATCTAGTGCACAACCAGTACGTGTATCAAATTACCACGTGGGCTGCCTTTTCATACAGAAATGAGCTCCACCGAGTACCCGCGCGGGTGTGGTTGGAAAGAGACGGGAGTACGTGCGCCGTGCGTGCACCTCTTCTCTTTGTGCACGTCCCCCACCTATGTGGGTGTGTGTGAGAGATACAAACCTAGACAAATGGCTTGTGCGTTCGTGAGTGTTTTTTGTTTTGGGGGGAGGGAGGTTGATTTCGTGAATGTATTTGTGGGAATATGTGTCGATGACATCTCAAACAAAATTTTGCATGCAATGTGTGTGAAATGGAGGCCCATCCATATCATATATAGAGGACCGGGCGATCCACGAGAAGAGAGGGAGGGGTCATAGATATTGATAAAGTCAAAAAGAGGATCAAGTGGGTGGGTGCGAGATCGATGAAGAGAGCCATCGAAATTGTGTGTGTGTGCAAGTCAAAGATATAGGGCGACTGACCTACCGGAACGGTAGAGGGCACATGTCAAGTTTGTGTGTGGCAGGGAGACATGACTAGAGCGCTCAATGTATCGGTGCGTGTGGGGGGGGAGCGGTAGGCAGAGGCCTAACTATAGAGGTAGAACGACTAGTGTATGTGTTGAGAAGGAGAGACCCAACTATGTCTTGTGGGAGATCGGTCGACATCCATACATAATTGAAGGACGGGAAATAGGATGGGACAAAAAGAGAGAGGAGAGGGAGAGGGAGGGAGAGGGGTAGAGTGTTGGATGGGTGATGGAGTTGCTTCTCGAAGATGGTGGGAGAGGCCTACTAGACAAACTGAGAGTGGAACTGCAATATTATCAATAAGAGTGGGGATGTGTTTCTGTGTGTGCATGTGCGTGATAGATCTGTCGGGACGCATCCATGGATGATGAAGGGGAACCATGTGTTTGGTAAGCAAACCTAACTAGATCGGTAGATCAATTGTTGTTTGTCGGAGGAAGGGAGAGACATAACTAATGAGGTAGATCGATTGACGCGTGGGGAATAACGAGTTATAAGGACCTAGCTAGCTATATGTATAGCAGGAGATCGGTCGGTGTACGTCCATTTGTTAGAGGCAAATAAGGCCCGGCGAGACGGATAGACAGAGAGAATGGAGCTATGAGGTGGTGTAAGTGGCCCAGCTACTAGCTAGATAGGGGAGGAGTGTGTGGCTGTGAGATCGATGAAAAGAGGGGCGAGAGTTTACACGTTTGTGGGACCGTATGAGAAACACGAGGCAAGGACACATAAAGGAGGATATTGAAGGTGCGTGTGTATGTTGTAGGCAGACATCGCTGGATAGGTTTACCAATCAGTGTGTGTCGGAAAGGAGTTGTGGAGACTATGGGAGAACGACCTAAATAAAAAAATGAATGTGCGCGATGGATAGAATGCTGAGGGAGGGGGAGGGCGAGGAGGGCGTGTGCATGCACGAGAGAAAGTTAGTGGTAGCTACAAAGGTTAGAGGATTGTGTGGGTGTAAGAGACTAACAAAGATCATAATTTGATATGAAAGTGGATTCATATATTTGAATAGGAGATCATAGTGTTTTAAACATATGCATGCATGAATATAGCGGTGATACGCGTGTTGTGGTTTTGCACATGTTATACCATAATGTGATAATGCATGGCGTTTGCAACTCACAGCTAAATGTCGAACAATCTAAACCATTCTATACATCGAACAATCTCACATTTTATTTGAATTTGTGATAATGTGTGGCGTTTGCAGCTTACAACTAAATATCGAACAATCTAAACAATAGTATATATCGAACATCCTCACATTTTATTTGAATTTGTGGTAATGTGTGGTGTTTGCAACTCACATCTAAATACTTGTAGGCGTATGGGGCCGGGCACCATACATAATGTGATAAACACATTATACATATGAGACATGGTTTAGATTATGAAGATCTAGCTAGAGCTTGAAATGTACTATGATTTGAAATCAACATAAAGTGGATTCAAAAAATTGAGTACGAGTTCATATAGTACACATAGTTCATATGTAACTCGAGACTAATCATGTGGTGTGCTGTGAAGATAATACACAAACGATGATTTAACTTGACAATAATGATGATTGTAGATCTTATTAAAACAGAAAAACGAATTCAAATGCTTTGACTTCACAACAATCATTATTGTAGATCTTATTCAAATAGAGAAACGAATTCAAATTTAGTTCATATTGAAGCGGTAGTATATACGTTTGGAATGCACTAAAACATTCATTTGAGTAGTAGGTTGCATGCATTATACACGTAGTGAAATATTTTAATTGAACATAACATGAATTCAAAGTTTTGAATGACATTTGTGGTGCGAATTGATTTGGTACAGTACACGTTAGGCTTGTCCGGAAATTTCAACCCGTGCCTTGTTAGCCCGAAATATTTAAGATATATCTTTGTCTCGTTGTGCTCCGACAACACCCTCCATCTCAACCCGCGCCTTGCTATTCCAAAATTACAACACGCGCAAAAACACCCGCCTCCTGTGAAATCCTGACACGCGAAATGCCCGTGACACCCCTGAACCGAAAGAACCGCCTCAAATCGGCGGGGGTACTTTCGTAACTTATCCCACATTTCGGACAAGCGCATCCCTAAGCCATGGTTCCCCACTCCCATCCCATCCATCCACCCATTCGTACACCGACGCCGGGAAAACCTGCAAAGCCCCACACCCTCCTCCATCCGCCACCCAGCCAGAGCCTGTTCCCCGACGATGTCGTCCACAACAACACCTCGACATCCCTCATCCACCATACCAAATGAGGATCCGTCGTCGATCTGGTCGTCCCGCCGGTTCAGCCACCCCGTCCTCCACCTCCAAGGAGATGCCCTGATGTTCCCCTCATCTTTCGCGCCACCTCCATTCCCGCACCGCCGTCTTCACCTGCACCACCAGAAGAGCATCATCATCACCGTTTCCTTGGATGAAGCACCGGCCTAATCAGCGCCACCAAAGAGGTTGTACACTAATCGCCGCATTTTCTTCTTGATTCGGTCTCACGGTGCTGCTGGCGCTCGGTCCCGAGCCGACATGGCGCGGCTCCATGCACGGCGGCGTCGTCGGCCACTTCCTCCACGACGTCGCTCCCTCGGCGGAGATGTCCACATCAGTAGGAGCTGCCGCTGCTTTAGCTCTCGCTACTGCTCTACTATTGCTCTCGGTCCCCTGCCTTGTCTGCTCTTTCTCTTGTCTTGCTGATGCTACTGCGCTCGCTCTTGCTCTTGCTTGCGATGCTGCTCCGATTTAGCTACACTTCAGTCGACTGAGTCGACTTTTGGGTCAGTCGATTTTCAAGGGGGGCTCGCCGGAGTTAAGGAAGAACCAGCCGCAGCGAGGAGGGTGGCTCGCCAGAGAGGTCCCTCACTATCTACCTTAGGGTTCAGGGTGGGGATGTGGTCGCTGGCGGTGGCATGGGGATCGCCGGAGAAAAAGCTCGGCACGGGGGGCCTAGAGGGATGGCTGGGGCTGCAGCGGACCGGCGGTGGGGAGTGTTTTCGGGGTGGGCGGGGCGGCGCACCGCCGGCCACGGGCGGCAGGGGGCGGCTGGCCGGCGGTGGCTGGTGGCTCAGGGGGGTGGAGGTTGAAGATGAACTGCAGGCCCTTAATTTCGTATCCAACGGCTGCAAAATCGACTGACCAGAGATAAAAAGTCAGTCGACTGACGTGTAGCCTCACCTCTAGTGCGTTCATTTTCGACAGCAAAATTCAGTTTTGACAGCAAAATTCAGTTTCGACAGTTAAGTTTGAAGATGAGCGGTTGATGTATTTTACATCTAGCACTTTGTGGTTATGTATTTCACGTCATCTATTGGAGATGCTATTAGAATTGCACTCAGGTTAACGTTGTCTCTTTTGTCCTGCTTCAGCCTCGGCGTCGTACAACTCATTGGAGGTGCTTCAACGACGAAACCCTCCATCATAGCAGAGCAGTACCTCGGGCTCCATCTCCAGACGCCTAAGATCTTCTTCCCCCCCTCTAACAGCCAAGTCTGTCAGAGCATCCTTACCGGCCAACCCAATCACGCTGAGATCGACATGGCTTCGCCAAAGAGGTTGTACACTTGTTGCATCTCTTTTTTACTCTAGATGTTATATATATTGTCCACAGAGCACACGGAGTAACGGGAAATACGATTATTTTAGCCTACTATATGACAAGCAGTGAGGTACCAGGCAACTTAGCTATCCGTGATGGACTCTCTTGAACGCTGTCATTATTTATCTCTGCGCGTTTGAGCTGTGCATTTGTCGATGGCCCTGGGAGCTGAGCTATTAGGGCAGTGGCCTGGGTCCAAAGTAATAGAAGTAGCATAAAAACATTTTTTTAGTGTAGGTTGTTCCTTGCTCAAGCCCGCCTACTAGAATCGCCAGTGCTTGAAAGGAAAAGTGAATGAAAAACATATGAATTGGAAAGTTTCCTATGGTACTACTTTTCATGAATTTGGTGCAAAGGAATGGAACAAAGGAAAGCTGTAGGATTTGTTCCATTAGTGTCTCCTTGAAAGAAAAAACGTAGGAATTTTAATTTCCACTTGTCCTCCTTTTCAAATTCCTATTCATGAAGCACAAGACTAAGAGATAGTAGTATAATAGCATTATAACCGTACAATTTCCTGTGGTTTGACTTAATCTCACCATGCTTCTTTGCATCATGTGTTCTTCCAATTCTTGTGAACCAAACACCCAGATTGGCAGAAATCCTGTGTTTTTAAATTCTCTGTTTTGCACATGCATTCCTATCTTATTCCTGTCTATTTCCTATCCCTGCATTGTTAGAATCCTCAAATTCAAACAAGCCCTTACACAATTACTTCTGTTACAGATATGTGTCAAAGAAAACCTTGGGTGGTTTGTCCTGCTCCTGCGTTGCTGTGTTCCACCCCAGCTCAGCTGCTCCAATAACGGAAGGGTTCACCATAGCATTGATCCGCTCTCCAGACTGTCTTTTGCCGCTTCAGATCTTCTTCCCCGCCGCCGGCAGCCACGACAACTACATTACCATCATCAACTAAGCAGATGACCTTGAGGACTACACGGGTCCGCAAGAGAGGTCATACTCTTCCGTGTCTGCTTACGTTATGCATCGCTTAATATGATGACATGCTACTTTATCGTCGGGTTCACCTATTAGACTCCGAGTCAGGTCCAAACTTATGCTGAAACTTGAGTTTTTAAATGGTTGTGGGGTACATATTGGGGCGGCAATCAGTACTATCTGTCTACTATCTGGTTAATCTCAGGTGTGTACTATGAGTTTCATGTTGGGTGCAATCAAACATTAAAGGAGCCATTATCTGTATTTTTAACAAAAGCTATTATCTGCCATCATTGGTTTTGGGTCTATCCACAGTTTGCTACCATCACTCTGGATTTGTGCATGCACTCCTTACATAATCTCACTATGTTTTATTCCTATGCATGTTAGTTATTGTACACAATGGAACTGAACATGTAGAGCAAAAGAGACGAGCCTTGCATGGCAATAAAATTTCATGAAGAAGTCGCTCCATGGTGGGCGCAAAGGCAGCCCCCCTCCACCCATTTCGGATCGTAATCAAGAGGAAGATAACTGTTTTGAGGGGGATTCAGAAGCAGAAGACCACTCCTATTTACCCCATGAGGTCTTCGCTCTAACTTGGCATGCTGATGTTGGTAATATCATGCACATGGTGCCTTGCATTGCTTACTGTATACATCAAAGATGTGATTTGCTTAGTTTAGACATGTTTTGTGTCAATGCCATCTCTCTAGTTTCTTTATCTTATATGTGAATCATGCGATGCCATCTTGTTTAGCCAGGCATCATATATGTGAATTTTGCAATGCCACCCTCGTTAGCTAGTCATCTTATCTGTGAATTATATCATGACATCATTTTTTTATTAAATGTTAAATTTGTCAACAATTTTAGTACATTCAATTACTCTTCCTGTGCATCAGCCATTCGGCATGGTCATGGAAAAATCTGGAGTGGAAACAAGGTCTTCAGAGCAGGCAATGCTATCTGACGAAGCGCATGTCTTGCTGGTTACAGATAGATCCTCGGAGGAGGATTCAGAGACAGATGACCAGTCCTATTCACTACAAAAAAATACACTTCCGTGATGATACGTGTTTGTCATAGTGGGTCATGTGTTCTTTCATGCATGTACATCCATGACAAATTTATGATAGAATCGAGATAGTCATACCTATGCTGTCGTATAAGTGTTCCATGACATTACCAAAATTATCATCACGGAAGTGTCCACTTCCATGATGATAAATCGCACATCACAGAAGTGCTTTCGTCAAGGGTGACCGACACGTGGCATCCACCGTAACGGAACGCCGTAAAGCTATCGGGCCCAATTTTGGATCCGATAACCCGTTAACAACCCCGACCAATGGGGATTTTCCACGTGTAAAATCATCATTGGCTGGAGGAAACACGCGTCGGCTCACCGTTGGGACAGATGTCATCCACTCATTGGACTCAAAGCGCCAATGATACGTCGACACATGGCACAGCCCAACAGAGGCCCATTCCTATGAAAAGGCCGACACGTTTGACTTGGTCAAAAGGTGGTGGGCCGGCCCACGGCAAGCCTGTTAACGGCCTGTTCACATATAGCCCATTCACAACCCGCTAACCCAGGGCCCGTTTACGGCCTATCTGAATTAGGCCCAGTAGCGTCATCTTGGCCGTCCAATATAATTCCAGCCCGTTTTAACTTCCGGCGCATGTATGGCCCATGACGTCTTTCGGCCCATATGAGGCTCTTATTACTCTCATCCCATTAACGACCCGTGGTAAAACTGGCCCGTAATGAACAGTGTATCACTTTATACCCATTAACGACACATGGTGAAACTGGACCATAATGAACAGTGTATCACTTTATGCCCATTAACGGCCCATTATTCCGTTGGGCCGTTTCCAGCCCATGTTATCTTTCAGCCTTCTTGGGGCCCATTTATTCTTGGGATCATTTCCACATTTGTTTACTTACTTCCCGTTACTGTCATTTTCTGCTTGTGGGCCAAATTCAGCCCGTGGTTATAGTCGGCCCGTTTGTGGCCCGTTAATACGTTGGGCCGTTTTCATAGCGTCATCAAAATACAGACGATTAACGATGGCCCATTATGGCCGGCCCATGAAAGATTTCAACTATAGCCCATTTACAGCCATAATGTGGTCTGTTATTGGCCCATGTTTGGCCAACCGATCATACGGACCGTAGAAGGCCCATTGATGACACGGCCCATAGAAGGCCCATTGTGTCGACGGCCACTATAAGGCCCATTGTTTCTACGCCACGTAGAAGGCCCATTGTTTCTACGGACCTTAGAAAGCCCATTGTTTCTATGGCCCGTAGGAGGCCCATGTTAACTACAGCCGGTGGGCATCAAAGTTCGCCACTAGTGCAAATATAGGGAACACCCTACACTATACAAAAATGGCTTGCTGTTTTCTTCAGCCGGTGGCTACACGTTAAGAACAAATTTTGTATCACACCAGAACAAATTACAACTATAAAACAAAAGGAAGGTTGCCATAAAAGTTACAGTCTAGCAAATAAATGCACCACCAGAAGTTCAGAAGCTCAGTTCATTTGACCTGACTGTTATATTTTCATGATGTATTGTCCGATGGAGCACCATAACCTTTGCCTTCAGTTCTCCTAGGCTCCTGAACAACATAGCAAATGTCTGATAGTCTGGTTTCAAAACCATGCATATCTTGACAACATCTAACAATGTCTCTCCTTGTTTCACAAAGGGTCTCTGTTAGGGAATGGACTTGTGTCTCGAGCGCAGATACAACATTGTTTTGAGCATGCATATCTTGATCATGAGGCAGTTTGGATGAGATTTCCTTAACAACCAAGCCAGTATTATGCAGGAACGTGCTTTTGGCACTGTTAGTGGACTGGTACTAACCCACTTGAGCAAGAGCTAACATTGCGGTTATAGTTGCCTCGCCACCT
Organism: Triticum urartu; assembly: GCF_003073215.2. Classification (NCBI taxonomy): domain Eukaryota; kingdom Viridiplantae; phylum Streptophyta; class Magnoliopsida; order Poales; family Poaceae; genus Triticum; species Triticum urartu. Next base: position 282,192,618 of record NC_053023.1, read on the forward strand.
TCAGAAGGTGGCGGTTCCACCATTTTGTCCATAGCTCGCTGAAAAGTTGTGGTTTTACATTAGTAGTACCAGAATAGAATATATTAAGGAGGTAGCAAAACCAAACAAAATAGCTTTGATCTATATACAGAACTTATTTTGGTGAACCCATGTAAAATAATAGTTGTATTTTATTACAAAGTACATAATAAAACTAGGTTCCAAACATATGACCATGTACCATCGCTAATGTATTGTCTATTTCTTCACATTGTATTGAGGGCGAAGGATAAAGAGACGAAGTTTATAATACGGTAAGCATAGTATGACATCATTCATATCACAAAACAACTGAGAACAGACAAACAGTCAATTGTAACATTGTGTGGGCAAGTCCAGCACAGAACTAGATTACAGGTTAAGATCAAAGGAACATCACTCCTCTCTTTTAAACCTTGTAAGGTGCAATGATACGCTAAGACAATTGTGTGTAAAATTGAAAAGAGTAATAGACATTGGCTGCAAACCAAGCAGTTCAAGGCACAAGTCAGAGTAACTAGTAGTTAAAAGGCATGAGGATTAAGGACTTACAACAGCGGCTTTGACTGGTGTAGTCATGCCCTTCTTCTAGCTGGTGTGACAGTCCTTGAAGATTTCCACAACATTTGGTTCTTGTGGGATTTCCTCTGCATTTGGAACAAGTCAATATATATGTGATAATATGGTACAGCGAAAAGAGTGAAACAGCAACTAATTACAAGAGCCTCGTAGTGTGCAATATAGCTACGAGATCCCGTCGTCTGTTGGAATTTCACTTTCATATGGTTGGCCTTGTTCTTTGAACAGTTCACCTACAAGAAGATAGATTTGTGTGGCACATGCGTAAATAGGACTTCAACATGTGATCTGATCATATATATATATATATATAATGTACCTGATACTTCGAATCGGACCAGTGTTTAACGAGGCCTCTCCAGTCTTCATCAGATATATTTTCCACTGGAGATGTTTGAGCAAGTTCACTGTTAGCCTTGCCTTCAAAGTGAGTTTTCCTCAAGTTATACTGATACTGTCACAGAGCAGACTTGAAAACATGGGTGCAAGCTTATCTGGTTGCATCATCTTGGCTATCCAACTTGAATCTCATCTGTTGAAAATATGGGAGTCTCATTATTAGCAACCTAGAAAGTATTGGATAGAGCAAGACGATATTACTAGCTTCCATACATAATCATAATTGCAGATAAATGGTCGAGGAAGGTGTTGAACTGGGTTTCATCTTTGTCATTCCTAAACTGAATCCATGTTGGGAGGATACGTACATGACACCTAACAGCAACCGCTGCCTGTGATACTAACTTGGCTGGCTCTATAGCATCGTGTGGCCTTTTTAAACCTGCCTCAAAACGGATCTCCATTATTTCTCCTCTACATTTAGTTAACCTATTGAGCATTATCCCCGAGGTTTGTTTCCTCTTGTGCCTAGGTGCTAGTCCAACAACAAACATAGGAAGTGTTAGTGTACATCAAACTGTGAGACTACAAATAAAGAAGCATGCAACTGTAACTTGACTCCAGCAACTACCTTCTTGCTGTTGAAGCTCAAAAAGTTCATCTGATCTTGCCAACTCATCTTGTGTCAAGAGTGCATCGGAAGTAGTGTCAGGTGGCAAGGGAGCTTGGGAACGTGCTACTAGCTGAGTTGACCAACGAGTAAATCGTGCAGCTGGTGGCACTATGTAAGGTGTTGCAACAATTAGGGTTGTCTCTACTTGTTTGGTGGCAGCTATTTGTTCTTGTTTGGCTTGTTCTGTAGCTCGTGTAGCATGGGATACCCCGTCGGTACAATTTTCCGCTGGACTTTGACCTTCTATTGCACCATCAGTACCAGCAGAATCTGCAGGATCGTTCCACTTCCCTTTCCCTATCGTTCTGTCTTGCTTCCTCTTTCTCTTTGCCATGTTAAGTCAAGCCGACAAGAAAAACGAATAACAATTTAGTTCTTCAGAACAAATGTACTTTGATGTAAGAACATGGTGTGATAGACAAATATTGTATGTTCTAGAAACAGGAACACGTGTCTTAGTCACAAGTATAATGTGTAAAGTAAGCAGATGAAATTCAACAAAATTAGAAGCAATACAATCTAGACATCATACATAACACGCAACCACATATAATAGTGCCAAGTTAGAGGGAGCACCTATAATGGTGCACTAGGGGAGATGTGCTCATCACCAACACAGCTACGTTGAGTGTCTATGCATGTTTTGTCTTGGAAATCATCTTGGGGGGATGGAGGAGTAGAATTTGTAGAGGCCCTCCATTTGGAAGAAGCACCTTCATCCACTGCCTTGCTAACTTCCTTCTGCTTTATTGATTTTGAATTGTCAAGTAAAACTGACAAGAAAAAGCAATAAAATTCACTCTTCAGAACTCATTCGTGCATGATACTGACAATCACTACTTTGATGTAAGGCAAACACATGATTCCAAGATGGAATAATACGAAAAACAGGACCGCATGGCATATTCACAACTGTTTGTGTAAACTAAGAAGAAACCATTTCACCAAATAAGAAGCAATGCAAGCTAGACACCGCGTTAAAGATGCAACCAATATGACTCTGCCAAGTTAAAAGTGTCCCATCATAAATGGCATTTCAACAAATTAGAAGCAGCGCATGCTATAAATCATATCAAAGATGCAACTAATATCACGTTGCATGTACTGAAGGTGTCTCGTCATATTGATTTATGCGGGATACAAAAAAACAATAGTTTTATGTGAGGACATGCTTAATAGACAGATGTACTAGTACTAAATACAAGAAGGCATGTCACATTAATAGGTATAATGTATAAGCTAAGCAGAATAGCACATGCAGTTTAACCAGATTGGAAGAATTACAATCTAGACACCATATGCAACATGCAACCACATATCACGCTGCCAAGTTAGAGCAAGCACATGTGATGCTAGTGTAGGGGAAATGCGGTAATCAACTATAGAGCTACATTCACTATCTTCATCTAGCCTTGCTGTTTCTTGAGAATCATGTCGGGAGGCTGACGCTGCAATCTTTAAATGAGGAGTAATCCACTTGCCTGACTGCCTCATCATAAGTGATTGATGAGGGATACACAAGAACATTAGTTTGATGTAAGAACATGGTTAATACACAGATGTACTAGTATGTACCAAAAATAGAAAGGCATGTCATATTCAAAGGTATAATGTGTATGCTAAGCAGATGCAATTTAACCAAATTGGAAGCAATATAAGCTAAACATCTGGCTGGAGTGGTGAGCATGATCATCTAGAACCTGAGAGCCTGGTGGGAGGCGGGCTGCTTCGCCATCATCGCGGCTTTTCAGTTGGCTTCCAGGTGATGCCTCTCTTTGCTGGGCATGTCACTGGCTCGGCCAGTGCCCTGACTAGCTATTTGTCTTCTGGTGCTCACGGGATGGTGGTTCATGTAAAAAATATATTTCCTTATCTTAATAAAGACCGACTTCAGCCTTTCGAATACAAGCTAGACACCATATGGAACATGCAACAACATATGACACCGCAAAGTTAAAGCAAGCACCTGGGATGGTGGTTCATTGCGAGAGAGGTCATCAACTCCAGAGCTACGTTTACCGTCTCCATCTGCTGACACTGCATCTATTATAAGGCTGAAACGTGTCTGGCCTATCCACGTACGATGCTGGAGAGACTTCTCTCTTTTCTTTTTTGCTTCTCTCAAAGCAGCAGAGTCTGAAATACCCTTGCATCAAAACACAATAGTGAGACTATGGGTGAAGTGTGTGCAGAACTAGTGCAGTGTAAAAGTAGCAGATAGAAGGTGGCTGAAAAATAAATGACCGGAGACATATTATAGCTCTACAACATTGCATGGCAAACAAAATTAGATTATACTCCATATGATTTTGTAATATATGAGCACAGGAAATGCAGGTACTCCTCCAGCACACGACCACATGTGGTCATATCAAGATAACAGTTGGTTGAAAATAAATAGGTCAGTCGATTTTTTTAATGAACCGTTAGATCTATAAGGAACGGGCAGATGGCCTTCATCTACCTCCCGCCAGTCACTGTTGACGATCTTTCTCGAACCGCCAGCGACCACCGGCCCAGACCCCTGCCTCCGCCGCCCCGCCCTCCCCTCGACCTCACACCACCGCCGTGCTTGGCAGCGCCCCCAGGCCATCCCTTTAATCCCGGCCGACCTCCAGATCGGGCGCCAGCAGCTCTAGGCCCCACATGCCCCTAAGATAAACACCGAGGTGCTGCTTCCCCGGCGTAAGAGGCGTACTAGCGCCTGTTACGCCGGGGAATGCTTCCGTTAATTGGGAATCAACTTATCAGGAATTGAAATTCAGGGGGGTGACGGACCTCTAGCTAAGGTGAAATAGTATATGAGGAGAAACCTTGTGCATCGCGAGTTACTAGGAACATCTAGTATCAAGAAGAAGCTGTGAACTAGTGTCTTCTGTGGGATGAATACCGTGCAAGCAGACACGTAAGATTTGCATGAATAAGGGATGAGGAGTACCATTTTCGGTTGCCCGTGTGGTCGCCTCCACATGTCACGCTGATCTTCTTCTTTTTGCCGGGGAAACCGATGTTCTGGAGGAGGGTGCAGGCTTGGACGAACCCATGGCCAAATTGCTGACAGTGTTGCCGTGGCCGTATGTCAGCGGAGGGGAAGCCGATCCAAGGCGGTGAAGGACGTCATAGCAGGATCCACTCCGGTGCGGTGGAGGGTGGCGAAGTTGGAGCGGCAGCGGTGAGGCGCAGGAGGACGTGGTTGAACTGGCTCGGGTACGGACGGATCGGCCTCGGCTTGAACTACTAGCCGTGGAGGGCGTTGCAGTTGAGGTTGCGGTGGACGAGACGTTGGGGTATCGGCTCCGACATGATGGAGGAGGGCAGCGGTTGATGGGTGGAATGGGGTGGCAGACGGAGGACGCCGGGGTTTCGCCGCTGGTGGAGAGGTAGTTTTTGCACCCACAGAGTATGAATGGGGAATCGGATGGGTGGGCGGGGGGAGGGGGGAGAACTATGTTTCGGTCTGGGACGCGCTTGTTTTTGGCTTTTTTGAACAGAAGATGGGACGCGCTTGTTTGAAATTTGGGGAAACTACAAACTTTGCCCCCCTCTTAAATTTCAGACCTACTGCGGGTCGGGGGTAGGATGGTAATCCCAGGTGTCCCAAATAATGGGCGGGAGCGATTTCGGCCACGCGCATGTGTGCTTAGGAGGCCATTGTGTATGAATGTTTTTCGGAGGCGGTTGTGTGGCATCTAGATGAAGCTACAAACCTACCCCGGTTTAGACCTTTGGACGTCGGGCCGGTAGGTTCCACAGGTCGGAGTTATTAGAAAAGTAATTTCCTTGTACTACCAAACATTGGTCTCACGCGGTTTCGGGCTAGTAGAGGCTCTTTTGGCGCTTTGTTTGAAATTTTGAAACACAAGCATTCACGTTTAGAGTACTCCTGAACTTTGAGGATTGACCTAAATAGACAATGTTAAATTTGACCTTGTATGTTTGAAAACCTCATTAAATTATTTGCTTCTTCTTGAAATTTTGACACTTGAAAATCCTATAACTACGATTATTTTGGAACGGAGGAGCTAAATTAGAATCTATTTTGTACATGACTACATATGCTAATATGTACAAAATCAGAGCAAAGATTGGTGCCCCCATAATTTAGGTATGATTTACAAATGCCATGATATCAAATTCAAATAATTGAATGGACTTCATGTTGAATTCAATTTTTTAAACCACCTTAAGTTGAATTCAAATGTATGCTAGTTCATAGGTAGCTATTTATACTGTTCATTGTGTAACTTTCGTATTTATAATGTGCTTTACACACACACATGAACTATACTCATGTTTATATTCGATTGCTAAAGCGATGCATTGTATGGAGTTCAAAATACTAACTATATGGATCGATTGTGTCAAATAATAACATAGACATGCTCAAATTCGATAGAATCTAGATGCCTGATGGATTAATGACCTTCCTTACGCGAATTGCAAATATCATGATCCCATCCTAATATTTGGATACAATTTATATCTTTAATCAATGTGTACAATAGTCTTGTGCGTGTAGTTTCACTCTCCATCGGTGGTATCTCACACATGCTCACACACTCTCTCCCAAGGTGTCTTTCTTGCACACATTCTCTCGATATAACCCTCCCTCCCTCTCGTAACCATTTACGACTATTTTCACTAACCTTTATCACAAGCACTCTTCCTCTCGCAAGCATACACATGTACAATCCCCATCGACCCTTTCTATATACATAGACCTACCTACATGTCTCTTTTACGCACATTAGCTTTAGGCCTGTCTCTCACGCATTGTCTCACACCTCTCTTCCTAATCGACGAGTATGATTCTAGCAGAGCATTCTGTAGGATGCCCCTTAAAGTTAGGTTGGATGAATAGTAATATCAGAGATAAAGCGGTTACCTTAGTCCGAGAACCTAGGGTTACAAATCCTAGCCGGCTTTGTCAGTGGACATAGAGTCCTTCACAATTATACTAGCTTTGTCTTGTACGACTAGTTATCCATGGGTCTCCCTAAATGCGTCATGGGCCGACCAATGTGGTGCAGGACGGAACTGAACGAAGGGCCTCACCTTGACCCATCGGACCTCACGCGGTGACACACCCTCTGCCCCCATGTCTCGTTATCTTCTCACACCCACACATACCAACACAGACACCACACACAAAAAATATATTCTCCTGGTGCCTCTATCCACTCCCCCCATGCAAATACACACTCAAGGGAATCTCTCGCCGTGACATCATATTCGAATCTTTCTCTCTAGACCACTCTCATTTCTCGTGCTATCTCTCCCACACCCCTCCCCTGTCGACCCCTCTATCCATGCGTCTCTCGAATACGTAATACACACACATACCTCTCTATGCCCTGCCAAATGCATCAACTACACATTCACACATGTTACATCACGTACCCCATTGATCTAAAAAGCCCTCTCTTCAAGTTTATTTCGCATACAACATTCCTTTTGAATAAAGTGTGGCCAAAAAATATTTTAGAATTTCTACATATATACAACATTACAAAGTTATATGTAGGAGTATGAACGCTTGCATTGCATGGTGCCCACAACAATATTTATTCCGCACAGTGAATTTGTATATTTTTATACTATATATAAAGTTAGTCATAATGAGGAGAAACAAAGAGCATCTCTCTCTCCATCGCATACCCCCCTCTACGCCCCTTTCACGTACGCACACAAACTATCTCCAGGTCGTCTAAAAGTAAGCCCCCAGCATATTCACGCATGTTTCATCTTTCTCTCACGATATATACAGTGACGATCATTGTATTTGAAGCAAAAGCACGATATGTACATTGGACTTCAGAATCCACTCATTACGGTCACCATTTACGTTTTGTGGTTATTATACAGTCACAGGCTCACCATACAACTCTGTATTTGCTCAAGACACGACTAGTTGACCAATTAAATGCTCCACGTGGCACCTCTAGTGTTGCATCACATTATCTCACTACCATCGGGCCCACCTGTCGGCTTGTATCTACTCTACATCTACACTCTTATAAAATACTAGCAAGATGCCCATGCGTTGCACGGAACATCAAGATGCATTTGTATGAGTAGTTTATCTTGTCGGAGAAAAGGACGAACAAGGGAAGGCCTTATTTGCAAGTGTGGAGAGGGGTGTGGGTATCTTTTTGCAAAATTGCCATAGTTTCCTTCCTATCCGTCAGATATAGATCGGACGACCTATATTGCAGGATGGCAAGCACACGATCATCACCGACTATGTTTTTTTATAAGTATAGGGATAAAATACACTCTTATAAAAAATAGAGTTGGTGATGATGGTGTGCCTGCCATCCTGCAATATAGGCCGTCCGATTTATATCTGACGGATAGGAAAGAAACTATGACAATTTTGCAAAAAGGTACCCACACACCTCTCCACATTTGCAAATAAGGCCTTCCCTCGTTCATCCTTTTCTCTCACAAGATAAACTAGTCATACAAATGCATCTTGATGTTACATGCAATGCACGGGCATCTTGCTAGTAAGAATGAAAACAAACGACAAAAAAATATTAGACGGTGGTTTGAAGTCATGACCGCGGGCACAGTGGACAAGGTGGCCTTGTATTGGTATGCTGAGCCGTCTATTTTAACACACATGAGCTGGTGTGGTGATTATACACACACGCACACATGCACACGAACTGCATCCATGCAACACTCACATGAACACATGCACCCACGCACGCACGCAACACTCACACATACACATGCAGCCATGCACGCACGCAATACTCACACACACACACGCACGCATGCATTCACACACTAGTACACCACACGACCAACACACACTCTCATGCTCAAGTGCTCAACCTACACATGCATGCGCACACATCAGGCCCTGACAGACACATCCACAACCAGGTGATTCCCGCGCACGGGGTGGAGTCTTGTCACGCCTGCGTAAATTTGTGTTTATCTGACCTTTTCCCTAAGCAAAATAACAGGTGGGACCCACAAGGAACATGGTCAATTTAACTAGTAAACATGGTGCCACGCAGACTATTTGGCCGGTCAACAGAGTGCAATCCGATGCTGAACCGTGAGCAAGTGAATGTATAATCACCACAAAACGTATATAGTGACCGTAATCAGCTTATTCTGAAGTTCGGTGAACGTATTACGTTTTTCTCTCTGTAGGCCCTCCAAAAGTACATCTCTACACGTTCTCGCATGTTACATCAAACAACTATGCAATACAGCACTACTACTACACTCTAACACAATAAATCATATGTGCTTTTAGTTTTACTAGATATCATATTGTTACATAATTATTTAGTTTGCATACATTAAAATTGCCTTTGAAATGTATGGCCAGTATCATATACCGCTCGGGAAAAATCCCGCCATTTCCCGTTTAATTAGGTTTGTATCGATGGATCATGCGAAACAACAAAACTATAGTACTATATACAGTACAAGTGATAGTTCACTGGGCCATCGTGTCATGTACTCCTCCATCGCAAGAGTGGAGCGCTCGCTTTCATAAATCTTCTAGTCCCTTTCGCCAACATGTGGGGCATCAAGCTACCGGGTCCACGTGCCATACCGAAATACATTGCAGAGCAGCCCAGGTGAAGCACCTAGTCATGGCGCCGACGTAGTAATGAGCAATAATGCGTCAAATCACAAAGCTGCACCTTTCCCGTAGTTAAGTTGGAGGGACGAAGTAGTAATGCTAAAAAAAGAAGTTGGAGGGACGAAGCAACCATCATTTCACTCGTTGCTGAATCCGCTTCTCCCTCATCTTCTTTAAGTTAACCACGTGTTGCTTCTGCCGTTGTTCTGCCTCATGTGGGAAGCAAATCGTCTTGGTAAAGCATTGACATGTGCGACCGCATGTTAGCAAACCGCCAGGACAATGTCCTCTAAAAATAAGAAACCTCCCACGCCATCCGCGCAACAAAATCACCTCCTTTTTACTAATCTTGATTCTATAATTTTTTAGATCAATATAATTGAGATTTGTATAGATAGCACACAGGAGCAAAACAAAGTGGTACGGTTAAGGGGATCCACAATGTGTAGCCAAATGTGAAAATAGCTTTTGGCATCGTGGGAACCATTGTGGACGGTGTTGCCAAAGCCAAAAGGATGGAACCGAAGCTCCCTGGTTGATTGATTGAAGGAATAGAAAAATGCAACGTCTCTCCTCTTTCTCCCATGCTTGGATGCATGTACAATATAGAGGACCGAGTCTACTCCCCTGTCCCTTCTATCACAAATCACAAAGCAGTGAGGCGTCAAATCACAAAGCATGGACAAATCAACCATCATGTCACTCTTCGCTGACTCCGCTTCTCCATCGTCTTCTTCGAGAAACCATCACATCGCACTAAGCTGGACGAACGGCGCTATTGTGTACGAGTAGTACTAGTACATTTACACGTCCTTTGGTTCAACGGACTTCTTGCATGCAAATAAGGAGGTTGTCTCGGCTTTCAGGCGGCACTTGCGAATGACTTACCGTGGTCTCCCTTAATGGTGTTCTCCGTCGAACGCACTTCGCCAAACCATAACGTTCGATATATCGTCAAGGTCACCGCAATGGGGAAGGAAGTCAAATATAGTTACTACCTCCATCTTTTTGTACATAAGTCCAGTATATCAAAATATTACAATTTGCAAAAGGCCACTAACACTAATCGAGGCAAAATTGATGGGGTTTGCCTCGTACTAGCAACCAAGGACATGAATATCCCCTGCATGCATGCGGAAGAGAGAAGGTTGGTTTGCATGGTGCTGCATTAATCAAGCGATGAGGAGTGAGATGGTTAGCTCTTTGGGCTTTGGAGAAAAAATACGTATTAATTGACACGTGAAATGAGGATTTGTATCGATTAATCCCGCGAAGGAAAACCCCGCCTTTCTTTTTTAACACCAGTACTCCTAGTACGTAGTACTACGTACTTATCATGTTTGGGTCTAGGCCTTGCATTGCCATACTTCGCCACACATTTTTGCCAAGCTTGCCTAAAGTTTTCAAAATGAAAAGGAGGTATGCTTGCGCATGGCTGTCACGGTCGAACCGCACCCTCACATGCTCGCTCCTTCATGCCGCGGTCGCACCGCACCCTCACATGCACAGTCGCTTCTGCACGCTGCAAACCCAACCAAGGGAATGCACTCTCACTGACACGTGTTGTCGCATGTGAACAAACCAAAATCAGCCATCCTACCGCTGACACATAATTTTCGTTCATAGAGTATGTTTATCCAACCGCATGTTGGGGAGTATCCGTACGACCCATGCGGTGGTCTGTTGGGGAAGAAGAAGAGGTGAGGAAGAAGGGTTAGGAGACATAGGATATTCATCCAACCGCCTGAAATGGTAGACTAACCCAAGTCAGGAGACTTGCATAACAATATATGTTTTTAAACAGCAAAATATCCATAAAAACAAGAACATAAAGGAAAACTATCACTGCTTGCAGAACGAGACGGCCTTGTCGTCATTGGCTGCCGATGCGAACCAGCCGTAGCTGCCGACGTGTGTCTCCACACCATGGTTGTCATCGACCTCCAGCTACTCGTTCACGCGGAGCGTGCGGGCGCTCTACACGGACGAGAGCACCGCCTGGTTCAAGTCGAGGACGTCCGGTTCTGCCTGTAGGAGGGCCTCGATTGCAGCGGCATCCATGCGCTCCACGTCGAGTCGAGCCTCCGCCACCCGGTTCAAGTCCAAGACGTCCGGTTCCGCCTGCAGGAGGGCCGTGATGAGAGCGGCATCCGCGCGCTCCGCATCGAGCTGAGCCCCTGCCGCCTGGTTCAAGTCCAGGATGTCCGGTTTCGCATGCAGGAGGGCCTCGATGGCAGCGGCATCCGTGCGCTCCGCCTTAAGTTGAGCCTCCGCCGCCCGATTCACATCCACGACATCTGGTTCCGCCTGCAGGAGAGCCTCGATGGCAGCGGCATGCGCACGCTCCGCGTTGAGTTGAGCCTCTGCCTCCCGGTCCTCCTTTTGTATCGTCAGATTGAACCGCTGGTCTGCCTGCACCATGGGGGACTCGGACGCCGGCACGAAGTCGACGTCCATCATCTCATACCCATCAGGGGCCTTCTGCGCCGCTACCTCCCCCAGGAACATTGGATCGGCTTCCTCCTCCTCGTAGCTTAGCTCCAGAGAACTCGGGGATTGGCCCGCTGATACTATCCAACATATCTATAATTTTCGATTGTTCCATGCTATTATATTATCTGTTTTGGATGTTTATGGGCTTTATTATACACTTTTATATTATTTTTGGGACTAACCTATTAACCAAGAGCCCAGTGCTAGTTTCTTGTTTTACCTTGTTTTAGAGTATCGCAGAAAAGGAAAATCAAACGGAGTCCAACTCACCCGAAACTTCACGGAACTTATTTTTGGAAGGAAAGCAACCTAATAGACTTCGAGTGCATGTCAGGAAAGAAACGAGGGAGCCACGAGGTAGGGGGCGCGCCCTCCACCCTTATGGGCCCTTCGTGGCCCCCCTGACGTACTTCTTCCACCTATATATCTCCATATACCCTAAAAACATCCGGGAGCACAATAGATCGGGAGTTCCGCCGCCAGAAGCCTCCGTAGCCATCGAAAGCCAATCTAACCCATTCCAGCACCTTGCCGGAGGGTCAATCCCTCTCCGGTGGCCATCTTCATCATCCCGGTGCTCCCCATGACGAGGAGGGAGTAGTTCTCCCTCGGGGCTGAGGGTATGTACCAGTAGCTATGTGTTTGATCTCTCTCTCTCTCTCTGTCTCTCTCTCTCGTGTTCTTGAGGTGATATGATCTTGATGTATCGTGAGCTTTGCTATTATATTTGGATCCTATGATGTTTTCTCCCCCCTCTACTCTCTTGTAATGGATTTAGTTTCCCCTTTGAAGTTATCTTATCGGATTGTGTCTTTAAAGATTTGAGAACACTTGATGTATGTCTTGCGTGCGTATCTGTGGTGACAATGGGATACCACGTGATTCACTTGATGTATGTTTTGGTGATCAACTTGCGGGTTCCACCCATGAACCTATGCATAGGGGTTGGCACACGTTTTCGTCGTGATTCTGCAGTAGAAACTTTGGGGCACTCTTTGAGGTCCTATGTTTTGGTCGAATAGATGAATATGAGATTGTGTGATGCATATCGTATAATCATGCCCATAGATACCTGAGGTGACATTGGAGTATCTAGGTGACATTAGGGTTTTGGTTGATTTGTGTCTTAAGTTGTTATTCTAGTACGAACTCTAGGGCTGTTTGTGACACTTATAGGAATAGCCCAACTGATTGATTGGAAAGAATGACTTTGAGGTGGTTTCATACCCTACCATAATATCTTCGTTTGTTCTCCGTTATTAGTGACTTTGGAGTGACTCTTTGTAGCATGTTGAGGGATAGTTATGTGATCCAATTATGCTATTATTGTTGAGGGAACTTGCACTAGCGAAAGTATGAACCCTAGGCCTTGTTTCAATGCATTGCAATACAGTCTATGCTCACTTTTATCATTCGTTACCTTGCTGTTTTTATATTTTAAGATTACAAAAACATTTGTCTACCATCCATATACCACATGTATCACCATCTCTTCGCTGAACTAGTGCACATATACAATTTACCATTATATTGGGTGTGTTGGGGACACAAGAGACTCTTTGTTATTTGGTTGCAGGGTTGCTTGAGAGAGACCATCTTCATCCTACGCCTCTTACGGATTGATAAACCTTAGGTCATCCACTTGAGGGAAATTTGCTACTGTCCTACAAACCTCTGCACTTGGAGGCCCAACAACGTCTACAAGAAGAAGGCTGTGTAGTAGACATCAAGCTCTTTTCTGGCGCCATTGCCGGGGAGGTGAGTGCTTGAAGGTATATCTTTAGATCTTGCAATCGAGTCTTTTAGTTTCTTGTTTTATCACTAGTTTAGTTTATAAAAGAAAACTATAAAAAATGGAATTAAGTTTGTCTCATACGCTTCACCTTTTTAATATCTTTCGTGAGTATGATGGAAAGGATAATTGTGCTCAAGTTGTAGAAGAAGAAATCTATAAAATGTTTGGCACTAAATATTTGAATGATGAGCATGATTGAAATGTTGTTAGTATGAATTCCTTGAATATCCATGATGCTAATGATATGCAAAGCCACAAGCTTGGGGAAGCTATGTTTGATGAGGATGATATTTTTTGTCCCCCAAGTTTTGATGAGCAAATTTATTATGATGAAAGCATGCCTCCTATCTATGATGATCATTGTGATGACATGTATTCTTTAAATAATAATGATAACCATGAAACTTGTCATCTTGATCTTAATTTTCAATCACATGATAGTTATTTTGTTGAGTTTGCTCCCACTATTATGAGCACACTACTTGGCACTCATAATAATTAGTGATAAAACTAAAGCTAACTACCACTACTTGGCACAAACACTAATTAAAAGCATAAAACCACATCTTGCCTCTGTTTAGATGTGGTTTTATGCTTTTAATTAGTGTTTGTGCCAAGTAGAACCTTTGGGAAGACTTGGGGAAAGTCTTGTTGATCATGTTGTAAAAAATAGAAACTTTAGTTAATTATTTTTGCAGATTATTAATAGATAAATTACTCAGGTCCAGCAATTTATTTGAGAATTTTATGGGTTCAAGAAGTTAGCGTTAGTTACAGATTACTACAAACTGTTCTTTTTTTGACAGATTCTGTTTTTCATGTGTTGTTTGCTTATTTTAATGAATCTATGGCTAGTAAAATAGTTTATAAACCATAGAGAAGTTGGAATACAGTAGGTTTAACACCAATATAAATAAATAATGAGTTCGTTACAGTACCTTGAAGTGGTGTTTTGTTTTCTTTCGCTAACAGAGCTCACGAGTTTTCTGTTAAGTTTTGTGTTGTGAAGTTTTCAAGTTTTGGGTAAAGATTCGATGGACTCTGGAATAAGGAGTGGCAAGATCCTAAGCTTGGGGATGCCCAAGGCACCCCAAGGTAATATTCAAGGACAACCAAGAGCCTAAGCTTGGGGATGCCCCGGAAGGCATCCCCTGTTTCGTCTTCGATTCATCGGTAACTTTACTTGGAGCTATATTTTTATTCACCACATGATATGTGTTTTTCTTGGAGCGTCAATTTATTTTGTTTTGCTTTCTGTTATTTAGAAAAATTTCTTGAATCTTTTATTTCAATAAAAGTGGCATTGATAGCCTTTACTATGCCTATTTTAGAAGTCCACATGTTGCTGTTTGAAAACAGAAAGTTTACCGCTGTTGCAATAATTCCCTAGAAAAGGCAGAATGTGATAAAATGCTGAAACCTTTTGCATATTAAGCTCTGATAAATTTACTACAGTGTGAATTTTATTTCATAATTTTTTGAGCTAGGGAAGTATGGATGTTGCTGCATTCTTTAGAGACTGTCCTGTTTAGGCAGATTGCTGTTATGTTTGCATTGTTTGCATATGTTTGCTTTTATGATTCTATTTGAGGATAGGACTATTAAATATGCAGAGGAATTTAGTATGCAATGTTGAATAATAATTTTAGTGATTTTATACAGTAGAGTATGATAAGGTTTTTGCAATGGTTTATACTAACTTATCTCACGAGTCCTTGTTGAGTTTTGTGTGGATGAAGCTTTTGAGATTTAGGGAGACCGTGGTATGAGAGGAATTAAGGAGACACAAAAGCTCAAGCTTGGGGATGCCCAAGGCACCCCAAGATAATATTTTCAAGAATTCTCAAGCGTCTAAGCTTGGGGATTCCCAAGGCACCCCAAGATAATATTTTCAAGAAGTCTGAAGCGTCTAAGCTTGGGGATGCCCCAGTTGGCATCCCACCTTTCTTCTTCAACAACTATCGGTTAGTATGGGTTGATCCTAAGTTTTTGCTTCTTCACATGATGTTTGCTATTCTTAGATGTCATTTTATTTAGTTTTTCTTGCTGTTTGAATAAAATACCAAGATATGAAATTATTAAATGTTAGAGAGTCTTCACATAGTTGCATAATTATTCGACTTCTCATTGATCTTCACTTATATCTTTCGGAGTAGTTTGCCATTTGCTCTAGTGGTTCACTTATATCTTTTATAGCATGGTGGTAGTTTTATTTTGAAGAAATAGATGAACTCTCATGCTTCACTTAGATTATTTTGAGAGTCTTAAATAGCATGGTAATTTTCTTAAAACCTAATATGCTAGGTATTCAAGATTAGTAAAATTTTCTTATGAGTGTTTTGAATACTAAGAGAAGTTTGATGCTTGATGATTGTTTTGAGATATGGAGGTAATAATATCAAAGTCATGCTAGTTGAGTAGTTGTGAAATTGAGAAATGCTTGTGTTGAAGTTTGCAAGTCCCGTAGCATGCATGTATGGTAAACGTTATGTAACAAATTTGAAACATGAGGTGTTATTTGATTGTCCTCCTTATGAGTGGCGGTCGGGGACGAGCGATGGTCTTTTCCAACCAATCTATCCCCTAGGAGCATGCGCGTAATGCCGAGGTTTTTGATGACTTGTAGATTTTTGCAATAAGTATGTGAGTTCTTTATGACCAATGTTGAGTCCAAGGATTATACACACTCTCACCCTTCCATCATTGCTAGCCTCTTCGGTACCGTGCATTGCCCTTTCTCACATTGAGAGTTGGTGCAAACTTCGCCGGTGCATCCAAACCCCGTGATATGATATGCTTTTTCACAGATAAACCTCCTTATATCTTCCTCAAAACAGCCACCATACCTACCTATTATGGCATTTCCATAGCCATTCCTAGATATATTGCCATGCAACTTTCCACCATTCCGTTTATCATGACACATTCATCATTGTCGTATTGTTTAGCATGATCATGTAGTTTACAAAGTATTTGTGGCAAAGCCACCGTTCATAGTTCTTTCATACATGTCACTCTTGGTTCATTGCATATCCCGGTACACCGCCGGAGGCATTCATATAGAGTCATCCTTTGTTCTAGTATCGAGTTGTAATCATTGAGTTGTAAATAATTAGAAGTGTGATGATCATCATTTTCTAGAGCATTGTCCCAAGTGAGGAATAAAAAAAGAAAAAAAGAGAAAGGAAATAAAAAAATAGAAGGCCCAAAAAAAGAGAGAAAGGCCCAAATAAAAAAAATGAAAAAATGAGAGAAAAAGAGAGAAGGGACAATGCTACTATCCTTTGCCACACTTGTGCTACAAATAGCACCATAATCTTCATGATAGAGAGTCTCTTGTTTTGTCACTTTCATATACTAGATGGAATTTTTCATTATAGAACTTGGCTTGTATATTCCAACAATGGGCCTCCTCAAGTGCCTTAGGTCTTCGTGAGCAAGCAAGTTGGATGCACACCCACTTAGTTTCTTTTGTTGAGCTTTCATACATTTATAGCTCTAGTGCACCCGTTGCATGGAAATCCCTACTCCTTGCATTAACATTAATCGATGGGCATCTCCATAGCTCATTGATTAGCCTCGTTGATGTGAGCCATTCTCCTTTTTGTCTTCTCCACATAACCCCCATCATCATATTCTATTCCACCCATAGTGCTATATACATGGCTCACGCTCATGTATTGCGTGAAAATTTATAGGTTTGAGATTACTAAAGTATGAAACAATTGCTTGGCTTGTCATCGGGGTTGTGCATGATGAGAGCATTCTTGTGTGACAAAAATGGAGCATGACTAAACTATATGATTTTGTAGGGATGAACTTTCTTTGGCCATGTTATTTTGAGAAGACATAATTGCTTAGTTAGTATGCTTAAAGTATTATTATTTTTATGTCAATATGAACTTTTGTCTTGAATCTTTTGGATCTGAATATTCATGCCACAATTAAGAAGAATTGCATTGAAATTATGCCAAGTAGCATTCCACATCAAAAATTCTGTTTTTATCATTTACCTACTCGAGGGCGAGCAAGAATTAAGCTTGGGGATGCTGATACGTCTCCAACGTATCTATAATTTTTGATTGTTCCATGATATTATATTATCTGTTTTGGATGTTTATGGGCTTTATTATACACTCTTATATTATTTTTGGGACTAACCTATTAACCCAGAGCTCGGTGCCAGTTTCTGTTTTTACCTTGTTTTAGAGTATCGTAGAAAAGGAAAATCAAACAGAGTCCAATTGACCTGAAACTTCACGGAACTTATTTTTGGAAGGAAAGCAACCTGATAGACTTGGAGTGCACGCCAGGAAAGATACGAGGGAGCCACGAGGTAGGGGGCGCGCCCTCCACCCTCGTGGGCCCCCTGACGTACTTCTTCTGCCTATATATCTCCATATACCCTAAAAACATCCTGGAGCACAATAGATCGGGAGTTCCGCCGCCAGAAGCCTCCGTAGCCACCGAAAGCCAATCTAGACCCGTTATGGCACCCTGCTGGAGGGGGAAATCCCTCTCTGGTGGCCATCTTCATCATCCCGGTGCTCTCCATGATGAGGAGGTAGTAGTTCTCCCTCGGGGCTGAGGGTATGTACCAGTAGCTATGTGTTTGATCTCTCTCTCTCTCTCTCGTGTACTTGAGGTGATACGATCTTGATGTATCGCGAGCTTTGCTATTATATTTGGATCCTATGATGTTTTCTCCCCCTCTACTCTCTTTTAATGGATTGAGTTTCCCCTTTGAAGTTATCTTATCGGATTGAGTCTTTAAAGATTTGAGAACACTTGATGTATGTCTTGCTGTGCGTATCTGTGGTGACAATGGGATACCACGTGATTCACTTGATGTATGTTATGGTGATCAACTTGCGGGATCCGCCCATGAACCTATGCATAGGGGTTGGCACACGTTTTCGTCGTGATTCTTCGGTAGAAACTTTGGGGCACTCTTTGAGGTCCTATGTGTTGGTCGAATAGATGAATCTGAGATTGGGTGATGCATATTGTATAATCATGCCCACGGATACTTGAGGTGACATTGGAGTATCTAGGTGACATTAGGGTTTTGGTTGATTTGTGTCTTAAGGTGTTATTCTAGTACGAACTCTAGGGCTGTTTGTGACACTTATAGGAATTGCCCAACGGATTGATTGGAAAGAATAACTATGAGGTGGTTTCGTACCCTACCATAATCTCTTCGTTTTTTCTCCGCTATTAGTGACTTTGGACTGACTCTTTGTTGCATGATGAGGGATAGTTATGTGATCCAATTACGCTATTATTGTTGAGGGAACTCGCACTAGCGAAAGTATGAACCCTAGGCCTTGTTTCAACGCATTGCAATACCGTTTACGCTCACTTTTATCATTCATTACCTTGCTGTTTTTATATTTTGAGATTACAAAAACCTTTATCTACCATCCATATACCACTTGTATCACCATCTCTTCGCCGAACTAGTGCACCTATACAATTTACCATTGTATTGGGTGTGTTGGGGACACAGAGACTCTTTGTTATTTAGTTGCAAGGTTGCTTGAGAGCGACCATCTTCACCCTACGCCTCTTACAGATTGATAAACCTTAGGTCATCCACTTGATGGAAATTTGCTACTGTCCTACAAACCTCTGCACTTGGAGGCCCAACAACGTCTACAAGAAGGTTGTGTAGTAGACATCGCCCGCCGCAAAGCGAGCTTGGGAATGGAGGTCTCTGGCACCGACCGCCACCGTGATTTCTGCGCGGCGCTCCATAATCAGCATCTTGTAGTATGTGATCTTGCGGAGCACCATGGATTTCCATTGAACTAGGGGAAGCTTGATGCGGGCTAGGGGATCGAAAGGTAGGGGGAAGGGGCTAGAGATTAGGTGTGGTTTTAGGGCAGTGGCTGGCGTAGGCTGAGCAGCGAAGGTTCTGGTGTGAATAGCGGTTCCAGTGTCGACCGGTCAATCAGTTTTTACTGTACATCGCTCTTGTCGCGTTCGCGTTGCAGCCGGGCATGATGGACCCTCCACGTCACTCACCGAATGGAACGCGCTTCGTCTTGCATTTTTGCTCGCTTGTGGGACCGCAGTTGAGAGAAAACCGACATCCCTCCCCCTCCCACACCCACGTCATTTTATGTGGAGTAAATAAAAATAGAGGGAGTATACTATGAATGAGGATCCCCTGACGTGGCAGAACCCATTGAGTAACTGACATGCGGGGCCTAGCAAGCATGGGGTCCACCAGTAAGTGACCGAAAGGGAGGGTAAGGCAGGGATACGTATGTGAAAGGAGCTTCCAATGATATAATTTTCACATTATACATCTCATGTACTATTAATCTTGTCAATAGTCAAATGCGGTTTTGAAAAATGCATTAGAGCATGGTTAATAATATAGCCAGTCGATGGCTATAAGGAACTGCCTTGTCATCTATAGCCATCATCTATTATATGCACTCATACAGTAGTGTGGGCTATAAGGTTGGCTATTTCCCGCAAAAAAATTATAAGGTTGGCTATTGTATTAGTACTTTTTTCCATCTCCTCTCCATCTCTTTCTTCATATTTATTGTACGTATTTAACTAGGAATGCGTATATAGCTAGGCTCTTGCATGAGAGCTCACTCCCCTTACTTTTTCACATCTCTCTCCTCCACATAGGCCCTATATAAATGGAAGGAGGGAGTACAACTATGAGCACTACATACTCTAGTACGGATGTTGTCAGTACTCCAGTAGTACTATTGGACAGGGAGCTTAAAAAAGTTACTATTGGACTGGCTATACACGGCGAAATCCTAGTAGGAAGAGCATGCGCGAGAACAAGCACATTCACGTGGTTGAAAACAAATTGGAAACCATCTCAAGTACAAATCTTGGAGTACGTACGAATCTAATAATATTGATTGGGCGTTGTTGAATGTTGATACTTTTTTATCAAAGTAGAGATACTTTGACTACACATAAAACTTATATGTAAACTAGAAAGGATAGGAGGGAGTATATTGTATGTTCAAAAACGAAACGAACATTGAATACCCTTTATATATGATTTGAGGATTCTATGATCACCAGTTCAAAATTTTGAATCCGCCTTAGGTATCACACATGCCCCCACTCGTTCTCTCTCGATTTCATCTCGGGGTTCTTTGATAAATTGAAAGAGGACTAGGGTGGGTACAATACGTTCGTTTCGCTTATGAACGTACATCAATCGATCTCGTCAACATGTGTCGGGGCATGAACCGAATGGGATGTCAAAACTAAGATGCGAAGTGACACGTAGTGGAGGCAAAGTGAAACTTTAAATGAACCGTTTGTTTGTATGCATGTCGGACAAATTAAAAATAAACATTGGAAATACAAGCATGGTCTACGCACACATGCGAATGATACTCGGTGGAATGTTCAAATGAGGCATGCGGGAGGATGGACTCGACCGGAGGGCGACACGATCGATGGAGAAGAGGGTTCGAGAGGAATGAGAAATAAGCAAACGCCACATGATTATACTTGAACGGCTCAAATAAACAATAAGTTGTCTTGCTTGGCCTACATAGTGAAAGGCCTAATGCGCAACGCGGAGCACTGACACTCGAATATGGCCGGGAAAACAGGGAAACCGACATGTGGGGCACACCTGTCGGGACGACGTAGCACAAACTAGTCCAATGGAGGAGCTGGCCCGCGACCTCCTCGCCACCGGCAACCGTTCATATGGGTCGTGGGGGCCAACAACGTGGCGCAGCTCCAGCACCGCCTCTGGACACGGCGGCCGCGGTGAGCAACACGCTCATCGTCGCTAGACACGGTCGGTTTCAGTGTGCCGAGGGTGGCGTTAGTGCTATGACACGACCAACAGTATGTTTGGTTTGTGCCCAAGGTTGCCCCATCAAAGCATTGGGTAGCCAAAATTTTGGCTGAGGTTTTGGTTGCCCATGATTTTGCCGACATCGGCAAGAAAAATGAGTTGGCTAGAGTTCATTGGCATGCCAAAAAAATGGCAACCATCCAAAGAAAGACCAATCTTTGGGTCATGACCAAAATTTTGGTAAGGTGCACTTTGGCCACAATCCAAACACACCCCAACACCCGTCTCGTTGAGTATGCACAGGGCGCCGGGACGCATCCGCGGAGTGGTGTAGCGCGGCCAACTGCATCCTCGGGACCTGAGACCATGCTGGGTCGTCTTGCTTTTTCGATGACATGCGTCGATCGCATGTGAGCAAAGGGCATCTCCAATGTTACCACGACCGCAGCTGACTACCCTGGCACACCAAAAACCCTCGTCCCTCGCGCCATCACGCCGTGCGTTCCCAGTCGGCGCCAGCTGCCCACATTCACGTCATCCGTTTGTATGCCGTCGTTAAGAGGCTCGGTGCCTGAGGAACCAACTCCGGCGACTTAATGACGCACCAGGACGCTTGGCCTCACCGGAATGCGCTACCTAAAGCGGCAACGCCTAGCTAACCTCCACACCATAGCGCATCGTCCTCCTACCTGGCACCACATCCGCCATGACCGCAAGCGCGAACGCTCTGCGTGAGAGCTTGTCTTCGGGGATGGAGCTCGAGGTCGCCGCCCTCGCTCAAGTCGCCGCACAAGCGGTGGCCACGCTGGCGGCTGACGACGAGAGCACCGTCAGCCACGCGTCCTACTTGCCGCCGTCCAACGTCCTACACCGCCGAGGTCGAGGACTCCTCCGAGGATGAGTAGGGCATGGGAGGCGGTAGGGCATGGTGTGCCAACTAACCGGTCCGTCTCCCGTGTTCTACTTTTCCTCGCTGGAGACCGCACCTTGACTTCACAGGTCTTGAACCCCGCCCCTGTACATGGAGTTCGCAGATGGAGGACGTCGGTCGCTGTTGCAAAATAGGTTTAGGGTCGGGTTTCTTTTATTTTTCTATCCTATAAAAGTTCGAAATGTAATGAAAATCTGCCGTATTTGAATTAATCTCGACCGGTGCATATGAACTTTCACAATAATATAGTATATTGTAGGAGTACTAGCAAGATGCCCGTGCATTGCACGAAAGATCAAAATCTTGTGGGAGAAAAGGATGAACGAGGGAAGGCCTTATCTGCAAATGCACATTCACGCATTTCACATCTTTCTACATCTACGGGAACGTATGAAAGGGTTAACGTAAATTGCCTCTCTCTCTCCTCCCCTGATTTTCAAGGTGGTGGGCCCCTCCCTCCCCCCAATCTACAATCAATAGCTCACACGTTTCACATTATGTTAATTATGTAACTGGGACTATGTAAGTGTAGCATTACTCGTCCTAAAAACCCAACTAAGCCAAGCTCCCAGCATATCACGCAGGAAAAGACCCGGCCACGCCGTTTTAGTCAGGATTACCGGATTACTAGTACTAGTATCGATGGATCACGTGAAGCAACAAGTTTTTTTTTGAGGGGGAGAAGCACCTAGTTTAAAAGGACAAAAGGCGGTACACCCACAGCACCCCTGTCGCGGTCGCATTGCACCCCACACACGTTCGGTCCTGCACATGGCTCACGCAAACAGAATGCGCTTTGGCTTGCCTCTTGACTGACACATGGTACTGCACTTGGAGAAACCGACCATGCGCCAAAGTCCCCCCGCCCACCGCGCGAAAATCCTCCCCCACCCCAAAATTCCCCCCAAATCCTAGATTCAAACGCCCTCCGATCAACATGCCAATAATATTCCCCAAACCCCCTCTCCCCCGTCCTCCTCCACTCCATTTGTTCCACCGAAGCCACCCTCCCCGCCACGGTGATACGTCGGCGCCGTGGTTCGTCGAGGGGACGCACGGCGATCCTCTCACTCCCACAATACGCTCTTGTAGACTGTCGTCCTCTAGCCGCGCCGCCACCACTGGCGTCGTTCTTGTGGTGGCGCATGACGGTCAGCACCGCCACCGCTGGCGAAGTTCATGTGGAGACGCACGGCGGCCAGCTTCTCCCATGGTACATGCATTCTAGACTGAGGCCCCATGCATGTCGGTGTAGCGCTGAATGTTAGCTGATAGACGGTGTTAATCTCACTGTTGGCCAGAGTAGTTTACAGTCAATATGATCTGCTTAACAAGCTCCCTTGCCCTGTTCTCCACTCAATCTGCTTAGCTGAGATGGCATGCCAAGGCCAATTAGTTGCTAAAATATCCTTCCATATATTTATTGTGACGTAGATTGCCATGGTCTAGTAGCCAATCTGTTAGGTGAAATAACTCTACACCGTTTTATACTCGATCTTTGTTGCTGCGATGGCCTTCAATAGTTCGACGGTTGTGTGCTCGGCCTCATTGACTGCTGAAACAGCCCACCATAATTTAGGACTCAAATCTGTTTGTTGAATTAGCTTTACATATATTTCGTTACATAGATCTGCTCGTCCAAATATCTTGCCATAGCTTTAGACATCGACCTAGGTATTTTCTTCTGGACTTCATAAAAAAACATATATGTTTTTCCTGTAATATCTATTAGAAGAACTAATTTGTATGTCTAACAGATGGACGGGACTTGGATAACTTCTGCACGAAGATTCTCCGCTGCATATGTCGAGGGGGTTGAAAACTTCATGAACTTTATCAGAGCTGAGTACGGTGGTCCGAAATCAGATGTGCTCTGCCTGTATAGCTGTTGTATGAATTCAGTTACAAGACCCCAGTCAACTATGCAAACTCATCTACACTTGTATGGGATGTCGGTCACATATAGTAGGTGGGTTCATCATGGTGAAGCTGTGAACATCAATGTTATTGACTACGTGGAAGCAGCAGGTCACCATCTTGATCTGCCTGATGCTCTGGTGGAAGAGGAGGAGGAGGAGGAGGTGGTGGCGGAGCCAGTGAGTTTGACCAACATTGAAACAATGCTATGAAATGCTCGTGCATTCCTTGAACTTTCACCTGCAGAAGAAACACGGTGGGCCCACATGTTGGAACAATGCAACGTGGCTGTCACCCCAGGAAATAAGCTGTCAGTATTCTCAGCTATGGTCACCTTTCTTCAGGTGAAGACATCTGAGCGGATGACCAACAAATCATTCGATGTGATGTTGGCTGCGTTCCGCAAAGCTTTCCCAGATGTGTCTGAGCTGCCACACACCTATAGTAAAATGAAGAATTTCCTTCATGCAGTTGGAATTGGATATGATATGATCCATGTTTGTAAGAATAATTGTGTTCTGTTCCGGAAGGATTATGCCAACTTAAGTGAATGCCCGAAATGCGAATCATCAAGATGGAAAGATGGCAATGTTGTGAAGAGGATTCCTCATAATGTTCTGAGACATTTTCCAATTACACCAAGATTGTAGAGGTTGTTTCATGATGCTGAAACAAGAGAGGATGTACTGTGGCATTCTAGGAACCTGGAATACAGATATCAGAATGTAATGAGCCATCCATCACATGGTAGTGAGTGGAAAAGCTTCAATCAGAAGCACGAAAAGTTTGCTGCTGACCCGAGAAACATTAGACTTGGCTTAGCTTCAGATGGATTTAACCCATTTGTCCACCAGAGGACCTCATATAGCATGTGGCCAGTGCTTGTTATCCCTTACAACATGCCTCCCAATGTCTGGACCAAAGAATCAAACTACATGATGGCCTTGCTCATTCCAGGTCCAAAAAGTCCTGGAAAGGATTTTGATTTGTTCATGGAGCCTCTTGTGGAGGAACTTCAACACCTATGGAGGGGTGTTCTCACTCGAGACCTATATAGCAGCCCACCAACTGATTTCTTTATGCGTGTTGTTATAATTTGGTGCATCCATGATTATCCAGATTTGGGCACTATATCAGGGCGAACGACACATGGTCACAATGCATGTGTTTGCTGTGATAGGAATCCGCTGTCATACGCAATACTTAGCAAGATCTGTTACATTGGACACTGCTGTTTCCTTGCCAAGGACAATTCGCAACCTAGAAAATACCGAAGACATTTGTTCAATGCAAAGCATGAAAACCGTGATGCGCCAAAGAGGCTCACCGCCGATGAGTTGCAAGTGGAATTAGAGAAGGTCAGGCATATTACACCAGGAAACCATCCTGATAATGGTAGCTGGAAACGGAAGCATGGCAGGGCAGAAAAGAGATTATTGTTTACTCGCAGGTCCACTTTGTGGGACTTGGAGTATTGGAAAGATTTGGATCTACGGAATAATCTTGATGTGATGCACATCGAGAAAAATATATGTGACAACATTATCGGCACACTTCTTAATATTGAAGGCAAGACGAAAGATACCTTAAAATCTAGGATTGATTTGACACACCTGGGTATCAGACAGGATTTGCAGGTGCAAGATGAAGGTAAACCACGGGATATGGCACCAGCTGTGTACGTCTTGGACAAGGTAAAAAGAAAAGAATTCTGTGAGGTCCTGTCACGTGTGAGATTCCCACATGGATTTGCTTCGAACCCTGAAACGAGAGTGAGTGCAGATGGAAAAAAGGTACAAGGGTTGAAAACTCATGACTGCCACGTCCTACTTCAAAGGGTTTTACCTGTTATCCTTAGAGGATTGGGCCGCCCTGACTTATACAGAGCAGTTACAGAGTTGGGACAATTCTTCAGGGAACTCTGCAGTAGAAATATCAGGATAGATGCTTTGGAGCGTCTTAGAGACAAGATACCAACTATCCTATGCGACCTTGAGAAGATATATCCTCCAGCCTTCTTTGATGTGATGGTGCATTTGGCTATTCATCTACCTGATGAGGCACTACTTAGAGGTCCAGTATAGTATGGTTGGATGTACCCTATTGAAAGGTGGCTAGGCACTTTCAAGGTCTATGTTAGGAACAGAGCTAGACCCGAGGGTTCCATTGCAGAGGCCTACATTGCTACAGAAGCATTGACATTCTGCTCAAAATACATTGAAACAACTGATCAGCTTAGCAAAGAGGTGGATGAAGACAATCCCGAGCTTAATATTTTCGATTATTCTATTCGAGTTACAGGGAAGAGTCGACAAGAGGAGAAACCTAAAGATTTGGACAAAATGGTTGGGTATGTGTTGAATAACTGTCCTGAGATACTACCTTATATCAAGTAAGTGCTAAG
The DNA here is from genome assembly GCF_003073215.2 of Triticum urartu. Taxonomy (NCBI): domain Eukaryota; kingdom Viridiplantae; phylum Streptophyta; class Magnoliopsida; order Poales; family Poaceae; genus Triticum; species Triticum urartu. Next base: position 282,219,180 of record NC_053023.1, read on the forward strand.
TATTGCAACTTATACATCATAATCTACTCAATTGTAGAACATTCTTATATATTTAGATGTTTGACGCGATCACTATGTTGTGCAGCATCTACAAAAAGGAGTTACTGCTGCAAAATCCAAGAAATGTTGACAAACTAGTTAATGTAGGATTTGCGAAATGGTTGAGGAGCCATGTAAGCTTTTGAATTGCACTATCAGTTTTTTTAATATATTGAGTACATAAGATGATCAACTTGTCTATTTTCTAACCATAGGTTAAGAAGATGTGGGAGGATGGGCAGGCAGTTGATGATGCCCTTTACTCACTAGCAATGGGTCCTGATACTCGGGTAAGACATTATGAATCTTGCGTTGTTGGAGATGTGCGCTACAACACCCTTGCACGAGATGAGGGCAGGAAGACACAAAACACTGGCACCATGAGCACGGATATGTATGACAAAGAGATAACAGAAATGTATGCTAACATAACAGACATTGTTCAGTTGCAGTATATCTCCAGTTTCGAGGATCATTAGTGTGTGGTTCTGTTGTGCTATCGTTGGTATAACCTGTTTTCCAGGATCACAAAACCCAGAGCTGATGATTATTTCAAATCCATCAATGTCAAGGTGGCGTACCAGACCAACGAGCCTTTTATTTTGGCAAATCAAGCAACACAAATATTTTTCTTGGAAGACACATTTGCATGTAGTGATGACTGGAGAGTATTGCAAAGGTTTGAGGAGAGGAATTCGTTTAATGAAGTTGCACAACAAGAAGATGCTTACACTGCTCCTGATGTACAAGATAACACAGATGTTCCTAATATCTTTGAGAACCATCACATCAAATGAAGCCGGCGAAAAGATTGCCTGTGATGTTGTGGACATACAATAGTTGATCAAGAAGAAGCCAATGTTCGAGGATGTTGAGGATGAAGAAGAAGATGACACCATGGGGAATTACGATTCAGACTGATACACATGGCGAAGATGTTGACGCTGCTGCAGATGATGATTACATTGTTTTTGTCGTATTTGCCTGTCAGAAGATGTTTTTTTATCTACTATGTGAAATTGTGTTTGCTATGACAACTGAAACCTGATGAACATGTTGTTTAGTATTTTCGTGTGAGAACATCATTTGTTATGTATGCTAATTTGTGTTTGGTGATTGGATGATGACTAAAACATGATGACATTGTTGTTTAGTTGTACTCATATTTGGCTGTGAAACTTGAATTTGATGACATAGTTTGCTGTTGGACTGCAATTTGCTCGACGTCTTCAAATGAGAACAAAGCTGACCCGACAGGGCCTCTGCTTATTTATTTATTACCAAAAGGGCCTCTGCTATTTATTTATTTATGAGCAAAAGGGGATACCCCTTGATTTCCATTAATTGAAATCATTAGATGTTCACAACACTACACACAGCCTGCTACATAGGTTTCATTCATTACTAGTTTCAGCAAAGTGCGCAAGCCACTGAATACATCACGAGTGCTACATACACTGCAAATAATGAGACAATCATCCTAAAGAGCACATCAATTTTGCCCATTATCTTCACAAGCTCTTTCATCTCCTCATTGCTGCCAAGGCCGTTTAGCAGCTGTTGCCTGGCTATGATCAGAGGAACTGCATCTTTAACCTTCCGCTCTGCATCTTCCTCTTCTGTCGTTCCTTCAGTTACTTGTCCAACATCCCAACATGCTGGTATTGGGATTTCTCGGCTAACCAAATAATCAGTGTAGTTGCACTCCCCCACATCAGCAACTTCCCAGAAATACAAACCACACGAATCTTCCCTTTTCCGCATGAATCAAATTGGAAGATCATCAACCAAACTATTAAAAAATCAGCAACTAAAAGCAGCAGAACAACACTTAAACATATTATTACCCCATGATTCGGGCATTTGTAGAAGACTCGGCCAGGGTTGAGGATTGTGGTTGAGACGCGACGGATGACTCTGCATGATTTGCAGCAGTGGCACCACACCAATGGGAGCGGGATGCGATGAGCTACCGGCTGGGGTGCGCGTGCCGGTGGGGGTGTGATGAGACCCACATGCGATGGTACGGGTGGCGACTTGGCACATATTTGGTTGTTGCCTGCTGAAGAGTAGGTGGACGAGCAGCCAGCGGACAAGGTTGCTGCGGCCAGAGCTTCTGATGCTAGGCGGAGTAGGTAGAGAAGAGGAGAAGCGAACATTGGATATGTTAGTTTCATTACTTGCAGAGTAGCATAGCACCATATATAGTCATAGTCTAGGTTTGGATTCGAACCAGCTACAGGAGCACGTCTCTCTTTTTTCTAAAACTCAGCAACATCTCTTTACTGGTACACTAGCTTGTTATGTATGCCTTCTCAAGTCTTTGATTCCTCCACCTGACATCTGGGACCCACCGGAAGGGCCTCTATATTTCGCAAAAAAAAACATGCCCCACACAGACAGGTCGGACCCACCAGCTATCTTCGCACGCAAGGAAGTGCCTCCTTATTACGCACAAAAATTTATGAATACTCCCCCCGCCAGCTGGAACCCAGCATCGTGGGAGGCTGACTTGTGGGCCTACCAAGTTGACGGGGACGGAGGACTTTTTCAACTTAGTCAATATGAACGATTCGAGCTCCAGTTACCATAAGATGTTCATCCAACGGCAGTAGTGCTTCTACAACCTCTGGTCTTCTTGCTCCAACCGCCCAAACCAGCGCCGGTCGTGCCGCGTGCAACTACCTCCCGTGGCCGGCTGTGATGCCGCGGAGGCCTCACCGCCCCCTACTACTCCCACTGCTGGCCAGGGCATCCTTCTACTCACCCACACCCCCTGTTATTCTGCGATGATGGCAGCCTCACACCGTAGCCGAACCAGTGAACCCTCGTACTCCTCTCCGCGTGGGCATCCACTGTCGCGTCTTCCTCGGCTCTGCGTCGTCCCCTTCATAGGCCTCGCCGTCATCCACCGCCTTGGTGGTCTAGGCACGGCGTGGTCAATGTGGTCAACGACCGACTTCCATTGGAAGAGTACTGTACATGGAGAGGCTGACAGCTGGGTCCACGGTCGCAACTAGGTCCACGGCCACAACCCAGTTTTTTTGTGATTTGCAAAGTAAGTCGCTTTGTCAGGACAGTTGGGCTGCAAATCTTTCAGGACGAGGAGAGCTTCATTCAGTTGGCTGAGAAAATGGCCTATCAGTAATGAGAAATGGGATGTACATTTTTAAAACACATCAAACTGGCAATTAGTTTCAAATTTCTTTTTTTCATTTCGAGATTTTAAATTGCATTGATTTTTATGCGTGGACAATTTGGTGGATTTTATATTGATATATATTTATTTTTAAAATCAGTTTGAATGTGACTCAAAATTTTGGGATTAAAAACAGTTCGGACCGCATCAAAATATGCAAAATTTCATATAATTTTTTAACCGTGGCCACAACATGGGCTCTAATGCTAACAAAAAGAATATGGGCTTCAAAAAAACCTTAAGAATTAGCAAATGGGCTGTAAATTATTAGAAATAATGGCAGATGGGTTGTAGAATGTTTTCCATAGATTTGAGGCTTTCCTAGGAAAAAGGTTGAAGCACAAGCAGTGACTGTTGGATGTCCATCCAACGACCGTTGTGCTTCTTCAATCTCTGCTCTTCCTGCTCCAGCTGCTCAAACAAACGCCGGTGGGACTGCCTGCTCTCTCCTTCCCGTAGCCGGCTGTGTTGCCGCGCAGGCCTCACCGCGCCACCATACTCCCGTCGCTGGCCTAGCCATCCCTCTACTCACCCACACCTGCTGTTATTCTCCAGCGACGACAGACGAACTAGTAAACCCTCATATAGTCGTACTCCCCTCCGCATGGGAAACAACTGCCGAGTCTTCCCCGCCTCTGTGTCGTTCCCTTCCTAGGCCTCGCCGTCGTCCACCGCCCTGGTGCTCTCGGCGCGGCCTGGTCAACGACCGACATGCATCTGAAGTGGACTGTACGTGGAGGCTGACAGCTGGGTCCACGGCCGCACGCAAGGAAATGCCTCCTTATTATGCCCAAAATAATGATTCCTCCACCTGACATCTGGGACCCACCGAAAGGGCCTCTGTATTTCGCGAAAAAAACATTACCGCCTCTGACAGCTTGGACCCACTAGCTATATCTTCGCACGCAAGGAAGTGCCTCCTTATTACGCACAAAAGTATGAATACTCCCCCTGCTAGCTGGGACCCAGTATAGTGGCAGGTTGACTTCTGGGCCTACTAAGTTGACGGGGACGGAGGGTTTGTCAACTTAGTCAATATGCATGATTCTAGCTCCAGTGACGGTACGAGGTCCATCCAACGGCTGAAGTGCTTCTGCAACCTCTGGTCTTCTTGCTCCAGCCGCCCAAACCAGCGCTAGTCGTGCCTCGTGGTCCTGCCTCCCGTGACCGGCTGCGATGCGGCGGTGGCCTCACCGCCTCTACTACTCCCACCGCTGGCCAGGCCATCCCTCTACTCACCCACACCCCCTATTATTCTGCGGCGACGGCAGGCTCACACCGCAGCGAACTAGTGAACCCTCATACTCCTCTATGCGTGGGCATCCACTGCCGCATCTTCCCCGGCTCCGCGTCGTCCCCTTCCTAGGCCTCACCATCATCCACCGCCTTGTTGCTCTTGGCGCGGCGTAGTCAACGTGGTCAAGGAACGACTTCCATCGGAAGAGTACTTTACGTGGAGAGGCTGGCACCTGGGTCCACGACAGCCTCAAGGAAGTGCCTCCTTATTACGCGGAAAATATGTATTCCTCCACCTGACAACAGGGACCCACCGGACGGGCCACCATATTTGGCAAAAAAATGTTTCCCCCCTGACTGCTGGGACCCACCGGACAGGCCACCGTATTTCGAAAAAAAACGTTCCCCTCGCTATCAACTCAGACCCACCGGAAGTGCCTCCTTATTACGCACAAAAAAATGAATACTCCCACTGCTAGTTGGGACCCACCTTGGTGGGTGGCTGACTCGTGGGCCTACTAAGTTGACGGGGACGGAGTGCTTTGTCAACTTAGTCAATATGAACGATTATAGCTCTAGTGACCGTACGATGTCCATCCAACGACCGTAGTGCTTCTTCAATCTCTGGTCTTCTTGCTCTAGCCGCCCAAAGCAGCGCCGGTCGTGCCGCATGCTCCTGCCTCCCGTGGCCGGTTGTGCTGCTGCGGAGGCCTCACCGCCCCCTACTATTCCCATCGCTGGCCAGGCCCTGCGGCGACGGCAGCCTCACACTGCAGCCGAACTAGTGAACCCTCGTACTCCTCTCCGCGCGGGCTTCCACTGCCGCGTCTTCCCCGGCTTCGCGTCGTCCCCTTCCTAGGCCTCGCCGTCGTCCACCACCCTAGTGATCTCGGCGCGGCGTGGTCACCGTGGTCAAGGAACGGCTTCTATTGGACGTGGACTGTAGGTGGAGAGGCTGATAGCTGGGTCCATGGCCACAGTAAGGAAGTGCCTCCTTATTACGTGCAAAATAATTATTCCTCCACCTGACAGCGGGGACCCACCAGAGGGCCACCGTATTTCATGAAAAAAACATTTCCCCTGACTGTTGGGACCCACCAGCTACATCTTCGCACGCAAGGAAGTCCGTCTGGGCAAAAAACAAAACGATTCGCCCCCTGACTGCTGGGACCCACCAGCTACATCTTCGCACGCAAGGAAGTGCCTGATAGTCGGGACCCACCTGGTCGAAGCATAGGTAGCATTGTCATTCTGGTCACGAACGTGTACATACATACTGGTCGATGTAGAGCGCGCACGTGTCGTAGTAGAGGTGCGCTCGTAGCATGTACACGTACGTACAGCAGCCAGTGTGCAAGAAAGAAAATACAGCCACGTACGTACATACAGGCAGGGTCTCAAACGCCTACTCGTGCATACGTACGGCCAGGGCTCGTGTACATGGCTGGGTCGGAACGGAGAAACTGCGTCATCATTGTCGTCGTCGTTGTGTTCATCGGGAGGGCTTGGATGGAATAGCTGATGGAAACGAGGCCTGGCATACTGCAGAATGGAGGAAATGGCCTTGTGTTCGACCGGCCATGGTCAAAACGGGATCCTGTTCATCGGGAGGGGTCTGGCGTACCGCAAAACGAAGGAAACGGACCTCCTATGGTCGAAACGGGGGTCCTGTTGATCGGGAGGGGTGGGGTGTACCGCAAAACGGAGGAAACAGACTTGTATTGGAGCGCTACGGTCGAAATGGGAGTCCTATTCATCGGGAGGGGTGTGGCGTACCACAAAACGGGACTCCACGGGATACAGTTCATCTCCACCGTTGACCCCCTCCTGCCTCCACGGGCTACTATTCATCCACCGTCGACCTCCTCCAGCCTGCACCTGTGACTGTTCATCCACGGACTCCTATTCATCCAGCCTCCACCGCGCGCTACTCCACCGGCTACTGTTCAACCAGCCCTCTCCACGGGCTCATGTTCAACCACCCCTCCATGGGCTACTGTTCATCCAGCCCTCCACCGTCTACTGTTCATCCATCCCTCCACTGGATGGTCCTGTTCATCCTGCCCTCCACGGGGTCCCGTTCATCCAGCCCCAACCGGCTCGATCGATCGGGGTCCTATTCATCCAGAGGCAACAACACGGGGTCCTGTTCATCCACCCCACCGACAACTGTTCATGCAACCCCCCCCCCCAACAACGCTCACTGTTCATCCAGAGGCAGCATCGATTGGCTTCAGTTAGTAGCAGTAGGGAAGGAATAGCTCGATCGGGTTTAGTTAACAGCCATCGATCAATCGCTCGGGTTCAGTAACGCGTAGCCTGTAGTGCAATCGCTCGGGTTTAGTTAGAGCCCAACGCCTTTCCCGGGTTCAGTTAGAGCCGAATGCCTCACACCCACACACGTGCGTGTACGAGAGAAACGCGCATCGCTCGGCCCCGACCACCCATCGTAACCGGGAACACCCTGATATTTTCCTCGCCCTCTCTTCGACCACGGTTTTTTCCGTCACGGACGGCACAAAGAATGTCATGCAGCTACGTCTCCGGCCCGCCCAGGACGAAAAGCCCATTTTTGTGTCATGATTTTTTGTCATAGAAGTAGGACCCCACCACATCTATGATGATGCCGGGTTTTGTCACAATTATCATCATAGAAGTGTCATAAGTATGACAAAAAATTTCGTTCGGCCCAAAATGTCACAGATGTGTCTTTTTTTGTAGTGACCCCCCCGAGGTGCATGCTTTAACTTGGCAAGGTTATGTTGCTCATATCGTGCGTATGGTATCTTGCATTGCTATGTCATTTGCTTAGTTTAGACATGCTTTGTGTGAATGCCACCTGTTTAGTGTCTAATTACCATATATGTGAATTATGCAATGCCATCTTGTTGCAAGACAGTATATATGTGAATTATGCAATGCTATCTTGTTGCAAGGCATTATATATGTGAATTATGCAATGCCATGCTGTTTAGCCAAGTGTCATATATGTGAATTATATCATGAAGTCTTTTTTATTTCTCCTTGCTTTTGTCGACAATGTTTGTATATTCAACTGCTCTTCTTGTGAATTATATCATTTGAATTGGTGATGGAGAAATCTTGAGAGAAAACAAGGTCTTCAGAGCAAACAATGCTACCTGCTAAAGCAGATATCTTGCTAGTTATAGATAGCTCATCAGAGGAGGATTCAGAGGCAGATGACCAGTCCTATTATCCCTGTGAGGTGTATGCTCAAACTTGGCAGCGTTATATTACTCATATCATGCATATGTTGTATTGCAATGCTTAGTTTTTACATCATATACACGATATTGAATGCCATCTCCTTAGTATACACATCATATATGTGATTGCCCTCTGCTCACTTCCTTAGTATATAAATCATATATTTGAATTATATCATGTCATGATGTTTACATAGACAGCATGTATCTGAATTATGGCATGCCAACCCATTTTCTAAAGACATAATATAGTTATATCATCTCATCCTGTTTACATAGTCATCATATTTTGAATTATGTCATTCTATCGGTGAATTATATCATGCCATCATGTTTCCATCGACGGCTTGTTTGTGATTTACGGCATGCCAACCACTTTAATAGACACATCGTATAGTTATATCATGTCATCCTGTTTACATAGTCATCATATTTTGAAGTATGTCATTCTATCATGTTTAGTTAGCCATCATACATGTGAAATTGTGTCATGCTATCCTGTTTAATTAGCCATCATATATGTGAAATTATGTCCTGCTATTCTGTTTGGTTAGACCACATAAATGTGAATTATTTCATGCCCTGTTTTCTTCCCTAGTATCCATTGCACCTGTCTATCTTACAATGTCTGTACATTGAATTTCTTTTCTTGTTTATCAGCCATTTCAATTGGAGGGGGTGACGGCAGTATCTGTGGGAGTAAAAACACGGCCTTCAGAAAAGATCGTGCTACCTGTCGATGGAGATAGAACCACGGTTGTACTTGTCCAAGAATCAGCCCCACCACACATAACCCAGACTCACGTAGATTGTACCCCTACCCAGTTGGACAGAGAACCAGCTACACCCCTTCTAACCCCAACCCCGACAGATAGTAACCCAGTTCCCGTTGACACAACACCGTCTCCACCACAGAGCACCCAAACATGAGCAGTTAGTAAGGCAACTGCAGTGCCCAAAGCACGAGGACTACCACTCTGAACCCCAAGTCAACGCTTAAAGCAGCAGAAGAATTGTTCTCAGGTCAGATTCCGTAGCTATGGTTCATACTACTTTGCTCTTGCATCACTGTATTTACTCATACCAACTAATTTCAAATTTGAAGGATGCAATTGAAACTCCAATGGCACAACAGGTATGTTTTAAACATGTTTATTTAACGTGTTTGCTGTTGTAACTTGTTCTATGTTGATTTCAGTTTCAATTGAATAAACAGTTATGTTCTCCTGGCATGCACATTACAAGTGTTGTTATTGCTGTGTAGTTTCCCGCACTTATATTCTGTCTATGCTACTTTGTCTTAAAAATATATGATTCGAACTATATCTATCTTGATTTGGCAACATAAACTAGAATGATATACCGTACAGTGACCATACTACATAGATATATGTTTGTTTCATACTGTTATCATGTCCACCTTACTACTGAATTGGTTTACCAAAATGAGTTTCATATATTACATTGTACACCTGTGATGTGTTTGTTTGTTTCTCTTTTAGAACGCGGATAAAATATTGGAGAAGAGTACCCCGTTATGCAATGGTAAAGGAAGTAATGCAGATAAGGTTCAAGATAGTGAGACATCCCTGTTGGTCCCCAAGAAAGCTGATAAAAACTATATTGAAGACACTAAGACACCCCAAAGTCCTGTCTTGATGTAGTGTTCGAGTTACTGGCTACTACTGTTGGCAGCAGCTCTTCGAACTTGCTACATGAATCAGTTCGGCTTCTTGAGTCTCAACTTAAGTTGAAATACATCGATCAGATGTTATGCGATAGGAAGCCGAAGGACTGAGGAAGTTCCTGCAGAATTCAGATGCATACTTTCTGGTGCAACAGCAAGTGCTGGAGGATTTAAGCACCAAACAAGAGAAAGTTAATAAGCTTGCTAAGCATCTTGCCACAATTATGGGTATCTAGGATATTGTTTCTTGAGCTCTTGTGAAGTGGTTTCAGTTCTGGACTTGTTTTGCTGCGGCATTTATATGCTGCTTTGTTCCCTATATTTGCATTGGTGGCGAACTTTGATGCCCAGTGGATGTAATATGTGTAATAGCCGTGATAGCCTAGCGTAAGTTGCTTGCTAATTTATTTCCCTATTGTCTTGTTTTTTTTTCTTGTAGTCAATGCAGTTCTTTTTCTGCGGCTTGCTAGTGGCTGCAATAATCTATTTTCTAAAACTAGGCCACAATAACCATGGGCTACATATTTACTGTAGTAAACATGGGGCTCCTATGGGGTGTAGAAACAATGGGCCTTCTACGGGGCATAGAAATAATGGGCCTTATACAGGCCGTAGACACAATGGGCCTTCTACGGGCCGTATCATCAATGGGCCTTCTCCAGGCCGTATGATCGGTTGGCCAAACACGGGCCAACAACAGACCACATTATGGTCATAAATGGGCTAGAGTTGAAATCGTCCGTACATGGGCTGACCATAACGGGTCGTCGTTAATCGGCCATATTTGATGAAGCTATGAAAACGGCCCAACGTATTAATGGGCGACAAACGGGCCGACTTTAACCACGGGCTGAATTTGGCCCACAAGCAGAAATTGACAGTAACGTGGCGTAAGTAAATGAATACTGGAAATGAGCCCAAGAATAAATGGGCCCTGAGAAGGCCGAAAGATAACATGGGCTGGAAATAGCCCAACGGAATAATGGGCCGTTAATGGGTATAAAGTGATACACTATTCATTACGGGCCAGTTTCACCACGTGCCGTTAATGGGCCGAGGGTTACTAAGGGCCTCATATGGGATGAAAGACGTCATGTGCCATACATGGGCCGGAAGTTAAAACGGGCTGGAATTATATTGGACGGCCCAGATGACGCTACTGGGCCTAATTTGGATAGGCCGTAAACGGGCCCTGGGTTAGCGGGCTGTAAATGGGCTATATGCGAACATGCCGTTAACAGGCTTGCCATGGGCCGGCCCGCCACCTTTTTACCAAGTCAAACGGGCCGGCCTTTTGATAGGAATGGGCCTCTGTTGGGCCGTGCCACGTGTCGACGTATCATAAGCGCTTTTGGTCAAATGAGTGGATGACATTTGTCCCAACGGTGAGCCGACACGTGTTTCCTCCAGCCAATGATGATTTTACACGTGGAAAATCCCCATTGGTCACGGCTGTTAACGGGTTATCGGTTCCAAAACCGGACCCAATAGCTTAACAATGTTCCATCACGGTGGATGCCACATGTCGGTCACCCTTGACGAAAGCACTTCTGTGACGCGCGATTTATCGTCATGGAAGTGGACACTTCTGCGATGATAATTTTTGTAATGTCGTGGAACACTTCTAGGACAGCACATGTATGACTCTCTTGATTCTGTCATAAATTTGTTAGGGATGTACATGCATGACAGAAAACGTGACCTACTGTGACAAACACATATCATCACGGAAGTGTATTTTTTGTAGTGGTATTACACCACAAGGTGGCCCGAACCAGGATAAATCTCTATGTCTCGTTCGTTGAGTTCGTCCAGCTAGGTCGTGGGATCGTTAGAGAGCGAGCTAGGAAGAGAGTGTTCTTCGTGCGCACCCCAGTGTTCAGAACTCTCAAGGGTCTGCGGAGCCCTGATTCCGACATTTGGCGTGCCATGTAGGGGTGCGCTGAAACTTCTTTTCCATCGACTGACACACTACTGCTCCACCGCTTCCATGGCTGACGCTCGACGGGCTCGTGCTGAGCGCCGAGCCGCTCTCAACCCTCGCGTTGCCCAGACGGCGCCCATCGGCGGGCCTCCCCGTCGCTCTCCATCACCCGCTGCCAACGCCGCCACCGGCCCGACGAGGAACGATCAGCAAACTTCGTCACTGCACCCCTCCGTGTAGAGGGACGGATGCACCGCCACCCCATCACTGACTCCAGCCAGCTCGTCTTCCCATGCTAGTCGCGGGCCCGCGGACGCACAGGCTACGCTGCTCATGTCACGCAAGCTCCTGCGCTACCGCCCCGTCGATGACCTCTATGAAGAGTGGTTGGACCGCATCGTCGAACTCGTCAGCGCCGCTAGGGGCTCTCCTACATTGTCCCTCTCGCCACCTCATCCACCCCCTGCTACGGGCAACGTAACCCATGGAGCGCCTCCATCGCTAGGGCTCTCCTACAGAGTCAATCAGATCATACAGGTAGGCAATGACTTCACAAAGGGAAACTGTAAAGTAAAAGGAAGCGAAGGATAGATCCAGTTGCTTGGTGAAGACAACGATTTTGTAGACCAGTTCCAGTTGTTGTGAAAACTATACATCTGGCTAGGGAGGCTGAGATTTAACTCAGAAGACCGTGTCTTCACCTTATTCCCCTTGAGCTAAGGACACCCAGTCCTCTCCCAATAACTCTGGTAAGTCTTCAAGGTAGACTTCCAAACCTTTGCATACTTCATTCACTGGCAATCCACAATGGCTCTTGGATGCTTAGAACGCGACGCCTAACTGGTTGGAGGATTCACAATCCTCAAGTGTAACAAGTCTTCAGGTCACGTGGATATAAAAACTTCAGTGATGCCGAACACACTTTGGCTCAGGGTGTTTTGGGCTTCGTCCTCGCAAGGATCTCTCTCTCAAATGCTTCGGAGGTCAGTTTCTCTCAAACAACAAAATGTGTGCACTAACTCTGACCAGCCACCAATTTATGGTGTAGGGGGTGGGCTATTTATAGCCCGGTGGCAACCTGACATGATATGCCTGAAATGACCCTCTGTCACTAAGAAATCGACACGTGTCCAACCCTCGGATTTCAAGCACACGCGGTAGCTTGACTTGGGCTACAAGTAAAGCTCACACATCAAGCACTGGTTGAGATTTGCTCTCAGTGTCTTCGCTCAAAGACATAGGATTTTGGTTGAGCATCACTTCAGTCACTCTGACTTTGTTCACTTGGACCCCACTTAACAGTACGGTGGTTCCTATGACTCAATAAAGAAGAAAAGGAAACTATGAAACAACTATGTCTTCGCACTCCATAGTCTTCACATCCATGGCTTCTCATGTCATAATCTTCACTGTGAATATCTTCACGGACCACCATTGTCTTCAATGTCTTCACACATTTTTAGGGGTCATCTCTGGTAGGTAAACTGAATCAATAAGGGACTACTACATGTGTTATCCTGCAATTCTCACAAACGCATTAGTCCCTCAACAAAGTTTGTCGTCAATACTCCAAAACCAACTAGGGGTGGCACTAGATGCACTTACAATCTCCCCCATTTTTCTGATTGATGACAAACTGGTTGAAGTTTTTAATGGGGATAAAAGTATACGAGAGTTAAGGATAAAGGCATTGTCTTCATAAGTTGTAAAGATGCTCCCCTGAAGAGGTGCATATAAGTAGTTTGCTTTTGAATGCAAATGCACATGGCATGTTTTACTTTGTGGAGATCCTCTTCAACTTACAAAGACAATTCATCATGCATGTACAAGAGTAACGAAGAAAATGACATGCACAATGAAAAATGGGCGTCTATAGAATGACTTCATGCGGAATTTATCATCGCATCACAAAGTAGCAGCAAAACGTAGTAGATGACCATCAAGTTTAAGTGTTACAACTCAAAAACCAAATAGTTTCAAAACAAGAGTTGTTAGAACTTAGCAAAATAATGCAACCACCCATATGGACCCGCTTGAAGACTATCAACCTCATATGCTTCTCCCCCTTTTGTTAATGACCAAAAAGGTTTGAAGACATAGAGGTTCTACTCGTTCCCAGCTGGAGTAGAAGATGGAGCAGGGTCGTCGTTGGAGTTTGGTGGTGCAGACGGGCTTGACATAGTATCTTGATGTTGTGCAGCCACGATTGGTGAAGTGTCATCGTCTTCTTCATCGACGACTCTCGAAACAATACTTGCAGCCGAAGATGAATGCTTAGAATCTTCAATGGATGGAGTACGACGCCAACTTGCAGTTGAGGAGGCCTGGAGTCAAACTTGAAGTGCTTTGTGAAGCCATCTGCACGCAGATCATATTTAGAACATAGCAGTGTGAGGCTATTCCAGGACCGCCGACAAGCTTCATGGGCAACAAATGTCTTCTTGGTGGCCAAGTTACGAATGCAATTGACATCCACCAAGAGACTCTGCATCTAATGCTTCATCCAGTCATGATGCTTATCCTGCTTTTGATGCAAGGCCACCAGAAGTTCTCGGTCATTAAGTACACGAGGACTCTTCTGAGGCCTTTGAGCAATTGTGCTTGCAGTGTCTTCAGTGTTGGCTCGGTGCGGAAAGCGCATGTTGCCAGCCAGAAGGTATGCAGGAGTTGCAGCATTAGGCACAAGAATTCCTTCGATTAGTTGTGAGAAGCTTTGAAATTCAACATTCTGAAGGTGGATTGGCTTCTTTGTAGGCTCGGGGTAGATGGATTCAATAGATAGATCAACTTCAGGCAGAAAAACAATATGGTTGTGCACTGAGGGCTGATAGTTTAAACAATATGGTTGCGCACAAGATGCTGAATATCGAAGGTGGAATGAAGCTTAATAAAGTGAATCACCCTTGGTGCATAGAACTTCAGGCCAAACAGGTCAATCCCAGAAGCAGCAAGTTGTCTGATGAAGAAATCCTGGGTGTTGAACCTGATGCCATTGATGATATAGAATACCGAAGTCTTCATGGCGACTTCAAGTTTAGATTCAGATGAATGTCCCTTGATGGGCCATAGAGTACGCATCAGAATATAATACACTGTGCGTGGCAAGTACTCTAGGTCCTTGACAAAGAACTCCTTTGGGTATTCAGCATCTTGTGGCAATGGCTTCATCATGCTAAGCATTTGGCTCATATTGGTCTCAGGCTTCTGAAAAATGCTCTACAGCTCATTCCGATGAAGCTGACAACCAGGTTCATATAACTCACCTGGAGTGGGTAGGGAAGTAAGCTCGATGATGTCTTGAGCTTTGGTTTCATGATGTACATCACCTGTCATCCACTTAAGGATCCAAGTCTTCGGATCCCTGTTGTAGCCAAGAATATGGAGAGTAGCATAGAACTGCAGTAGAAGCTCTTCATTCCAGTGTTCTTTGTCAGTCACAAAGGGCATAAGACCAACATCCCTAAAGCAGTCAAGAGCCTCTTCAAGACATGGCTGCCCAGCCATAGCATCACAATCTAGACGCTTGTGTGGAAAGATCCGGTCTTGGTTGTACAGGATGCATGAGTAATAGCTTCGCTGCTGATGGCTCCAAAATCTGTCAGAGGAGATCTTGGGCTTCATGTATCGGTTCTTGGTGCTGTCAAAGAACGTACTGTGCTCTCTGAAGCTGAGCACATTGAATGAGCCCTCAGTGGTGACAACACTTGGAAGCCTTGGCAGACGTGGCTTTGGCTTCTGAACTTGAGGCCTATGCTCCACATAATAATCATACTATGGCCCGGGAAGCAGTGGGTGGAACCATAATAGGCCATCTGACGGTGACAAGCTCACCTTCACGGTTGAATGCACGTTCCATGGTATGTGGCCTTGGAGGAGGAACGGCACCATCAGAAATGTGAGGCGTCACGGTGGCTTGAACATTCACATTAGCTTCAGGCTCCACATTATATTCAGCCATGACAGAGTCATTGGCTTTAGTGGCATTGTTGGTGGCAGCCTCAGGGTCTTCAACCTCTATCGGTTCGATGACTGGAGGGTCGGGCATGATCACATTCCCTTCAGGAATGACTGGATCACTGGCTGGGGGTGTGAATTCCCTTTCTTCTTCACTTTCTTCTCCTTTTTCTTCTTCTTCAGCTGATGCAGTCGGAATGTCTTCAGCAGTGTTGGCTTCAGACTCAGAGGTAGTCGCAAAAGGAGTGGCTTCAGGAAATACTTGACGTGCTACTAAGCTAGTGTGTTGCGCTTCCTCTTCTGGTATGCTCGACATGGAGACCTATGGCCTGAGGCCCTTGCGAAGCCTGTGGAACGCTGGCAACGCCTTTGGAGAAGGGGTGGTCTGTTCCATGTAGTCTTCATCATCAAGTGCTAAAGAGGTTACTTGAGCAGGGGGAGTATGAGGTGTCTCATCTTGTACTGGGGTGTCTTGTTGTTGGTGCTCCGCCCATGAGTCATCTAGAGCCATTGGCGTCAATGGACGACAATGATGATAAGTTCACTGCTCGTTGGAGCAGGCGATGATACCAACTGGGGCTCGAGCCGAGGAAGGACTTCATCATCATACACATTGTATTCATGACCAATGTCTTCAGCTATGGTGGGGTCAACAGCTGGAACTTCTTCACTCGCATGAGCCTCTATGGAAGTAGGCTCATGGATCACAAGGCGATGCTCTTGGTTGGTTGAAGTAGGGAGAGCGACTGAGATAGTTTCAACTATGGGGGGCTATGTGGTAGCAGCACGCTCTTTCTTCGAAGACTTTGAAGCCTTTGTCTTCAATCTCTTCTTGGAGGGAGCATCATCAGAGGTGTTCTTGAGCTTTCTCTTCCTGTCTTCGGCCTTGGCTTGCCGTGTCTTCTTCATTTCTGAAGCTGTTGAGGGGAACTTAGCTTCGAGCCAGTAATGCTGGCAGGGAAGACAATGCTTGGTCAATCCTGCCGTTGAGCTTTAGGTTGGGCTTCAGCAGACTTCTTCTTTTGCTTGGCATCTATCCTGGGGTCAATGCCAGGACGCCCAAGAGCCTTTCGCTTCTTAGCTTCATTATGCGCTTGAAAACATTTCTGCACATAATACTTCATGCGCTCGCGTGAGCCTTTGGCTTCTTCACGCTTCTTGTGGAATTCAGCCTTGAGATCATGCAACATCTTCTTCAACATTTGCACATCAGCCACACTCAGCTTGGCCATGTGCTTCTTGAAATGCGCCTTCTCATGATCAATCTTGTTCTTGAGTTTGACGATTTTCTAAGCTAAGGCCAATTCATTTGCAATAGCTCCATGAAAAGTGACGTTGATGTCCACTAGCAGCTGCTAGTCATCAATACTGATGCTCTGGTCGTCGAACCATTCATCAATGAAGTTGTTCAATATATCAACATCAAAGAGGGGTAGATCATTGAAGATCTCCGCCTTTTGCTTGCTCTTGATCAACATCTCTAGTGCTTCATCACCAAGATTGTCATCACTTGATAGATTGTAATGCTCCGAGACCGATGTGCCAGGTGTCTTCCTGTTATTCGATGTTGTTGCCTTTTCTTTTGCTTGCGTGTTGCATCCTGCCATGTCATCATCCGCATTGCATCTGCATGTTTTCAAAAACTTACATCTGTCCCGGTCTTCCGATTCTCTCCGTTGTCCATTCTGAGCCCAGACACACTTGCACGCGCCCGTGGCACGTCCAAAATATTATTTTATAATTGGCCGGACGATGTTCTCGGAATGGGTTAAAAGTTGGCGTGCGGTCTTATTTTAGTGTAGGAAGACCGCCTGTCAAATTTCATCGCGTTCGAAGTCCATTTGATAGCCCAACCGTTAAACTATAGCGGCATTATAGCCGAGCACACGTCGGACGTTTTCCGTCTCCGGAAACAGTTGCCGGGCTGCACTCCTCTCCTCTCATCTCAGCCCAACCTCTTTTCACAACCCACCTGCAGCCCACCTAAACCCCCCTCCGTTCGGACTGTCAGATCGCGATCGGAGGCTCCGAAACGCTCCTAAAACCCCCCTAAACCCAAACCCTAGCCATCCCTGCCTATATATGGACAACCCCTTCCAAATTTGGCAGCCTAGCCCTTCCCCTACCTCCCTCCCGCCTCCCTCCTCAAATTTGGTGCCACCAACCGCCTCCCCCTTGTTTTCCGGCGCCAGCCACAGTCGTCCCGCCACTTGGCGAGCCTCCAATGGCCGCACCACCACCTGAGACCGTCAGCACGCCTCCCTGGACAAGTGGCAAGCCGCCACGCGTCGCCTCAGCCCCTCCTTCGCGCCTCCATGCGCGCAGGCCCGCCGGAACCCATCTGGAGTCCGCCCTGGGCTGCCCGGGCCCGAATCGCCCTGCCGCCATGCGCCCGAGCGCGCTCGCTTGCCCGCTCGTTTGCCTCCTCCCGCTGGAGCCCCGCTTCGTGTAACGCCCGGATAATCGTGCTACAGTAATCCAACGCTAATCATGCCACGTCACCACAGTTACTGTTGATAATCTACCGTTAGTCCAAAACCGAGTCAAATTCAAAAATTAAAATAAAGTTAAATTATAAAAGTTTTCAAAAGTTAAATCAAAAATGTTCCGGCAGTGACATAAATTGCATATGTAATTATGTTGTAATAAACATTGTTATAAAGTGCCTAAGAATTTTAAAAATGGATTAAAACAGAAAAGGAAATAAAAGAAAGAAAGGAAATACAAAAGAAATAGAACAAAATAAAAAGGAGAAAAAGACTCCCCCTCCCCCACGGGACCCCTTGGCCCACCTGGACCTCGGCCCAACTGGCCGGCCCAATCGGACCGAGCCACCCCACCAGCTAACCCCCTCTCCCCCCGTGATCTAGCCCACTCCCCACTCGCTCTCCCCCACCCCCTAAACTGGATCTGGATCGGGGAGAGGCCCGACCCCGTCACCCCCGAATCCCGTCGGCCGGAACGCCTCCGCCTAGGACCTCCTCGCCGGACTGCCTCCTCCACGTCGCCGTCTTCTCCGACTCCCTCCCCGCGCCCCATTGCCCCGTTCCCTGCACCCCGTGGTGAGGCCCCATCCTCTCCCCCTTCCCCCTCGCGCGCTCGAACCCCTGTGCCACGCACCGCGCGCCCCTGCCATGCCGCTCCTCCTCCTGCCGCCCGTGCACCCACGCGCGCTCGCTCACGCAGAGCCGTGCCCGAGCCTCCAACGCTCCGCGCCCCTATCGCGCTCACCGCGTGCTCCGCCTGAACCCCACCCACCGCCCGCGCGCCCGCGCGCACCTCCTTCCCTGCTGCTGAAGCTGCCACTGCTGCTTGCTGTTGGGCCACCGCCACTGCTACTAATACTGCTGCCGCTCGCGCGCGCCCAGTCATGGTGGCTCCGCCCGGTCGCGCCCGCGCCGTGCTGCATCCTGCTTCGCCCCGTGCGGCCGCTGCGCCACTTAGCCTCCTTTGCTCCGCTCGCCACACCCCCGCATCGCTTCGGTCGCGCCTTGCCGCCGGTGCCTCTCCTTCGACAGCCGCCAACGACTGCGACCCTGCTCCGGCTAGCCTCGCTGGTGCGCGCCTCATCGCCGCGTTCAGCCACTTCGCTACCGCGTGCTCTCGCGTGCACGCGCACGGCCCCGGTCGCGCCCGACCAACCCCTTGCTGCGCCCGGTCGTTGTCCGCCGGAGCTTCCTGTCGCTCGGCGGCCG
The DNA here is from genome assembly GCF_003073215.2 of Triticum urartu. Lineage (NCBI taxonomy): Eukaryota > Viridiplantae > Streptophyta > Magnoliopsida > Poales > Poaceae > Triticum > Triticum urartu. The sequence continues at coordinate 282,238,141 of NC_053023.1, forward strand.
TTGCCGCTCGCGACCTCCTCGTCCGGGTCCGCCCCTTCGGGCACCCACCCGGCGCCCATTCGCCCGCAAGTGCCTGCGCGCCCGCTAAGAGCCCCTGTGCATGACGAATGGGCCCACGCCCAGACCGAAAAAATATATATAATAATAATAATAATAAAATAAATAATATTAATTTAATTAATTAATTAATTAAGGAATTAGTTAAGTTAATTAACCATAATTAGATTAACCTAATTAACTGTTAGTTAATTAATCAATCAATGAGAGTGGGGCCCACCCCTAATTAATTCTGATTAGATTAATTAAAATTTGGATAATTAACATGTGTCTCTGACCAGTGCGACGCACTGGTCAGGTTGACCAGTCAACTCTGTTGACTGCTGACGTCAGCATGACATCATGCTGATGTCATTAACCCATTTTCGAATTAATTTAAATAATTAATTAAATTCCAGAAATTAATAAAATCTTTAGAAAATCATATCTTCTAATCCGTAATACGGATTAAAATATTTTCAACATGAAAGTTGCTCAGAACGACGAGACGAATCCGGATACGCAGCCCGTTCGTCCGCCACGCATCCCTCGCATAGCAAACACGCAACTTTCCCCCTCCGGTTTATCTGTCCAAAAACACGAAACACCGGGAATACTTTCCCGGATGTTTTCCCCCTTCACCGGTACCACCTCGTACCGCGTTAGGGCACACCTAGCATCACGCTTTATCATGTCATGCATCGTCATGCGTTTGTTTGCATTATATTTGTTGTTTCTTCCCCCTCTTCTCTCGCTAGACACCGAGACCGACACCACTGCTACCCAGTACGACTACGGTGTTGACGACCCCTCTCTCTTGCCAGAGCAACCAGGCAAGCCCCCCCTTGATCACCAGATATCGCCTACTCTACTCTCTATACTGCATTAGAGTAGTGTAGCATGTTGCTGCTTTCCGTTAATCCTATCCTGATGCATAGCCTGTCCTTGCTACTACTGTTGTTACCTTTACCTGCAATCCTAATGCTTAGTATAGGATGCTAGTTTATCATCAATGGCCATACATTCTTGTCCGTCTGCCATGCTATACTATCGGGCGGTGATCACTCGGGAGTTGATCACGGGTATATACCTATACGTAATATATGATACTTGTGGTGACTAAAGACGGGTCGGTTCGTAGGAGTATCCGCGAGTGATTCACGGATTGGGTCCGAAAGGACGTTTGTCCCGACGGCCATCTGAGTGGATCTTTGTGGCGAAGCGACAAGGTAGGTTGAGACCACCTAGGAGAGAGGTGGGCCTGGCCCTGGTCGGCGTTCGCGGTTATTTCAAGATAACACGTTTAACGAGATCTTGGTATTTGATCTGAGTCTGGCTACTGGCCTATACGCACTAACCATCTATCCGGGGACAATTATGGGCACTCGATGTCGTGGTATCACCCGAAGCCTTCGTGACATCAGCGACTGAGCGGCGCGCGCCGGATTGGACTGGAACGCCTGCTAGGCTAGGTCTACTTCCGGCCGCGTTCGCAACGTGCATGTAACGCCCTCGATGCGGCTATATCTCCCACGTGTCGAAGCACGACTTAGAGGCATAACCGCATTGAAAGCAATGTCGTAAGTGAGGTAATCTTCACACAACCCATGTAATACATAAGGGAAAGAGATACATAGTTGGCTTACAATCGCCACTTCACACAATTACATGAATAAAGCATTGCATCATCCAAATACAATCAAGGCCCGGCTACGGAGCCAAAATAAAAGAAAACTACCCCAAAAGCTACACAGATCCCCGATTGTCCCGACTGGGCTCCACTACTGACCAACTGGAAACGGAACAACACAAAGGACAAGATCTTCATCGAGCTCCTCCTTGAGCTTGGTTGCGTCACCTGCTCAGTAACATCGTCACCTGCAAACTGGTTTTGGAAGTATCTGTGAGCCACGGGGACTCAGCAATCTCGCACCCTCGCGATCAAGACTATTTAAGCTTATAGAAAAGGCAAGGTAAAATAGTGGAGCTGCAGCAAGCGACTAGCATATATGGTGGCTAACATACGCAAATGAGAGCGAGAAGAGAAGGCAAAGCACGATCGAGAAACTATGATCAAGAAGTGATCCTAGAACAACCTACGTCAAGCATAACTCCAACACCGTGTTCACTTCCTGGACTCCGCCGGAAAGAGACCATCATGGTAACACACGCGGTTGATGCATTTTAATTAAATTAAGGTTCAGGTTATCTACAACCGGACATTGACAAATTCCCATCTGCCCATAACCGCGGGCACGGCTTTCGAAAGTTCAAATCCCTGCAGGGGTGTCCCAACTTAGCCCATCACAAGCTCTCACGGTCAATGAAGGATATACCTTCTCCCGAGACATTCCGATCAGACTCGGTATCCCGGATCTACAAGACAACTTTGACAAGGTAAAACAAATCCACCAACACCGCCCGAATGTGCCGACAAATCCCGATAGGAGCTGCACATATCTCGTTCTCAGGGCACACTCAGATTGTCTAAACTTCCGGTAGGCCAGCCCAGAGTTGCCCCTGGTGGCCACCGGCGGCTGACGAGGGGGACCAACACTCAAGAGGAGCACTGGCCCGGGGGGGGGTTTAATAAGATGACCCTTGAGTCCACGGAACCCAAGGGAAAAAGAGGCTAGGTGGCGAATGGTAAAACCAATGTTGGGCATTGCTGGAGGAGTTTTATTCAGGGCGAGCTGTCAAGGGGTTCCCATTATTACCCAACCGCGTAAGGAACACCGTGTTGGGCATTACAACACCGATATGACGGAAACTAGGGCGGCAAGAGTGGAACAAAACACTAGGCAAAAAGCCGAGACTTCCACCCTTTACCAAGTACATAGATGCATTAATTAAATAAGAGATATTGTGATATCCCAACAAGTAAACATGTTCCAACAAGGAACAACATCTCCATGTTCCAACAAGGAACAAACTTCAATCTTCACCTGCAACTAACAACGCTATAAGAGGGGCTGAGCAAAGCGGTAACATAGCCAAACAACGGTTTGCTAGGACAAGGTGGGTTAGAGGCTTGGTTCAACAATATGGGAGGCATGATAAGCAAGTGGTAGTCATCCTAGCATAGGCATAGCAAAAGAGCAAGCATCTAGCAAGCAAAGATAGAAGTGATTTTGAGGGTATGATCATCTTGCCTGAAATCCCACAAGGAAGAATAACGAGTCCATGAAGGAGACAAACGGACGTAGTCGAACGGGTCCTCACAAATGCGACGTTACCGGAACCAACCCGAAGAAGCAAACACCGGAAAGAAGCACACAACATAGTAAACAACCAACACATGAACATGGTATGATATGCGGGATGCGGAATGCGATGCATATGCATGATTTGGAAAGGAATGATTGAACCTGGCCTCAACATGGAAATCCAAGAGTGCCACTCGAAAGGTGAGGTGATTTCGGTTGAAATCAATATAAAGAAGACCGGAATCGGATGCACGGTTTGGAAATGGCAAGCAAAACAAATATGGCACCGGTCTGCGATAAACAGCAAGTAGCCATCTAAATGCATGAAGATAAATAAGCTACAGCACTCAAAATGGCAACAAAATACATGGCAGGGATCCAATCATAATGCTTGACATAAGATGAACACTGAGCTACGCCCTATTCATCCATTAACAGGTTCAAAGAAGCATGGCAAAATTGCAAATGATAAACAGGTTCAAACTAGTCTGGAATTTCAGATCAGGTAGCACACTTTGGAGCATGAAAACTATATGCTACAGGAACTTAACATGGCAAAGCAGGCATGACATGAAGCTACTCAAAGCACTTAACAAAAGTCCCTTAGAGACCTTGAGCCAAAAGGGATCAGAAAATACAATTGCAAGCATGTGAACATGGCAAAAACATAAACAGGTTACAGACTTAGAGAAAAACTGGAGCATGCAAATCTGTTAATGAGTTGGAATGTTTACGAGCTCGAGGCACTCATTACAGAGAAATGCATGACAATCTAAGAATACACCCATCAAGAATGCATATTATATAAGCTAGACATGGCAAGAACAACAACATAGCCTGCATGGATCAACAACAACATCCTCGGCAAAATCGCTAACAAGTAGACAACCTGCCAGGAATTACGAAATAGCAAAAGTAGAGCTCGATTGACTCAAGCTAGGATGCTCCATAATTGCAAACAAGGACATGGATGGATATACCACCACAATTTCATCCTCAAAAGAGGCATGGATCACTAGGAAACAACATGAACATATGGCATATTGATAAAAACAGATCAAGGACTTGGTGAAATTCTGAGTCCCTGAAATCAGCATTAACGAATGCACTACTTTGCAAGCTTGTGCTAGTCACCACACATGTCACAAAAATACATGGTAATAACCTCTGTAAAGATGGAAAAGCATAAAACAAAACACATGTAGAGCTCAGGAGCATATCATGAACACATTAATCATGGCAAAAAATGACAAATAGCTATTTGGTGGAGCAAATCTGACAATTAACTCAAATAGCTCTCTTACAAGAGCAATTCGGGCATCAAGATGAGCTCAAATGAAAACGATGCAATGATATGAACTGATGTACTCTCTGAGTCGAACATTTTGATATGATACACGACCAAAACGGAGCTACGGATGCGGAGTTACGATGCGATGAACATGGCATAAAATACTGCAGAAAAATGACTTAGAAATATCTCGGGGTCAACCTAGGGTTTGACCAGATCCAGATCTGGCGCGCACGGAAGCCGAGGATGGCCGGAGAAGGAGGTTCGCCGGAGTTCCACGCGGTGGCCGGAGATAGGGCTCGCCGGAGAGCTCGGGGAGGAGGTCGGGTCGCCGGAGTCCGGATCCGGCTGCGGCGCGGCAGGGCGGCAAGGTACGCGGCAGCGGGCGGCGAGAGGGGGCGACCGGTATGGCTCCGGCCGGCGAGGAGTGCGGTGGTCACCCGTGAAGGCGCGGGGCGGCGCGGGCCGCCGGAGTTGGAGGCGAGGGCCGTCGATGTGGCGGCCAGGCAGGGAGGACGCCTCGGGCGGCGATGGGTGGCGATGGGCCTCGGGGGCCTGACCTGGGCCTCCCGGGCCGGAGCGGCGGCGGCGGGATGAAGGCCACGTGTCGCGCGCCGATTGGCGTGGGCACGGCGGCGGGATGCGTTCGGTTAGGCAGCGGACATGTCCGGCGGCGGCGGGGCGATTTTTAGGGTTTTGGGGGTAGAGGAGATCCGGGAATTTCGGAGGGGGGTCTATTTATAGGCATAGGAGGAGCTAGGAGAGTCCAAATGAGGTGCGGTTTGCGGCCACGCGATCGTGATCGAACGCTCTAGATGATGGAGAGGGTTTTGGTGGGTTTTGGGCCAAATTGGAGGGGTGTTGGGCTGCAACACACACGAGGCCTTCTTGGTCCCTCGGTTAATCGTTGGAGCATCAAACAAAGTCCAAATGGTACGAAACATGATAGGCAGTCTACCGGTAGTAAACCAAGGACGCATGACAAGTCTCGGTCCAATCCGAAAATGTTTAACCCCCACACACGAAAAGAAGGTAGAAAGGACCACCGGAGGAGATAGGAGCGCCGGAATGCAAAATGGACAACGGGGAAAATGCTCGGATCTATGAGACGAACACGTATGCAAATGAAATGCACATGATGACATGATATGAGATGCATGACACGCAAGAAATGACAAGGCAACAACAGAGAATAACTGGAGGACACCTGGCACATCGGTCTCGGGGCGTTACAACACTCCACCACTACGAGAGGATCTCGTCCCGAGATCTAGAATGGCACCGTAGGGACAACGGAAGAGAAATAGAAGAGGTAAAAACTAAGTTGCTTCTTTGACAAACGAGTGAAACCACGAAACTTGAAGAGGTTAAGACATATCGAGAAAGAATACAACAGAGATGAACGAAGTATACAGCACTCCGTTAGGAAAGAGGAACAAGGAAGAACAAGGTTGAAAGCACTCCGGTTGAAAAGAGATGCAAAGCTTGATAAGGCGAAGAGAACTTGAGCCAAAAGGCACACCTCCGGTTAAATGGATAAGCACGAAAAGAACATGATCTTGACAAGAGCAAGAAGAAGGTTTGAAGAGAGCAGCAACACAATGCCTCCGGGAGAAAGAAATAGAAGATAGATAATTGAAATAAAAGAATGGAGAAGAATATGCCAACTTCTGCCACAAAAGAGTTTGAAAAGGCATCTTTAGGAGAAGGGTCGAACGAAGTTGTTGGAAACACAACAACGAAAAAGGATAAGCTTGACATGTGCTTATAGAAGGCCTCTCAACAATATGAGGTGACAACTTTCCACCCACGGAAAAGATTTGATTGATATCAACAAGGAGATGAGAACTTATTTCACCGGAAGGATAGAAGAAGAACTTGGGTCAATTATAAGCACCATAATAGCAACAATCCTTAGGGAAAACTTTAGGTGAAATATAACCCAAGATAAACTCCAATGAAGAGGTTGATGGATTTAAAATACCCCATTCTCGATAACTTGTGAAACATGAAACAAGACTCAAATTATCAAGAATGACATAATACCATCTCCAATAATATGGTAGAAAGAATTGCAATCCTGATTGCAAGATGAAGAAACTTAAGCTCCTTAGAAAAGAATCTTGATGAACGCTTCGAGAAGGGAATAAATCCTTGATGAACCATCATGTAGAACCTTCATGAAGAACTCCGGTAAACAAAAGAATGTTCAAATGAAAAGAAAGATGAAAAGAGTAAGGTTGAAGCCTTGCAATGATTAGATGATCTCCGTGATAATGTAATTGCGAGAGCTAGGAACTCCAGGAAAAGAAAAGATAAAGCATCTCGAACCCAGAATGTGATATGATGCACCTCCGGAATAAGGAATTAATCACTTGGATGAAACAAGAATAAGAATTACATTATGCTTATCCTTCACCAATTAAATTGATGACAATCAATGGATTTGGCATACTACTTATTCTCATAGAAAGGATTAAAAGAGATATATCAAAACTTGAGAACGTCTTCAATGAACCACCGGTAGGAATGGAATAGCGAATGAATTGATATGATAACGAATGATGAGAACTCTTGCACGAACCACCGTAAGAATTAAAATGACCGAAGGAAAGATAAAGGAACACCGGGAAGACTTATGAAATGAACGAAGATACTTGAGAGAATTTAGATACAACTGAAATAAATAGATTACGTGCTGATTAAAGAATATTGAATGATGCACCGGTGAGATTTGGGGAACAAGAGCTAAAAAGTGAGAATGAACAAGTCTTCTGAAATGATGGGCTCCGGATAATCAACCTGAAAAGACTCCTGAATTGCACTAGATGGGTGAAAAGAATTCCGACAATCAAAACAATTACGAGAGGATGGCAACAAGCTAGAATCATGAATCTTGAAGAGAATGGAGCAAGATTAAAGAGAAACTCTTCTTCGGTCTTCAAAATCCGAGAATGACGACGAGAAGCACCACCATGAATTATTTAGATACTCCGGAATGAAGAATAGAGGAGAGGTTGAGCCAAAGATGAAAATAAAATTGAGAGATCTTGGAGAAACACATCTGACTGATGAAAATCATTCTTACGTCAAACTTTAGAAAAGAATTTGAGAAGCTTCGGGAAAAAAATAAGAGTCAGGTAAGATCCTGGGAAAAAAACCTCTGGGTTAGGGCCCACTCAAGAGAAAACACCGTTAGAATGATTAAAAAGAGAGATTTCGCCGGTTGAATTAAATGGCTTGAATGAGGTGACATCCTCGAAAGATCTTGAATGAAAGCAGAGTGAAAACACAAATCTTCTGAGATATCTTCAGCACTCCGAAACAAATGAATAGCGAGGAGTAGATGATTAAGAGGTGCACCGGCATGAGAAGGTATTTGAAAGGAGGAAAGGATATGGTCAACAAGGCTTTAATTGGTTCCACCGGAGAAGAAAAGAATGAAGAATGACGAACTAGTAGAACATCTTCTTGAGAACCACCGGGTAAGAATATTGACGGAAAAGAATGGAGAGACTTCTCAGGAATAAAAGGATACTTGATTAAGACATCTGCGTCCTTGAAGAAAAAAGGGGGGGGGGGGGGGGGAAAACAAAGGCAACTTGGGGACGGATGAAACAAACATCGTTGAGAATAACTGATAATTGATCTTGTGAATGTTGACAAGATTGGATCCACTTGAAGAGAAACACGCCGGTTAAAAAGGATTGACAAAAACAATCTTGATGATCAAGAAGGATTGGTATTCACATCGGAGTATGAGAACACCATTTGGGGAAGGTATGGAATCAACACTTGACATCGAAGCAACTCGAATACCACAACTCAAAACAAAACAAAGGATTGGCTTCTAGAATAAGCCAGAGCAAACATATGATAGAGATTTCGTCCGAAGTTTTCGTGGTGGGGCCTACACGGGCTCGATCGTACAGCACCATCATGTACAAGGCAGTGCACATGACCTACGAAGCGTCCCCGAGTCGGCATAGCCAAGTACTCTTTAGGACACAACGAGACCACTGTAAAACCGACCTTGAATAGGCGGACCACTAGACGTCAAACCCCAATTTCATATCATACATCTGTCGGAAAGATATCCTAAGAGCTACTTGAATTCCCACTTATAAACTCCCGAACCTTTCCAGATATGCAATCAGGTGTTGGGGATACAGGGGAAGCATAATATCTCACCCAAATCTAGCAAATCCTATATCCAGCTGTATCCATCCTTCAACACATAACCGAGAAAAACTTCGGAAATCGTCTACCTCAACCTTCGAAAAGAATCCGTTATACAATTTATGGCAATACTCCCGAACTCCCGCCCCAGTACTAGGTGGCGTCAAGGTTATCTCACCAACAACTGCATAAAAGAGATTTTCGATGTCGGCGAAACTAAACTCAGGTATTCTAGAACTGCAACGATAAAATTATGACGACAACACCTCGGAGCTCAACTCCCCGGGACACTGCCACAACCCCTAAATGACAGGAGGCACCAAGAACAATGTTCTCGTCACAAATCGATCGGAACGGTTCCAAAATACACGCGTGATTGGAACAGTTCTTAAGGCAATCTTGTTTAACTTATGACTGTACTCAGATATTGTTGCTTCCGCTGACTCGTCTATGATCAAGCTCTTGTATTCGAGCCCTTGAGGCCCCTGGCTTGTAATATGATGCTTGTATGACTTATTTTATTTGTAGAGTTGTGTTGTGATATCTTCCCGTGAGTCCCTGATCTTGATCGTACACATCTGCGTGTATGATTAGTGTACGATTGAATCGGGGGCGCCACACTTCGCCTCGCGCTTCGCCTCCTTCTGCCGGCCACCGGTGTGCCGCCACCGGCGACCTCCACCTCAGGGAACCACCGCCGCCACCGGAAGCTTCCGCTGCCGCCGTCGACCATCGATGGATGCGTAGACACCAGATCCGGCCACTCCGGCCTCCTCCCCACCAGATCCGAGGGATCCCGTTCGTCACTGCCACTGCGCCCTTTGCTTCGACGGAGCTCGAAGGCATGCCGCCCTTGCCTTTCCTCGATCCCCTCTGGATCGAGGAGGAGGAGGACGACAGGCGCCACCAACACGTGGGTCGCGGCCTGGCCAGCCGGCCCGGCCACTCACCTATGTCGCGCAAGGCCCAGCAGTCCCATGCCGGCCTCCTCTCCACCGAACCGGGCCTCAGCCCAGGGTGAGCGCCCCAACAGCCTGCAGATTTGGCCCGTTATGTTTTTTTCAGATCAGGAGGTTTGCCCTAATTTTCCAGAGACGACCGTTTTGTAGAAAGGTCCCTAAACTTCATGCATATAATAACTTAATAACCGTGCATCGGTTTAAAATGATTTATATATGAAACTTGTTTAGAATTTTGTCTAGATGCATAATATTGAACTTTCATCTAAGTTTGAAATGTCTAAATGATGTTTGTATTATTTTGCTCCTATGCCATGTTAAAATGCTTTAATTCATAACTAAATAACTGTAGCTCCAAACCTAACAAACTTTAGATGTAAATGGGGTGGAAAAATGCCTAGTTTAACAAGGTGGAATCATCTTGCATGTTTAAAAATTCTAAAATATGCTTTAGGGAAGAACAGTACCAAACCTTAAAACATGCACATGAGGAGTTTCCGGACTTGTTTCTTGTTGTTTCTGGCCTCATTTAAAGTTGACTAGTTAAGTAGTTCTTCTATGCTCCACCTCTTGCCATGTTTAACAACATTTAATATTGTTGGGTACCTAAACGAGATCGAACTAAATAACTTGAATGTGGTGTTACATCAATATGCAACCCGTTGCATGTTGATCTCCACTTATTTTGTAGGATTGTTTGTGCATTTTTCCATGCCATGCCTCATTAAACCGGACATGCATCATACTTGGATGTGCATCATGCCATGCTTCTTTGAGTTGGTTCCGATAACGTCGCGTTCGTGAGGATCCATTCGACTATGTCCGTTTGTCTTCTTCATGGACTCGTTCTTCTTCCTTGCGGGATCTCAGGCAAGATGACCATACCCTCGAAATCACTTCTATCTTTGTTTGCTAGATTCTCGCTCTTTTGCTATGTCTATGCTGTGATACCTACCTCTTGCTTTATCATGCCTCCCATATTGATAACCCAAGCCCCTAACCCACCTTGTCCTAGCAAACCGTTGTTTGGCTATGTTACCGCTTTGCTCAGCCCCTCTTATAGCATTGTTAGTTGAAGGTGAAGATTGGAGTTTGTTCCATGTTGGAACATGGATATTTTGTTGGGACATCACAAAATCTCTTATTTAATTAATGCATCTATATACTTGGTGAAGGGTGGAAGGCTTGGCCTTATGCCTGGTGTTTTGTTCCACTCTTGCCGCCCTACTTTCCGTCATATCGGTGTTATGTTCCCGGATTTTGCGTTCCTTACATGGTTGGGTTATAATGGGAACCCCTAGACAGTTCGCCTTGAATAAAAGTCCTCCAGCAATGCCCAACATTGGTTTTACCATTCGCCACCGAGCCTTTTCCCTTGGGTTTCACGGACTCAAGGGTCATCTTTATTTTGACCCCCTGGGCCAGTGCTTCTCTATGTGTTGGTCCGAACTGAGCTACCTGCAGGGCCACCTCGGTGAAACTTGAGGGTTGGTTTTACTCATAGCTAGTCTCATCTAAGTGTGCCCTGAGAACGAGATATGTGCAGCTCCTATCGGGATTTGTCGGCACATTCGGGCGGCTTTGCTGGACTTGTTTTACCATTGTCGAGGATGTCTTGTAACCGTGATGCCGAGTCTGATCTGATTGTCTTGGGAGAAGGAATAACCTTCGTTCACGTGAGAGCTTGTGATGGGGTAAGTTGGGACTCCCCTACAGGGATTTGAACTTTCGAAAGCCGTGCCCGCGGTTATGGGCAGATGGGAATTTGTTAATGTCCTATTGTAGAAAATCTGAAGTTGATCTTAATTAAAATACATCAACCGCGTGTGTAACCGTGATGGTCTCTTCTCGGCGGAGTCCGGGAAGTGAACACGGTGTTGGATTTATCTTTGACGTAGGTTGTTCTAGGATCACTTCTTGATCATAGTTGTTCGACCGTGCTTTTGCCTTCTCTTCTCGCTCTCATTTGTGTATGTTAGCCACCATATATGCTAGTCGCTTGCTGCAGCTCCACCTCATACTTTTACCCTTCCTATAGGCTTAAATAGTCTTGATCGCGAGGGAGTGAGATTGCTGAGTCCCCGTGACTCACAGATACTTCTAAAATCCAGATTGCAGGTGCCGATGTTACCCAGCAGGTGACGCAAGCAAGCTCAAGGAAGAACTCGATGAAGATCTTGTCCTTTGTGTTGTTTCGTTCTAGTTGATCACTGGTGGAGCCCAGTTGGGGTCGATCGGGGATCTGTGTAGCATTGGGGTAGTCTTCTTTTATTTTGGTTCCGTAGTCGGACCTTGAGTGTATTTGGATGAATGTAATGCTTTATTCATGTATTGTGTGAAGTGGCGATTGTAAGCCAACTATGTATCTCTTTCCCTTATGTATTACATGGGTTGTGTGAAGATTACCTCACTTGCGACATTGCTTTCAATGCGTTTATGCCTCTAAGTCATGCTTCGACATGTGGGAGATATAGCCGCATCGAGGGCGTTACAAGTTGGTAATCAGAGCCTTCCCCGACATAGGAGCCCCCTGCTTGATCGAATCATTGGCGTTGTTGAGTCTAGAAAAATGTTTTGAGTCATTTAGGATTATATATATCGGAGAGTAGGACTTATTTTTACTCCTCAGTCCCTTTGTCGCTCTGGTGAGGTATCCTGACGTAGAGTTTTGACTCTTCTCTTCTCAAATTTCACTAAATTTATTTTTAGGATCACGCGGGTATCTTGGAATCGTTCCGATGGTTTTGTGACGAGAACATTGTTTTTGGTGCCTCCTGACATTTAGGGGTTGTGGCAGTGTCCCAGGGAGTTGAGCTCCAAGGTGTTGTCGTCACAATTTTATTGTTGCAGTTCTGGAATACTTGAGTTCGCCGACATCGAAAATCTCTTTTACGCAGTTGTTGGTGAGATAACCTCGACGCGACCCAGTACTGGGGCGGGAGTTCGGGAGTATTGCCATAACTCGTATAACAGATGCTTTTCGAAGGTTGAGGTAAATGATTTCCGAAGGTTTCTTGGTTATGTGTTGAAGGATGGATATAGCTGGATGTAGGATTTGCTAGTTTTGGGTGAGATATTATGCTTCCCCTGTATCCCCAACACCTGATTGCATAACCGGAAAGTTTTGGGAGTTTATAGGTGGGAATTCAAGTAGCTCTTAGGATATCTTTCCGACAGATGTATGATATGATATTCGGGTTCGACGTCTGGTGGTCCGCCTATCCACGGTTGGTTTTATAGTGGTCTCGTTGTGTCTTAAAGAGTCCTTGGCTATGCTGACTCGGGGACGCTTCGTATGTCATGTGCACTGCCTTGTACATGATGGTGTTGTACGATCGAGCCCGTGTAGGCCCCGCCACAAAAACTTTGGACGAAATCTCTATCATATGTTTGTTCCAGCTTATTCTGCAAGCCAATCCTTTGTTTTGTCTTGAGTTGTGGTATTCGAGTTGGTTCGAAGTCAAATGTTGATTCCATACCTTTCCTAAGCGGTGTTCTCTTGTTCCAATGTGAATACCAATCCTTCATGATAATCGAGATTGTCATGTCAATCCTTTTCAATCGATGTGTCTCTCGTCAAGCGGATCCGTTCATTTTCAACATCCACAAGATCAACTCAAGTCTTCTCAATGTTGTTTGTTTCATCCAACCCAAGTTGTCTTTGTTGTCCCTCCCTCCCACCCTTGTTTCTTCAAGGACTCGAATTTCTTAATCGAGTATCCATCTTATTGATGTGAAGTCTCTCCATTTTTCTCCGTCAATATTCTTATTCGGTGATTATCTGGAAGATACTAGCGGAGTTTCAAGTTCATCAGTCTTTGTTCCTTTTCTTCTCTGGTGGATGTAATTCAAGCCTTGGTATTGAGCATAGTCCTTTCATTTTGCCCAATGCTTTTCTTATGCCGGTGCACCTCTTAATCATTCCCCGCTTGCTATTTAATTGTTCCGGAGTGCTCAAGATATCTCGAAGATTCATGTTTCCACTCTGCATTCATTCAAGCTCTTTCGAGGTGGTTATCTTATCCAAGCCATTTAATTCAACGGGCACAATCTCTCTTTTAAATCATTTCAACGTTGTATCTTTTGAGTGGGCCCTAACCCACAGGTCTTTTCCCAGGATCTTACCTGACTCTTCTTATTTTCCCAGAGCTATCCTAAATTCTTTTCAAAGTTTGACGTAACAATGAATTATCATCAGTCTTATGTCCTTCTCCAAGATCTTGCACATTCTTTTCATCATTGGTTCAACCTTTCTATTCGTCATCCCGGAGTATCTCAACTGTTCATGGTGGTGTTTCTCTTTGTCATTCTCAACACTTGTAGACCGAAGAAGAGTTTCTCTTCAATCTTGTCCATTCTCTCGAAGATTCGCGGTTCTAGCTTGTTGCCATCCACTCATAATTGTTTCGATTGTGAGATATTTCTTTTCATCTATCCGGAGCATTTCATGAGTTGTTTTCTATTTTCCTTCCTCCGGAGCCCATCATTTCAGAAGACTTATTCATTCTCAGCCTTCAGCTATCATTCTCTAAATCTTACCGGTGCATCATTCAATATTCTCTAATTAGCTCGTGATCTCTTCGTTTTAGTGGTATCTAAATCCCCTCAAGTATCCTCACTCGTTCTCTAATTATTACCAGTGATTCATCCCTTTACTTCGTTCATTTCCAATTCTTACGGTGGCTATTCAGGATTTTTCTTCCATGCTATCATATCTATTTATTCGTTGTCAATCCTAACAGTGGTTCGTGCAAGAGTTCTCGTCATTCGTTATCGTATATATTCATTCGTTCTTCTCAATCCTACCGGTGACTTGTTGAAGACTTTCTCAAGTTATGCTATATCTATCTTAATCCTTTCTACGAGAATAAGTAGTATGCCAAATCCGTTGCTTGTCATCAATCTAAATTGGTGAAGGATAAGCATAATGTAATTCTAATTCTTGTTTCATCGAGTGAATTCAATTCCTTATTCCGGAGGTTCATCATATCACTTTCTCGGTTCGACATGCTTTATCTTTTCTTTTCCAGGAGTTCCAAGCTCTTGTAATTATAACTCCACGGAGATACATCTAATCATTGCAAGGCTTCAACCTTATTCTTTACATCCTCCATTTCATTTGATCATTCTTTTATTACCGGAGTTCTTCATGGATGTTCTACATGTTGGTTCATCAAGTACTTAATCCTTTCTCGGACTGTTCATCAAGATTCTTTTCAGAGGAGCTCAAGCATTCTTCTTCTTGTAATCCGGAGTGCAATTCTTTCTTCCGTATCATTGGAGGTGGTGTTATGTCATTCCTGATAATGTGAGTTCATGTTTCGTGATTTGCATGCTGTTAAGAATGAGGTATTTTAAATCCATCAACCTCTTCGTTGGAGTTATCTTGTGTCATGTTTCACCTAAAGCCTTCCCTAAGGATTGTTGTTATTATGGTGCTTATAAAGGACCAAGTCTTTATTTATCCTCCCAGTGAAATAAGTTTCTTGTCTCCTTGTTGATATCAATCCAACCTATTGGTCCCGTTAGTGGCAGAATTTCACCTCATAATTTTGAGAAGTTTTCCATAAGCCCACTCCAAACTTATTCGTTTCGTTGTTGGTTTTCCAACAACTCCGTTCTAACCTTCTTGGAAGGGTGCTTTCCAAGAACATTTGTGGCAGAAGTTGGCATTTTCTTCTCCATTCTTATTCTAATGATCGATCTTCTATTCTTTCTTCCAGAGGCATGGTGATGTTGCTCTCTTCAATCAATCTTCTTGTTTTGCGAAGATGATGTTCTTTTCGTTGCTTATCCATTCAACTGGGGTGTCGTGTTTTCTTTCGAGCTCTCTCATCTTATCAAAATTTGCCTCCTTTCTCAACCAGAGTGATGTTTGAAATCTTTCTTACCCCTTGTGTCATTCTTTCAATAGTTCCGAAGACAGTGTGTTGTTGATTTCATCAAGCATACTCTCATCTTGTCAAGTTCTTATTCAACTCCTTTTTCTTTTCAATCGGAGTGCTGCCCGAAGTTGTTCTTCCTTGTTCCTCTTTTCTAACGGACTGTTTTAAACTTCGTTCATCTTCATTGTATTCTTTTCTCGAAATGGCTTAACCTTTGCAAGGTTCTTGGTTTCACTCGTTGGTCAAAGAAGCAACTTAGTTTACCTCTTCTCTTTCTCTTCCTTTTTCCCTCCGGTGCCATTCTAGATCTCAGGACGAGATCCTCTCGTTGTGGTGGAGTGTCTTCCTGTTATTTGCTGTTGTTGCTTTGTCTTTTGCTTGCGTGTTGCATCTTGCCATGTCATCATCCGCATTGCATCTGCATGTTTTCAAAAACTTGCATCTGTCCCGGTCTTCCGGTTCTCTCCGTTGTCCGTTCTGAGCCCAGACACACTTGCACGCGCCCGTGGCACGTCCGAAATATTATTTTATAAGTGGACCGAAGATGTTCTCGGAATGGGTTGAAAGTTGGCTTGCGGTCTTATTTTAGTGTAGGAAGACCGCCTGTCAAATTTCATCGCGTTCGGAGTCTGTTTGATAGCCCAACCGTTAAACTATAGCGGCATTATAGCCGGGCACAAGTCGGACGTTTTCGGTCTCTGGAAACAGTTGCCGGGCTGCACTCCTCTCCTCTCATCTCAGCCCAACCTCTTTTCACAACCCACCTACAGCCCACCTAAACCCCCCTCCGTTCCAGACCGTCAGATCACGATCGGAGGCTCCGAAACGCTCCTACCCCCCCTAAACCCAAACCCTAGCCATCCCTGCCTATATATGGACAACCCCTTCCAAATTTGGTAGCCTAACCCTTCCCCTACCTCCCTGCCGCCTCCCTCCTCAAATTCCGTGCCACCAACAGCCTCCCCCTCATTTTCCTGCGCCAGCCACCGTCGTCCTGCCACTTGGCGAGCCTCCAATGGCCGCACCGCCACCTGAGACCGTCAGCGCGCCTCCCTGGACCAGTGGCAAGCTGCCACGCGTCGCCTCAGCCCCTCCCTCATGCCTCCAGGAGCGCGGGCCCGCCGGAACCCATCTGGAGTCTGCCCTGGGCCGCCCGGGACTGAATCGCCCCGCCGTCGTGCGCTCGAGCGCACTCGCTCGCCCGCTCGTTTGCCTCCTCCCGCTAGAGCCCCGCTTCGCCTCGCACTTCGCCTCCTTCTGCCGGCCACCGGTGTGCCGCCACCGGCGACCTCGACCTCAGGGGACCACCACCGCCACCGGAAGCTTCCGTAGCCGCCGTCGACCATCGATGGATGCGCAGACCCCGGATCCGACCACTCCGGCCTCCTCCCCACCAGATTGGAGGGATCCCGTTCGTCACTGCCGCCGCGCCCTTTGCTTCGATGGAGCTCGAAGGCTTGCCGCCCCTGCCTTCCCTCGATCCCCTCTGGAACAA
Organism: Triticum urartu; assembly: GCF_003073215.2. Lineage (NCBI taxonomy): Eukaryota > Viridiplantae > Streptophyta > Magnoliopsida > Poales > Poaceae > Triticum > Triticum urartu. Next base: position 282,255,192 of record NC_053023.1, read on the forward strand.
GGAGGAGGAGGAGGACGACAGGCACCGCTGACACGTGGGCCGCGGCCTGGCCAGCCGGCCCAGCCACTCACCTGTGCCGCGCAAGGCCTAGCAGTCCCATGCCGGCCCCCTCTCCACCGAACCGGGCCTCAGCCCTGGGTGAGCGCCCCAGCAGCCTGCAGATTCGGCCCGTTATGTTTTTTTTTAGTTTAGGAGGTTTTCCCTAATTTTCCAGAGACGGCCGTTTTGGAGAAAGGTCCCTAAACTTCATGCATATAATAACTTAATAACCATGCATCGGTTTAAAATGATTTATATATGAAACTTGTTTAGAATTTTGTCTAGATTCATAATATCCAACTTTCATCTATGTTTGAAATGTTTAAATGATGTTTGCATTATTTTGCTCCTATGCCATGTTAAAATGCTTTAATTCATAACTAAATAACCATAGCTCCAAACCTAACAAACTTTATATGTAAATGGGGTGAAAAAATGCCTAGTTTAACATGGTGGAATCATCTTGCATGTTTAACAAATCTAAAACATGCTTTAGGGCAGAACAGTAACAAACCTTAAAACATGCACATGAGGAGTTTCCGGACTTGTTTCTTGTTGTTTCCGGCCTCATTTAAACTTGCCTAGTTAAGTAGTTATTCTATGCTCCACCTCTTGCCATGTTTAACAACATTTAATATTGTTGGGTACCTAAACGAGATCGAACTAAATAACTTGAATGTGGTGTTTCCTCAATATGCAACCCGTTGCATGTTGAGCTCCGCTTAATTTGTAGGATTGTTTGTGCATTTTGCCATGCCATGCCCCATTAAACCGGACATGCATCATACTTGTATGTGCATCATGCCATGTTTATGTGATGGTTGTTTACTATGTTGTTTGCTCCTTTCCGGTGTTTCTTCTTCGGGTTGGTTCCGATAACGTCACGTTTGTGAGGATCCGTTCGACTACGTCCGTTTGTCTTCTTCATGGACTCGTTTTTCTTCCTTGCGGGATCTCAGGCAAGATGACCATACCCTCGAAATAACTTCTATCTTTGCTTGCTAGATGCTCGCTCTTTTGCTATGCCTATGTTGTGATACCTACCACTTGCTCTATCATGCCTCCCATATTGATAAGCCAAGCCCCTAACCCACCTTGTCCTAGCAAACCATTGTTTGGCTATGTTACCGCTTTGCTTAGCCCCTCTTATAGCGTTGTTAGTTGCAGGTGAAGATTGGAGTTTGTTCCATGTTGGAACATGGATATTTTGTTGGGATATCACAAAATCTCTTATTTAATTAATGCATCTATATACTTGGTGAATGGAGGAAGGCTCGGCCTTATGCCTGGTGTTTTCTTCCACTCTTGCCGCCCTAGTTTCCGTCATATCGGTGTTATGTTCCCGGATTTTGCGTTCCTTACACGGTTGGGTTATAATGGGAACCCCTTGATAGTTCGCCTTGAATAAAACTCCTCCAGCAATGCCCTACATTGGTTTTACCATTCGCCACCGAGCCTTTTCCCTTGGGTTTCGCGGACTCGAGGCTCATCTTTATTTTAACCGCCCGGGCCAGTGCTTCTCTAAGTGTTGGTCTGAACTGAGCTGCCTGCGGGGCCACCTCGAGGAAACTTGATGGTTGGTTTTACTCGTAGCTAGTCTCATCTGAGTGTGCCCTGAGAACGAGATATGTGCAGCTCCTATCGGGATTTGTCGGCACATTTGGGCGGCTTTGCTGGACTTGTTTTACCATTGTCGAGAATGTCTTGTAACCGGGATGCCGAGTCTGATCGGATTGTCTTGGGAGAAGGAATATCCTTCGTTGACTGTGAGAGCTTGTGATGGGGTAAGTTGGGACTCCCCTGCAGGGATTTGAACTTTTGAAAGCCGTTCCCACAGTTATGGGCAGATGGGAATTTGTTAATGTCCTGTTGTAGAAAACCTGAAGTTGATCTTAATTAAAATACAGCAACCGCGTGTGTAACCGTGATGGTTTCTTCTCGGCGGAGTCCGGGAAGTGAACACGGTGTTGGAGTTATGTTTGACGTAGGTTGTTCTAGGATCACTTCTTGATCATAGTTGTTCGACCGTGCTTTTGCCATCTCTTCACTCTCTCATTTGCTTATGTTAGCCACCATATATGCTAGTCTCTTGCTGCAGCTCCACCTCATACTTTTACCCTTTCTATAAGCTTAAATAGTCTTGATCGCGAGGGTGTGAGATTGCTGAGTCCCCGTGACTCACAGATACTTCCAAAATCCAGTTTGCAGGTGCCGATGTTACCGAGCAGGTGAATCAACCAAGCTCAAGGAGGAGCTTGATGAAGATCTTGTCCTTTGTGTTGTTTCATTCTAGTTGATCAGTAGTGGAGCCCAGTTGGGGTCGATCGGGGATCTATGTAGCATTGGGGTAGTTTTCTTTTATTTTGGTTCCGTAGTCGGACCTTGAGTGTATTTGGATGAATGTAATGCTTTATTCATGTATTGTGTGAAGTGGCGTTTGTAAGCCAACTATGTATCTCTTTCCCTTATGTATTACATGGGTTGTGTGAAGATTACCTCACTTGCTACATTGATTTCAATGCGGTTATGCCTCTAAGTCGTGCTTCGACACGTGGGAGATATAGCCTCATCGAGGGCGTTACATAGATCAATGGTGTCTTCCTCGTTGTGCAAAATGGCAGCAGGAGTCAAGTCATGCCCATAAATCTTCTTGGGATTCTTGGTCTTCTTTGTCTTCTTGGAGATACGAGACAGGTCATCAGACTACACACTGGGTTTAGTAGGTGAGGTCATCAATGGCTTCATACTCGAAGCGGTTGGTGCAGCAGAGGGCTTCGAAGCTTTTGCCTTCTTCTTCTGCTGCTTCGGTGGTGCTGGCGCATCTTTAGAGTCCGCTTCATTAGTAGATTGATCCATCGTGGCCCTCTAATCAGCAATGTGGGAGAGGAGACCATCGAAGCTAGTGAAGGGGCCGATGACATTGGGATTGGCTTCGCGAGTGCCATCCTGTCTTGGAGCAGAAGGACCGGGGTTGAAGTTGAGTCCAAGCTCCTTTCTGTTCTTTGTAGCTGACTCCTTTGCAAACTGGTAGTTGCGCCTGAAGAGATTGTCTTCGCGACACCATAACAAGGATGATGGGTCAGCATTTTCAGGTTGCGGTCCTCTGACCATGCAAGGATAGAAACCTTGAGCAATAGCTTCAGGCTTCGACTTGGGTTGCAGATTGTTGTAAAGAATATCGCCCCACGGGCACTTGATGGCATTCTTCTCAGCATATTCAGCGGTGACAAAGTTGTACTTGAACCACTATTCTACCCAATATCTTGATGGCATTGTATCTAGGTCTTGCGCTAATTGTAGTTCTCCTGAGGATATGTCTTGTATAGTTCATACAGATCCAGAGGCATATCTAGAGCAGTATTTCCACGGCGCGGTCTGCCACCCTTCCTAGCAGATTTCTTAGTGGACATGATATTCATACAGATAGGCTTCAAAACAATGAAAGGCTTCCGTCTACTTGTCAGACAAGAACTGGCTTCATGGGAGTGAATGCAATGCTGTAAGAACTCTACAAATGAATGCAGAATATAAGAACCAAGGGATTCTCCCATGGACATGTACCTATGACAGCATTAGAGATGTGAGGGAAGGGAAGAGGTCATATGCATCCTCAAAAGATTTTGAAGATAAATCAGTTTGAAGACATTGACCTCATATAGCGAAGACATTCACTTATTTGAAGAGAGTTGGTTCCAGATTTGTACGAATGCATGAATAAGTACAAGTGAGGAATCTAAATAGTTATGATGCATAACTGAATATACTTTGCATGATATGAGATTAAGAAAGAGATAGATCTAGATTTGGAAGTATAGATACCACTTTTGGTTGAAGTGGATGGATTTGACAGATCAAAAGACTGTAAAAAGTGAGATATACTTACCCCAAACAAACTGCTAGACGAGGCGAAAGGGAGGCCGATCATTTCCAATCTCATGTGCCCTAACTCGGCGGCGGAAGACACCTACAACAACGGCAGAGAAGACGAGGTCCGCGACTTGCGTGAGGACGGCGTCGGAGAGGTCGCGACAGCTAAGCACATCGTCTTCGGCGTCGACGCGAGCTAGCGGGGGCGCTAGGGTTTGAGCGAGGTGGCGAGGTGGAAGAAGAGATAATGACCACATGGGATGGGGATTTATAAGGTAGAGGGCGGCACAACACAATTACACAGGTGCCCCTGGTGGTTCACATCTGATGGACACATGGCATGCATGCAACTCATTGAAAGTTGTTCCATGTTCCCACGCACGCCAGGTTTGTCGAGTGGTCGTTTCGGCTTCTCCGGCATCCAGACAAAAGAGATATAGCATTGCAAGCGGTTTTAAATGTGCGTCTCTGTATCTTCAGCTGACAAGGATGGAGTGAATACATTCGACGAGTTTCAACAGAATGCATATGACTAGATAGAAAGAATTTGAGGAAGAAGCATAGAAGAGGTTCGGGTCTAATCAGATTCACTTAGTTCAAAAAGTGGCAAAGGTGAAGACATAGCTATAAGTGAATGTTGTAGAGCACAGAACACACATGTACACACACACACACACACATATATATATCATAAAAAGACCAATTCAACACTGCGAATACACCTTGAAGTAAAATCAATGTTGAAGACAAACCAAATGCGAAGATAAAACAATCATGACGCCAGATGAAAATCTTCAAGAAAGTTTGGTGGTGTCGTTACCCACTGTATAGGAAGTATTAGACCTAGACACGGGGCACAATTATTGTGGCGCTCTAAAGCCAAATTCCATGTTAATGTATTCACACTTAGAGGGTAAGTCTTCATTGGTTGAAGATATACGTTACTTTGTGTGTTGCACATCTAAGTCATCAATATGCATAAGCATTAGGATGTGTATCCTTTCACAGGACATTTGAGGATTCTAAGATATTTAGCTCACACCACAACCTGCAAAACCTTTTCTCATCGAAGGGGTTTGTGAAGATATCTGCCAACTGCTCTTCAGTGTTGATGTGAATGATATCAATATCTTCCTTCATGACATGATCTCTGAGAAAGTGATGATGAATCTGAATGTGCTTTGTCTTCAAGTGCTGAACTGGGTTGTTGGCAATCTTGATGGCGCTTTCATTATCGCAGTAAAGTGGCACATGCTTCAGGTGGATGCCATTGTCCTTGAGAGTTTGCTTCATCCATAGAAGCTGATCACAGCAAGATCCAGCAGCAATGTATTCGGATTCAGTAGTGGAAAGTGATACACAGTTCTGCTTCTTTGAAGACCAATAGACAAGAGATTGTCCAAGAAAATGACATGTGGTTGATGTGGACTTGCGATCACCCTTATCACTAGCATAATCACCACCTGAGAATCCAACTAGATCAAACTCTGAACCCTTTGGACACCATAATCCTAGTGTTGGGGTGTAATCCAAATAGCAAAGAATTTGCTTCACGGCTAAGTGATGCGATTCCTTTGGTGCCTCTTGGAATTGGGCACACATGCAAATGCTAAGCATTATATCTAGCCTAGATGCACATAAGTAGAGTAAAGAACCAATCATGGAGCGGTATATCTTTTGGTCGAACTCTTTACCATTGTTGTCGGGGCCCAGATGACTTTTGGTTGGCATTGGCGTCGTGTACCCTTTGCAGTCTTGCATTCCAAAATTCTTCGGGCAATTTTTGAGGTATTTTTCTTGTGATATGAAGATGCCATTAATCTGCTGACAGATTTGAAGACCAAGGAATAATTTCATCTGACCCACCATGGACATCTGATATTGCTCTTGCATCATATACCCAAACTCATCACTTTATATCTTGTCAGTGCAACTGAAGATAATGCCATTCACATAGATTTGGCATACAAATAGTTCACCATCATATGTCTTCGTGAAGAGAGTGGGATCTAGTGAACCAGGTTTGAAGCCTTTGCTCTTCAGGAAGTCTTTGAGTGTGTCATTCCAAGCTCAAGGTTCTTGTTTGAGGCCATATAGTGCCTTGTTGAGCTTGTATACCATGTTAGGATGTGTTGGGTCTTCAAAACCAGGTGGTTGTGCAACAAGCACTTCTTCTTAAATTTTGCCGTTTAGAAAGGCACTCTTTACATCCCTTTGGTATAGAAGAATGTTGTTGTGGTTGGCATGGGCTAGCAGTATGTGAATGGCTTCAAGCCTAGCCACGCGAGTAAATGTTTCATCGAATTCAATCCCTTCAACTTGTGTGTAACCTTGAGCAATGAGTCAAGCCTTGTTTCGGACAAATTGACCATGCTCATCTTGTTTGTTGCGATAGGTCCATTTGGTGCCGATAATGTTGTGCTTGTGAGGATTTGGACGCTTTACTAGCTCCCGCACATTGTTCAACTCGAACTGTTGAAGCTCTTCTTGTGTAGCTTGAATCCATTCAGGTTTCATGAAAGCTTCATCAACTTTCTTGGGTTCAGATATAGACACAAATGCAAAGTGTCCACAAAAATTTGCTAGCTATGTTGCTCTTAAACGGGTGAGTGGACCAGGTGCATTGATGCTATCAATTATCTTCTCAATATGTACTTCATTTGCAACATGAGCATGAACTGGACGAAGATTTTGCCCTTGTTGATCATTGTCTTCATCTTCAGCATTGGCTTCAGGCTGAGCAGTGTCTTCAGGCTGATTAGGTGTAGAGATGATGATTTCCTCTTCAGCCTGTGCCTCTGAAGGTATGATTTCTCCAGTTCCCATAAGCTTGATAGATTCACTTGGTGTAGCTTCATCTAGCACATTTGGCAGGTGCTCTCTTTGCGAGCCGTTAGTCTCATCGAACCGCACATACACAGTTTCAACCACTTTGTAGTGAAAGAGGTTGAAGACTCTGTACGAGTGCGAATCCTTTCCGTAGCCAAGCATAAATCCTTTATGTGCTTTCGGTGCAAATTTTGAAGTGTGGTGTGGATCCTTGATCTAGCACCTAGCACCAAATACTCTGAAATAGCTGACGTTTGGCTTCTTACCAGTCAGGAGCTCGTATGATGTGTTCTTTAGGAACTTGTGAAGATAAACACGGATTGATGACATGACATGAAGTATCAATAGCTTCAGGCCAGAACTTCCTTGGAGTCTTGTACTCATCGAGAATCATCCGTGCCATCTCCATGACGGTTCTGTTCTTGTGCTCCATGATGCCATTCTGCTGGGGTGTGTATGGAGCCGAGAACTCATGTGTGATGCCCAATGTATCAAGATAAGTGTTGAGGCCGGTGTTCTTGAATTCAGTGCTATTGTCACTTCTGATGTGCTTGATCTTTATGCCATAATTGGTCATGTCATGATTGGCGAATTGTCTGAAGACATCCTGCACTTCAGTTTTGTAGAGAATTATCTTCACCCATGTATATCTTGAGTAATCATCAACAATGACGAAGCCATAGAGGCTAGCAGTGGTAGTGAGGGTAGAGTAGTGAGTAGGGCCGAATAAGTCCATGTGAAGTAGCTCGAAGGGACGTGTGGTCGTCATGATTGTCTTCGGGTGATGTTTGGCCCGAGTCATCTTTCCAGCTTCGCAGGCACCGTACAGATGGTCCTTGTTGAACTTGATGCCCTCGATGCCTATGACATGATTCTTCTTCGCGAGAGTGTGAAAGTTCCTCATACTCACATGCCCTAGCCTCCAATGCCAGAGCCAGCACTCTGAAGCTTTTGCTAGAAGACATACGACCAGTTGTGGTCCTGCGGAGAAGTCTACCATATGCAGATCGTCCTTTCGATATCCTTCGAAGACTAGAGATTTGTCAGATTCCATAAGCATAAGGCAATGATATTTTCCAAATATCACAATCATGTTTAGGTCACAAAGCATTGAGACAGACATTAAGTTGAAACCAAGGGATTCAACAAGCATCACCTTATCCATGCGCTGATCCTTTGAGATTGCAACTCCACCTAGACCCAATACCTTGCTTTTACCAGTGTCAGGAAATGTGATGTGACTTTTCTCAGACGGTCGTAGGGTTGAATCCATAAGAAGACTTCGATCACTAGTCATGTGGTTAGTGCATCCAATGTCCATGATCCACTCAGAAGCCTTTGGTGTCGTACCCTACAGTACAGTTTGGGGGATAGGCTTCACCAAGGGAAATGTGAAGCATAAAAATTTGACGAACAAGCATATTATCAAAGTTCAGATGCTGGTTAGGGTAGATAGGATGTTTATCAAGAAATCCTAGGATGAAATACATAGTAAGACCATTCTGGCATTTTATCTTGCGTCCCACAAGATGTTTTAGGTCCCCAGCATAAGCATCACAAGTCTTTGATTTGCAGCTGGAGACCTTTCCCTGCAAAAGAGAGTAAATTTTTCTTAACCACCCACATCTTCAGGGGTGGCTTAGAAGCAATGAGTCTAAGTGTGGAATCTGAGAACATTGGCTTTGGGGCCCCAACAAATAGCCTTGGAGGAGGTGAATAATACTCATAAAAATAAGCACAAAAGTTTTTGGTCTTATGAACAAAGCTGTTTGACGAAACACCCTCATATTCATAAGTTTGAGAGATAGCAACATAGTTCTCATAATCAATTGGAACCTCTTCCGAAATAGTGGATTCATCACTAAATAAAGTCATGACCTCTCCAAATCCACTTTCATAATTATCACAATAAGATTCAATACCCTCCAAAATAGTGGGATCATTACTTCCTAAAGTTGATACTCTTACAAACCCAATTTCATCAATATAATCATCATAAATAGGAGGCATGCTTTCATCATAATAAATTTGCACATCAAAACTCGGGGGACAAAAAATATCATTTTCATCAAACATAGCATCCCCAAGCTTGTAGCTTTGCATATCATTAGCATCATGGATATTCAAAGAATTCATACTAACAACATTGCAATCATGCTCATCATTCAAATATTTTCTGCCAAACATTATAGTGACTTCTTCTTCTATCAATTGAGCACAATTTTCTGAATCATCATTTTCATGAAAGATATTATAACGATGATCAATAATAAGATGCAACTTCAATTCCATTTTTATGTAGTTTTCTTTTATAAACCAAACTATTGATGAAACAAGAAACTAAAAGATTTGATTGCAAGATCTAAAGATATACCTTCATGCACTCACCTCCCTGGCACCAGCGCCGGAAAAGAGCTTGATGTCTACTATGCAAGTTTATTCTTGTAGACACGTGTTGGGCCTCCAAGCGCAGAGTTTTGTAGGACAGTTGCACTTTTTCCTCAAGTGGATAACCTAAGGTTTATCAATCCATGGGAGGTGTGTTACCTCTTAAGCACTGGTTTGGTTTTCCCTTGAAGAGGAAAGGGTGATGCCTTAGAGCAGCATAAGTATTTCCCTCAGTTTTTGAGAACCAAGGTATCAATCCAGTAGGAGACCACACGCGAGTCACCTCGTACCTACACAAACAAATAAGAACCTCGCAACCAGTGCGATAAAGGGGTTTTCAATCCCTTCACGGCCACTTGCAAGAGTGAGATCTGATAGAGATGATAACAATTAGATAAATATTTTTGGTATTTTTATGATATAGATTGAAAGTAAAGATTGCAAAATTAAATAGATTGGAAACTTGTATGATGGAAATAGACCCGGGTGCCATAGGTTTCACTAGTGGCTTCTCTCAAGATAGCATAAGTATTATGGTGGGTGAACAAATTACTGTCGAGCAATTGATAGAAAAGCGAATAATTATGAGAATATCTAGGTATAATCATGTATATAGGCATCATGTCTGTGACAAGTAGACCGACTCCTGCCTGCATCTACTATTATTACTACACACATTGACCGCTATCTAGCATGCATCTAGAGTATTAAGTTCATAAGAACAGAGTAACGCTTTAAGCAAGATGACATGATGTAGAGGGATAAACTCATGCAATATGATGTAAACCCCATCTTTTTGTCCTCCATGGCAACAATACAATACGTGTCATTTCCATTTCTGTCACTGGGATCGAGCACCGCAAGATTGAACCCAAAGCTAAGCACTTCTCCCATTGCAAGAAAGATCAATCTAGTAGGCCAAACCAAACTTATAATTCGAAGAGACTTACAAAGATAAACCAATCATACATAAAATAATTCAGAGAAGATTCAAATATTGTTCATACATAAACTTAATCATAAACCCACAATTCATCGGATCTCGACAAACACACCACAAAAGAAGATTACATCGAATAGATCTCCAACAGAATCAAGGAGAACTTTGTATTGAGATCCAAAGAGGGAGAAGAAGCCATCTAGCTACTAGCTATGGACCCGAAGGTCTGAGGTAAACTACTCACACATCATCCGAGGGGCCGTGGAGTTGATGTAGAGGACCTCCGTGATAAATGCCCCCTCCGGTGGAGCTCCGGAAAAGGCCGCAAGATGGGATCTCTTGGGTACAGAAGGTTGCGGCGGTTGGAATAGGGTTTTGTGGTGCTCGTGGTTGTTTTCGGGGTATATGGATATATATAGGAGGAAGAAGTAGGTCGGGTGAGCAACGAGGGGCCCACGAGGGTGGAGGGCGCGCCCCCTGCCTCGTGGCCTCCTCGATTGTTTCTTGATGTCCACTCCAAGTCCCTTGGATCACGTTTGTTCCAAAAATAACGCTCCCAAAGGTTTCATTCCGTTTGGACTCCGTTTGATATTCCTTTTCTACGAAACACTGAAATAGGCAAAAAAAACAGCAATTTGGGCTGGGCCTCCGGTTAATAGGTTAGTCCCAAAAATAATATAAAAGTGTAAAAATAAGCCCATTAAAATCCAAAACAGTATATATAATAGCATGGAGCAATCAAAAATTATATATACGTTGCAAACGTATCAAGCATCCCCAAGCATAATTCCTGCTCGTCCTCGAGTAGGTAAATGATAAAAAAACAATTTTTGATGTGGAATGCTTCCTAACATATTTCTCAATGTAATTTTCTTTATTGTGCATGAATGTTCAGATCCGAAAGATTCAAGATAAATTTTTAATATTGACATAAAAATAATAATACTTCAAGAATACTAACTAAGCAATCATGTCTTCTCAAAATAACATGGCCAAAGAAAGTTCATCCCTACAAAATCTTATAGTTTGGTCATGCTCCATTTTCGTCACACAAGAAGGCTCTCATCATGCACAACCCCGATGACAAGCCAAGCAATTGTTTCATACTTTTGTAATCTCAAACTTTTTTCAACTTTCACACAATACATGAGCGTGACCCATGGATATAGCACTATGGGTGGAATAGAATATAATGAAGGGGGTTATGTGGAGAAGACAAAAAAGGAGAAAGTCTCACATCGAGGCGGCTAATCAATGGGCTAGGGAGATGCCCATCAATTGATGTAAATGCAAGGAGTAGGGATTGCCATGCAACGGATGCACTAGAGCTATAAATGTATGAAATCTCAACAAAATAAACTAAGTGGGTGTGCATCCAACTTGCTTGCTCACGAAGACCTAGGGAACTTGAGGAGGCCCATTGTTGGAATATACAAGCCAAGTTCTATAATGAAAATTTCCTAGTAGTATATGAAAGTGACAAAACAAGAGACTCTCTATCAAAAAGATCATGGTGCTACTTTGAAGCACAAGTGTGTAAAAAAAGGATAGTAGCATTGCCCCTTTTTTTGGGCCTTCTTTTTTTTGGCCTTTCTCTTTTTTATGGGACAATGCTCTATTAATGATGATCATCACACTTCTATTTATTTACAACTCAATGAATACAACTCGATACTAGAACAAGATATGACTCTATATGAATGCCTCTGGCGGTGTACCGGGATGTGCAATGACTCATGAGTGACATTTTTGAAAGAATTATGAACGGTGGCTTTGCCACAAATACGATGTCAACTACATGATCATGGAAGGCAATATGACAATAATGATGCGTGTCATAATAAACGGTACGGTGGAAAGTTGCATGGCAATATATCTCGGAATGGCTATGGAAATACCATAATAGGTAGGTATGGTGGCTATTTTGAGGAAGATATAAGGAGGTTTATGTGTGATAGAGTGTATCATATCACGGGGTTTGGATGCACCGGCGATGTTTGCACCAACTCTCAAGGTGAGAAAGGGCAATGCATGGTACCGAAGAGGCTAGCAATGATGGAAGGGTGAGAGTGCATATAATCCATGGACTCAACATTAGTCATAAAGAACTCACATACTTATTGCAAAAATCTACAAGTCATCAAAAACCAAGTATTATGCGCACGCTCCTAGGGGGATAGATTGGTAGGAAAAGACCATCGCTCGTCCTCGACCGCCACTCATAAGGAAGACAATCAAATAACACCTCATGTTTCAAAATTTTTACACAACGTTTACCATACGTGCATGCTAGGGACTTGCAAACTTCAACACAAGTATTTCTCAAATTCACAACCACTCAACTAGCACAACTTTAATATCACTATCTCCATATCTCAAAACAATCGTCAAGTATCAAACTTCTCTTAGTATTCAAGGCGCTTATATGAAAGTTTTTTTTATTATGCCTAAAAGCAAATTGCCATGTTGTTCTAAAGGACTTTCAAATTAATATAAGTGAAGCATGAGAGATTAATTATTTCTATAAAATGAAACCACCATCGTGCTCTAAAAGATATAAGTGAAGCACTAGAGCAAAAACTATATAGCTCAAAAGATATAAGTGAAGCACATAGAGTATTCTAATAAATTCCAATCATGTGTGTCTCTCCCAAAAGGTGTGTACAGCAAGGATGATTGTGGTAAACTAAGAAGAAAAGACTCAAATCATACAAGATGCTCCAAGCAAAACACATATCATGTGGCAAATAAAAATATAGCTCCAAGTAAAGTTACCAATGAATGAAGACAAAAGAAGGGATGCCTTCCGGGGCATCCCCAAGCTTAGGATTTTTGGTGTCATTGGATTTACCTTGGGGTGCCTTGGGCATCCCCAAGCTTAGGCTCTTGCCACTCCTTGTTCCATAATCCATCAAATCCTTACCCAAAACTTGAAAACTTCACAACACAAAACTTAACAGGAAGTCTCATGAGCTCCGTTAGCGAAAGAAAACAAAACACCACTTCAAGGTACTGTAATGAACTCATTCTTTATTTATATTGGTGTTAAACCTACTGTATTCCAACTTCTCTATGGTTTATAAACTCCATGACTAGCCATAGATTCATCAAAATAAGCAAATAACACACGAAAAATAGAATCTGTCAAAAACAGAACAGTCTGTTGTAACCTGTAACTAACACAAACTTCTGGAACCCCAAAAATTCTAAAATAAATTGATGGATGTGAGGAATTTATCTATTAATCATTTGCAAACAAAATAACTAAATAGCACTCAATAAAAATGGCAGTAATTCTCGTGAGCGCTAAAGTTTCTGTTTTTTTAGAGAAGATCAAAAAGACTTTCCCCAAGTCTTCCCAACGGTTTTACTTAGCACAAACACTAATTAAACACAAAAAACAACCAAAACATAGGCTAGATAGTTTATTTATTACTAAACAGTAGAAAAAATCAAGGAATAAAAATAAAATTGGGCTGCCTCCCAACAAGCGCTATCGTTTAACGCCCCTAGTTAGGCATAAAAGCGAAGGTAGATCTAGGTATTGCCATCTTTGGTTTTAATTAGCGGAGTCATGTTTGAATCCGGGAGGTTCCGTACGTTTCCCTTCATATTCATAAACTTTTAAATCTAAAGAGTCCAACCGCTTATTACAAACAGTGATCGACATATTCATGCGGTGGAGATTCCCGCTAACACTATTAAGAGGTTCAAGAGATTTTTGTAATATTTTCATTACTTCACAAATTTTCTCAAACACTTGGGTATCTTCCTGGGTATGATGAGGCCCCTTTTGTTGAGGTAGTTTTCCCACTATTCCCTCTATAATTTCATGCGCAATACTGGGATCTATTTTGATAAAATTTCCTTTGGCAACGGAGTCCAAGAATTGTCTATGGGACATATTTAGCCCAACATAAAAATTAGGAATCAAAATTCTAAAATTCACCTCTAGGGTCAATTACGATAAGATTCCATCATCGTAAACCAAGCATCTTTTAAGTTTTCTCCTTGCCTTTGTTTGAAGTGAAGAACCTCAAACTCAGGAGACAAAGGAGTAGATAAAGGACTAGCCATAACGACGAAGCAAGCGAAAAAGAGGGCGAAAGGAAAAGAGGGCGAATAAAACGGCAAGGGTGAAGTGGGGGACAGGAAAACGAGAGGCAAATGGCAAATAATGTAATGCAAAGGATAATAGTTGTGATGGGTACTTGGTATGTCTTGAATTGGCATAGATCTGCCCGGCAATGGCGCCAGAAATCCTTCTTGCTACCTCTTGAGCACTGTGTTGGTTTTCCCTTGAAGAGGAAAGGGTGATGCTGTAAAGCAGTGTAAGTATTTCCCTCAGTTTTCGAGAACCAAGGTGTCAATCCAGTAGGGGACCACGCGCGAGTCACCTCGTACCTACACAAACAAATAAGAACCTCACAACCAATGCGATAAAGGGGTTGTCAATCCCTTCACGGCCACTTGCAAGAGTGAGATCTGATAGAGATGATAATAATAAGATAAATATTTTTGGTATTTTTATGATAGAGAATGAAAGTAAAGATTGCAAAATAAAATATATTGGAAACTTGTACGATGGAAAATAGACCAGGGGGCCATAGGTTTCACTAGTGGCTTCTCTCAAGATAGCATAAGTATTACGGTGGCTGAACAAATTACTGTCGAGCAATTGATAGAAAAACGAATAATTATGAGAATATCCAAGTATGATCATGTATATAGGCATCACGTCCGTGACAAGTAGACCGACTCCTTCCTGCATCTACTACTATTACTACACACATCAACTGCTATCCAGCATGCATCTAGAGTATTATGTTCATAAGAACAGAGTAATGCTTTAAGCAAGATGACATGATGTAGAGGGATAAACTCATGCAATATTATGTAAACCCCATCTTTTTATCCTCCATGGAAACAATACAATACGTGTCGTTTCCCTTTCTGACACTGGGACCGAGCACCGCAAGATTGAACCAAAAGCTAAGCACTTCTCCCATTGCAAGAAAGATCAATCTAGTAGGCCAAACCAAACTGATAATTCGAAGAGACTTGCAACGTTAAACCAATCATACATAAAAGAATTCAGAGAAGATTCAAATATTGTTCATAGATAAACTTTATCATAAACCCACAATTCATCGGATCTCGACAAACACACCGCAAAAGAAGATTATATCGAATAGATCTCCAAGAGAATCAAGGAGAACTTTGTATTGATATCCAAAGAGAGAGAAGAATCCATCTAGCTACTAGCTATGGACCCGAAGGTCTGAGGTAAATTACTCACACATCATCGGATGGGCCATGGAGTTGATGTAGAGGCCCTCCGTGATCAATGCCCCCTCCGGCGGAGCTCCGGAAAAGGCCCCAAGATGGGATCTCTTGGGTACAGAATGTTGCGGCGGTGGAAATAGGGTTTTGTTGTGCTCCTAGATGTTTTCTTGGTATATGGATATATATAGGAGGAAGAAGTAGGTCGGTGGAGCAACGAGGGGCCCACGAAGGTGGAGGGCGCGCCCAGGGGGGTAGGCGCGCGCCCCTGCCTCGTGGCCTCCTCGATTGTTTCTTGATGTCCACTCCAAGTCCCCTGGATCACATTTTTTCCAAAAATAACGCTCCCGAAGGTTTCATTCCATTTGGACTCTATTTGATAATCCTTTTCTACCGAACACTGAAATAGGCAAACAAACAACAATTTGGGCTGGGCCTCTGGTTAATAGGTTAGTCCCAAAAATAATATAAAAGTGTAAAAATATGCCCATTAACATCCAAAACAGCATATATAATAGCATGGAGCAATCAATAATTATAGATACGTTGGAGACGTATCAAGGTGTAGGATGCAGATGGTCTCTCTCAAGCAACCCTGCAACAAAATAACAAAGAGTCTCTTGTGTCCCGAAAACACCAAATACAATGGTAATTTGTATAGGTGCACTAGTTAGGCGAAGATATGGTGATACAAGCGTAATATGGATGGTAGAAATATATTTTTATAATCTGAATAAATAAAAACAGCAAGGTATCAAATAGTAAATGGGCACAAAAACGGTATTGCAATGCTTGAAAATGAGGCCTAGGGTCAGTACTTTTGCTAGTGCAATCTCTCAAGAGTGCTAATATAATTGGATCATATAACCACCCCTCAAAGTGCGATGAAGAATCACTCCAAAGTTCCTATCTAGCGGAGAACATAAGAAGAAATCGGTTGTAGGGTACGAAACCACCTCGAAGCTATTCTTTCCGATCTATCTATCCAAGAGTTCATACTACAATAAGACCAAATAATTTAAGATTCATAATACTCAATCCAACACAAAGAACTTCAAAGAGTGCCCCAAGATTTCAACCAGAGAAACAAAGACAAGAATGTGCAACAACCCCTATGCATAGATTACCCCAATGTCACCTCGGGAATCCACGAGTTGAGTGCGAAAACATATATCAAGTGAATCAAAATAATACCCCATTTTCACCACGAGTATTCATTTGCAAGACATATATCAGGTGCTCTCAAATCCATAAAAGTATTCAATCCGATAAAATGAAATCTCAAAGGGAAAACTTAATTCATCACAAGATAGAGAGGGGAAAACAACATATGATCCAACTATATTAACAAAGCCCGTGATAAATCAAGATCGTGAAATCTCAAGAACACGAAAGAGAGAGAAAGAGAGAGAGAGAGATTAAACACATAGCTACTTGTACAAACCCTCATGCCCCGAGGGTGGACTACTCCCTCCTCGTTGTGCTAGCCGCCGGGATGATGAAGATGGCCACTACAGATGATACCCGCCTCGGGCAGGGTGCCGAAAAGGGTCTACATTGGTTTTCGGTGGCTACAGAGCCTTGCAGCGGCGAAACTTCTGTTCTAGGTTAACCCCGAGGGTGTTTAGAATATTTGTGAATTTATAGGGTAAAGAGGGGGTGCGGGAGGTCACCGAGGTGGGCACAACCCACCTGGGCACACCTGGGCCCCCAGGTGCGCCCAGGTGGGTTGTGCCCCCTCGGGGCACCCCCCAGGTGCTGCTCTGGCCCATTGGTGGTCTTCTGGTCCATAAAAATCCACAAAAAGTTTTGCGGTGTTTGGACTCCGTTTGATATTGATTTCCTGAGATGTAAAAAACATGCAAAAAACAGCAACTGGCACTTGGCACTATGTCAATAGGTTAGTACCAAAAGTGATATAAAATGACTATAAATTGTTTAGAAAATATCCAAGAATGATAATACAACAACATTGAATAATAAAAAATTATAGATACGTTGGAGACATGTCATGAGTTTGTTCGTTCCTTCTCTGTCTCACAACCATATCATTAATCTTGCTCGCTCTAGCGCTAATTCTGATTTGGAAAAGTAGATCCTGATTAAACATGATATAGATTTCTGGTGCATGCATGGATTTGTTTGATACTACTTGAGAGGTAATAAATCTTTCTAGAGGCCCAAAGATTCAGTTCACCTTTCTAGGTATTTCAGGTTAAGGCTTGTATTATTTCTAGAGGCCCAAAAATTCTATTCACCTTTCTATGTATTTCAGGTTCAGGCTTGCATTATTTCTAGAGGCCCAAAGATTCGGTTCGCAGTTGTCGGCAAGCGGCCCTACTACCGATGCCGGTCTTGACCTCAACTCAGAAGCGCCGTCGTCGGGGGGTTCCCGGGGTTTGGTCTCTAGAGAGCCTTCCTCCAGAGCGATGATGACGAGCTCCTCCCTGGGCGCGTGAGGGGCTCCGGCTTCCTCCCTATCGTGAATGACTTCCGTGATGACTTAGATCATGATTTGTTTCATGGAGTGTAATTTTTTTGTGAAGCTTGACTGACGACTTGTATGTTTAAGTGGGATATCTCATTTGTATGGACAAAATTTTTTTATCATGTTTTGCATGCTTGATTTGTAAAGATGGTTAATTTATGTCAATTGTGAGCGGGAGGAGCCCCCACAAGAGCCGACACACCAAATCTGGCAAGAAATAGGGTCCAAAGTAGTCAAATGATTGAGAAAGAGCATTTATTGTCAATCTAACCCTGCCATCCAAAAACCTCTTTGGTTAGAGTTAGTTCAGGGTTAGTTCAGGATTAGAATCTAACTCCAACCTCAAACCGAGTTAGAGTTCTCCACGTCTCGGTTCATCGCCGTCATACTTATCCCATTCCCGTGTTTTCAGTATCCTGCGAATCAAAGAGGCCCTTAGACTGATTTAGGTCCAGTCATTTTTTATAAACATGTTATGTCCAAAATTTAACGAACGTGCTCCGGTTTCTACCAAAATAATCCGGTTTGATGTAGTAATTTATTTAATTATTTATTCTTTTGCGGGGGTTTGCATGTAATTCGTGAGGTCTGAAACGTAAAGTACCCCGGCATATGCTCCGAGTCGTGCATGCACTACGACCCAGATGCTCTATGTCCCACATGTCGGCAAAAGGAGACCTAAAGTGATGACATGTATAGGTCCCACACACCCATCTACTGGTACTAGATTTACGACTACTTTTTCCCTCAAAAAAAGAGGTACGAGTGCTCCGTACTCCTATTCTATCAACATGAGTCCCATCTGACAACAACGTCCGTGCTACAGCTAGCTCTTCTCCCTCGTTTCTCTCTTCTAATTCTAAACTCAGCCAACGTGCGGTGGGCGAGGTGGGGATTTGCCGATGGCCGGTTTGCTCAACTGCGGCCCCACCTCAGAGTGAAAACGTTACGACTGGAATAAAAATGCCATATACTACTAATAAAACATTAAGACCACGAGGCGATGTTGTGCTAGTTACAGGAGGCAAGAAGAAAGATGCATCCATGGACGATGTCCACCTACTCAACTTAGGGCATCGGCCCACTGAACGGCGGCTAAGTAGCAGCGGCTTTGATGGCTAGGTCGACGTGCTTCTGAACAATGGCGTCCAAAAATTTCAGCCGCTGGAAGAAGGCCAATGTATTTCTGTCCTCGCTGGCCTTGTAGTGGCCTATGTATATGATTTCCTCATAGAAGTGGATGTGCAGGTCGACAGCTTCTTGCATGGCGAGGCGGCCTCGAGATGCACATTCTTCGTCACGACCTCCGGCACTTGCAGGGCCACCAGGGCTTGAAAGAGTTTGTCACCATGGAGGCCGATGAGGGTGGCAGGCAATGAGGAGCCTGGGTGTGTGGGCTGGAGCAATACGGCAAGGTCGTCCACACGCTTCTTGACAGCGGTGAACTTGCGGATGGAGTGGACCATCTTGTCGTCCATGCGGGAGCCGAAGCCGGAGTTAGCGAGGGCAACGATGCCGGTGGTCGCCAGCACCGTCTGGAAACACTATGCGGTGAGGGGCCGCAGGTCAGTGTCTTGGATGATCTGGCACAGCCAACTGCCGCTCACGTCCATCGCCTCCATAGGTGCTTGTGGCTTCTGGTCACTTGGTCTTGGATTGGAGTGAGCAGTGTTGCGTAGAAACTAGGAGTAGATGGATTGGAGTGGTGGGGCGCCTTTATATGAGAGTCCAAACTTTGTTGCATTCACATCGTGCTGGCTCTATTCTTCTTCTACAATTAATTCCCTCTTCATGCTAATTGAGGATGCGTCATTGACCATTCAATGTCTCGGGAACCTCTACCCTCTCGCTCCTTGTTATTCAAGACGTATCAATGTAAATGTGGGTCAAGAAGAGATTAGTTACTACATTGTGCACCGCGGCCGCGTGGGGGTGCGACGCGAATAGCACAGGCATGTTGTACCCACTTTCTCATTTTGAACTCATGACTTGTTGTAACGCTCCGTTTTGAATATACTTTATAAGTTTGGTTGTCACACCAATATATACAGCACTCCCTTCATGTTGGTTGGGTCGCCAAGGTCAAAATTAGACACAAAACACGATGTTGACGGACAAGTCTACCTCCGTCCTGGTTTATTGCTCCCCATCGTAATTTGTGCCGAATTTTGACCATAAATTTGACTAACAAAAGGTTCATGCATGTCACCAAAATTATATCATTGAAAACTATGTTCAACTACAAATCAAATGATATAATTTTTGTTGACATGCACTAAAATTTTGTCAGTTAAATCTTTGGTCAAAATTTAGCACAAACTACAAAAGGGACTAATAACCAGGACCTACGTAGTACACCAGGTCGAAGACAGTGATACTACATATAATTAATGCCAAATAAGAGCAAGGGATCACACATGTCATTTTACGACTGGAATAAAAATGCCATACACTAATAAAACATTAAGGCCACAAGGCGATGCAGTGCTGGTTGCGGGAGGCAAGAAGAAAGATGCATCCATCGATGATGTCCACCTCCTAGACTCATGGCGTCAACCCACCAAATGGCGGCTAAGTAGCAGAGGCTTTCATGGCCAGGTCGATGTGCTTCTGAACAATGGCGTCCAAAGATTCCAGCCGCTGGAAGAAGGACACCGTCTTTCTGTCCTCGCTGGCCTTGTAGTGGCCTATGTAGATGATTTCCTCGAAGACATGGATGTGCAGATCGATGGTTTCTTGCATGGCGAGGCATTGTGCAGCGAGCGTGGCCTCGAGATGCACATTCTTTGTAACGACCTCCAGCAGCTGCAGGGCCACTAGTTCTTCAAAGAGTTCATCACCTTGGAGGCCGATGAGGGTAGCAGGCAACAAGGAGCAGGCGTCGATGAGGGTTGGAGCAATATGACAAGGTCGTCCACGCGCTTCTTGACGGTGGTGAACATGAGGATGGAGTCGACCATCATTTGGCACATGCAAGAGGTGACACCGGTGTCGACGAGGGCTATGCTGCCGGGGCTTGCCAGCATCATCTAGAAACGCTCTGTGGTGCGGGGCCACAGGTTGGCTTCTTGGACGACCTAGCACAATCGACTACCGCATGCATCCATTGACGCCATGGGTGCTTGTGGCTTCTGGTCACTTGGTCTTGGTCTTGGATTGGAGTGGTCAGTGTTGCGCAGAGACTAGGACTAGATGGATTGGAGTGGTGGGGCACCTTTGTATGAGAGTCCATACTGCGTTGCATTCACATCGTGCTGGCTCCATTCTACTTCTCCAATTACTCCTACCTCT
Organism: Triticum urartu; assembly: GCF_003073215.2. Lineage (NCBI taxonomy): Eukaryota > Viridiplantae > Streptophyta > Magnoliopsida > Poales > Poaceae > Triticum > Triticum urartu. The sequence continues at coordinate 282,276,317 of NC_053023.1, forward strand.
GCATGCTAATTGAGTGCGGAGGCATCATTTACCATTCAACATTTCTGGAACCGCTAACCTCAGCGTCGTTGGCATTCAACCCGTATCAACGTAAACGCGTGTCAAAAAGAGACTAGTCAGTAGTAGTATACTCAATATTGTGCACCGTGACCAAGGCGGAGAGGAAAATGAGAGACCTACGTATTTATTTACGCTGTAGATTCACTCATTTTGCTCCATATGTACTCATTTAGGGTGTAGTCACTTGTTGAAATCTCTAGAAAGGAAAATACTCCTTTCCGGCTTATAGGGCTATACTAGCAAGTACTACAATAGTGGGCTCACATAGCAATTTTGTCTCATGCAAGAGCCTGGCTATATGCGTGCTCCAACGATCCGCACCACGCCCCACCCCTACAGAATGACTGCCATGCAAGCGTTGACAACTGCCACGTTTGGGTTGCGCTTGGCTCTTTGCCTCTTTGAGAAGACAGACAATGATGTTACTACTTCTACAGTATTGAATCAACTACTGCATGTCCGTCCACCACGTGGGCGAGGGAGAAGGCGTGTAGTTGTAAAATCAAGCTTCTCCTCATTGTACGAGTTGACGCAACACATCATAGCACTGGCCCCGTAGTGTACAATATATTTGCTGCAACCTCTAACATTTAGCCCACCACAAATTAAAATATATATTCCTGTCTTGACCAGATGAGCATGCAAACTACAATCACCAGTATGACAGGTAGGGCCAGAAGTTTATTTTATTCAAAAAAAATGCTTCGAGATGGCCTCATAGCATGGAGCCAACCCCAACAATTTTCAGCTTAGAGGCACGGTACATGCTATCCTAGACTACTCTACACATGAAACTGCCAAACGAGCGTCCGAGCTGCACTTGGCTCTTCGCCTCTTCGGGAAGTCGAACAATGATGGTACTACTGCATGGAGTACTACAGTATGCTACTGGTCAGATAACATCGAATGAACTGCTGCATGCCCACCGCGTGCGGGAGGGAGAGCGTGTAGCGAAAGCTTCTCCTAGTCCTGTGAGCTACCATGCTCATGGGCGAGGGAGGGACGCAGCTTCATTGACTTACTCCTCCTGCCATTGGTTGTATGACAGGTGGGCCCAACAGGTGGCTGGCCCACCTATCATACAGCCAAAGGGTGGTGCAGTTAAGGCACCAGAGCGCAGTCTGCGAGGGAGAGGGCGTTGTAATCGAACTTCTCATTGTTGTACGAGTTGACGCGACACATCAAAGCAGTGCACTCGACATATTTCAATAATTTGCATTTATGGATGCATTAATTACAACGCATGTATGCATGCCGTGACTTCCCTTTTGATACTTGCATGTATTGATTTAATGCACCTTGAAGTAGTATGAATATGTGATGGTAAAGCTTTGTAATGCCCCGGTCCTAAATCGAGAGATAATTGTGCACACGGAGGGCGAGATCATGCCGACGGAACAGGACCCGACGATGGACCTCACCTTGCTCACTGCCCCTTGTGCCTCCGCCCCTTGAAACCTCTAGTGTATGAGGTTCGAATACACCTCGTCCGTTCGGCTGATTGAGCAAGGTGCGGGTTTCTTGATTGATGTGTTGTTCGATTGATTTGTGCAGTGCAAGGGAGGGCACCTGGCTTGCACGGACTGTCGGACGAGCGCCCCGGGAACCAGTGGCAGTGCCAGAAGTGCGGACGCGGCAGTGGCTTCGATGTGCGGAAGACGGCGGTTGACACCGTCCTCTCCTCGGTGAGGGTGGAGTATGTCGGCGTCCTGGGAAACGGTGTACCTAGACTTGCCTGCCTGCGGCCCACGACGTGGCTCCGTCGATGGCCCAATACGGCCCAGCTTCCGCAACAACAACCCAAGACCCTCGCGAGGGGCCAAGCCTCGCGATGCGGCCGACACCAAGGCCTCCCCGGGAGGCAGCCTCACCAGGCTGGCTTGCTAGGAGAGAAAATATCAAGGCAAGGTGCACCTCACGAGGTTCACATGACGTGAGGCATGACGACCAAGGCTAGGCGAGCGCCAGTGGGTGTATTGTACTGGTTTACCCTTTCATGCCAAGGAGGCAAGCGCAGGTGCAGAGTCCCAAGAAATCAAGCAATGGTTTCTATATCGGTGCAACAAGACCAAGACAGCCACAACAGCGGGATGGAGGTCATCGCGGAGCCCACCTTGGCGTCACCACCAGAGGCTTTGCAGGCGAAGACTACTTTTGTCAAGATAACTTGTACTAGTTGTCCCCCTTCAAATTTGGTCGTTGTGGGATTCCTTCCCCCTTCCATTTGGGAAGAGGACCAAGGCCGTTATAAATAGGACTTAGCCACCACCATAGAAGGGGGATCATTTAGATCATCCTCTCACCCACTAGCTCACCGAGTTGAAGAACACCTCACCTCCAGAGGTTGTTCAACCATTGTACTAGTTCATCCTCAGCCCCTCGAGGCAATCCACCACAACACTGGAGTAGGGTATTACACCGCAAGGTGGACCGAACCAGGATAAACTGATGCGTCTCTTGTCCCTTGGGTTCGTCGAGTTAGGCCTAGGAATCATTGAGCAGGAAGATTGGTGAGGCCGAGTTCTCCGCATGCACCCCAGTGTTCGAACCTCTCAAGGGTCTGCGGAACCCCGGATCTGACATTTCGCGTGCCAGGTAGGGGGTGCGTCGGACCTTCTCTCCTTCCAGTCAGCCCGCCATCACCCCGCAGCTCCGATGGCCGAAGATCTGAGGGCTCATGCTGAGCACTAGGCTGCTTGGCCAGTCCAGGGGACGCCGTCCGTCCAGGAAGACCTTCACTCCGCGCTATAGGCGGCTCGCACACTGCCCAACACTGCCGGACACGGACGGTGCAGGACAGCACCGTCCGCCCTCGCACCACGGCGCACGCGTGCCGCCGCGCGATCTTCGGGCTACGCCACGACGGCGGCACTACATACTAGCCGGGAGCAGGAAAACATGCGAGCTGCAATCATTGTGGCACGAGAGTTGGTGCGCTGCAGGTTGGTGGAGGGCGGCCGTGATGCCCTGCTAGAGAGGGTCACCAAGCTTCTTGACGCCGCATGCATGGGTGCGGCACCCTTCTGCTCCCAGCCCGTGCAGCAGGTGGTGGCAGGGGCGCGCGTCGGATCCCGGCATGCACGCGCCCCCGGAACACCTGGGGACCCGATGGCGTCAACACGGCCCACGGCACCGTAGCGCCGCTCGTCCTACCACAATTGCGCCGCCTCCAGGTGAGGAAAGCTTTGGCGGTCCCCTGCAAGGTCGCGGCAGGGTGTCACCCCATGGGCCTCAGGACCATACACCGGTCCAGGTGGCCCGCGGCGCGGGGCACCCAAGCGATGGCCCCGGCGCAACAACCCCGGAAGCCTTCATGCCCCGCATGATGGACCTGGAGTACAAGTCAGGGGAGGGCCTCGGCTCGTTCCCCGAGCCAGGTTGGGAAGAAGGGACGTAAGAGGTTGAGGCCTTCCACGAGGCGCCAGGAATCTTCGCTGACCCCTTCCACGACAACAACCGATGGGTACAACCAGTATCTCAAGAGCATGCTTACACTAACCATGGGTTGCAGGTGAACCACACAGCAGCGGCGGCCAGAGACCCCAGGGTAGTGGCTGCACCCCCGGCAGAAGAGGCGCGCTGGGGACTACCGGGGGGGGGGGGCAGGAGCCAGGGCCTCTCCAGCGCCGCATGGAGCAAGGTGGAGGTAGGTCCTCTGTAGGGGAAGGCATCGGTGAGCCTCCCTCCCCGACAAAGGGCCCATGGTCACCGAGGGCGCCGCCAGCATCCTCCTTGCCCCTTGGTCTCATCCTGGTTTCTGCCGCCCCTACGGTGGTCGGGGGCGGCGTTGGGCAGGGCCCTCATCTGGCGATATCAAGCAAGGCTCGCGCCTATGAAGGTATCCGCTTGTGACACTGTCACGTAATAATGCGTGGGGTTGTACACGCCCCGGAGTCTCCTGAGTGCCACCCTTGGGCCTCACGGGGGCTCCCGCCCATGTACAAGTGGAAGCACCATGCTCCATGCTGGCCGTCAACACTGTCTCCCAATGACTATGCTCACATCCAGTGAAAGCACTTAGCTCTGAGCTGGTGAGAAGATAAGAAGACTAGCTAGGCGCCGGATGCGGCAATTCGCTTTTATCTCTTCCTTTGTAACCCCATTCGTCGCCCTTTTGATTGAGATTCGAAGTTCTCTTTGTGTTGTAAAAAATAGGGGGAGTTTTCTCTCGATTTGTGCCAATTTCTTTCCTTCTGTTTTCTTGCTTTTCTAAGGGGTTCGCACCCGCTTTCCCCCTCCCTTGCGAGCGCCTCGTGAGCGGGGGCTGGGTGTGGTACGGCGCACCAGGCACGCTCAAGTTGGCCCGTCCGATGGCAAGGCCACCCAGGCCAAGGACGCAATCTCCGCAGGATCACCAAAGGCATACCCAGACATAGTCTGGCATTCGCTCCTCGCGAGGCTCTCTTGGGCGAGCCGGCAGGCCCCTGGGGAGGTCAAAATCTCGTGGGCCCTGGAGAGGTCGTCTCCAAAGGAAGGCGCGTCTGCGACCTCAGGACCCGCTCAAGGCCTACTAAGATCAAGATAAGTCTTGGCGACAACCCTGCTAGGGGGCTCACAAGCTCGTGATAGCACATTTCAAGTCCAACTTTAAAAAGACAGAACAATAATTTATACATTATAACAGGCTCCCCCTCCAAAATGCTCTCATGCCCTGCGGGGCCGTGTTCGAGTCTTTTGCGTGCAGGCGAAGCGAAGGAATGCAGGCCTAACTGGACATACTATCCCCAGCGCCATCCTGGTCACTCTCATCTGCGCTACTCGCGCTGTCACTGACGTCGTTGTCCACGCCATCTTCATCCGCCACGATCACCGCCGTGTTGCCCTCGGGGGCGAACTCTCTGACCAGAGCACCCACATGATCATCCACCTGGTATGGTAGGTTGTCCCGGATAGCCCCGGGCACTGGGGCAATGGCAGCGTCAAAATCAAAGTGGGGTTCGAGGTTCTGAATATGGCTGAAGACGCATGAGAATGCGTGCCTAAGAAGGCCCTGACTCCTCTCCTCGACAAACTTGCGGGCCCTTGTAGCCTGGTCCTCTAGGCGTGTCACGACCTCGGTGAAGAGGCGAAGGTGGCTGGCGTAATCTTCCATTCGATGATGAGGGGCGCTCTCCTCACAGATGGCACTCAGGGCTCGGTTGGCCCTTACCCTGAGGTCCTGAAGCATGGGAGCATGTTGACGCTTCAATGTCTGCCGACCACATGCCTCGTCCGCATTCTTCTTCGCGAGGGACGCGGCGCCATCGATCTGCTGCTTGAGCGAGAGCAAGTCGACGCGTGACAAGGCCAAGTCAGCCAGAGCCAAAGCCTCAGCTGCCTTGGCTGCCTTTCTCGCGTTGTTCCGTCTCATTCAGCTTTGTCCCGAGGGCAGCAGTCCTGCCCTCAGCTTCGGCCTCCAGGAACTCCAGCTTTAGGCGGTACTCATCGGCAAGATCCGCATGAACCTTCGCAACCATCCGGTCGACCTCCTCCTGCACCTTGGCTTCCCGCGCGGTGACGGCATCCTCAGCCGTGGGAACCTAGCGCTCCCTCACCTCTAGCCGCTCAAGCTCCAGGCTACGCTCCAAGGCCTCCAGCAACAGTGCCTCCTCGCACTTCAGGATCTCCTCCTCTTCTGAAGGTGCTCCCCTCATTGACGTCAGGACGGCCCTACGCACTTTGATCCACTGCTCAAGGGTAGCGTTCAAGGCCTGGAGCTCCCGTTCGCTCTCCTCGGCGGCTTCCCGATGATGGTCGGCCTCCCTGGCCTCCTCCAAGGCCCGGCCGTTGGCCTCGCGTGAGATCGCAAGAGACACCGAGGCCTTTGCCTTGTCGCGGTCATGCTGAAGATGCCCAAGGTTGACGGCGACCTTCAACTGGTGCCACTCATCAGCCAGGCGAAGATCCTCTGTCTCAAGGAGAGCATCTACTTCGACAAGCTCTTCTACGAGACAGCTCAGTGCACCCATTGCCTCCCGGAAGAGCTTGTGGTGTACGGTGCCACGCCCGTGCATGAACTCCAGTGCACGACCAAGCCCATCCTCTGTGCCAAGGGTTGTTGGGGAAGCTTGAGGTGGTCTGCCTGCCCCTGGCAGGGGGCATGAGGCCGGTGCCTTCCCTGCCACCTTGCGGGCTTTGGCGGAGGTACTAGGTGGTGCGGCCTCACCACCCGAAGACGATGCCAACACTGGGGTCCCCACCCGGCCACCAGCAATGACCAATGGAGGAGCCATTGGCACACCTGCTGCACCCCAGGCCAGAGCGCGAAGGAAAAACGCCAGGAAAGCACGGTCGAGGCCCCCCGTCGACGCGTACGCCTCTTGGGCAGGCCCTATGCTTCGCGCGGTGGCCGAACATGAAGAGATCAAGACCAAGAGCGAGCTAAGGACTGGTGAAGGCAGCACCTCGGGAGGCCTCACCGCTGACGCCGAGGGGACCCTGAAGAGCCGTCTTTAGTAAAGAACGCAGCGAACAAGAAATCGCGAATATAAGGTACTCACTCGTCCGTAGCTATGTACTTCCTCTGCTTCAGCGGCCGGTAGGAGTCACCACTGCGGAGTGCTTCGAAGTTTAGGCGAAGCTGGCCGAAGCCCCGGGTGCGACAATCAGTGCCTGGGGCGTTCAGTGGGGATCCTGAGGTGGCGACCTCGGGAGCGTCGAGCTGCGGCAACTCTCCAGACTTTACCTCACGTCTGCTTGTCCGAGCTTTGGAGGCGGCGGCCTCGGGAGCTGCGGATCGTGTCGGCTCTCCGGCCGCCCCTTAGGGCACGACACCCGAGCCTCGGGAGCTGCCACCTCAAGAGAACGAGGCTGCGTCGCCCCTTCAGTAGCCGCCCCGGTGGCCCTTGGCAGTGTTCGCCCCCTGCATCCTCCTCTAGGGCGCGTGCCATGGTGGCGGCAGGTAGGGGAACCACCAAGATGGGTGTCGGTGTCGACACCGACAGATCTTAGGTAGGGGGTCCCAAACTGTTAGTCTAAGGATTGATGGTAACAAGAGACATGGGACATGATGTTTACCCAGGTTTGGGCCCTCTTGATGGAGGTAATACCCTACGACCTGCTTGATTGACTCTGATGAGTATAGGGGTTACAAGATTTGATCTACCACGAGATCATGATGGCTAAACCCTAGATGTCTAGCCTATATGATTATAATCGTCATTGCCTCTACGGACTAAATCCTCCAGTTTATATAGACACCAGAGGGGCCTTGGGTTTGTACAGAGTCGGTTTACAGAGAAATGAATCTTCATATTCGCATCCTAAGCTTGCCTTCCACGCCGAGGGGAGTCCCATCCGGACACAGTGGAATTTCTTCTGTCTTGTACTCCATGACCCATTAGTCCGGCCCATATCACATAGCCTAGACGCCCGAGGACCCCATTATCCTGGACTCCCTCAGTAGCCCCTGAACCAGTGTTCAATGACGATGTGTCCGGCGTGCAACTTGTCTTCAACATTGCAAGGCGGATTGCTCCTCCGAATATTTCCAAGTAGTTGATCGTCAGTACTATATCTGGCTTTGTACAATAGTCATACCTCTGAATCACAAGGGCAGAATACAGATAAGTTTTGTCTTCTGAAGATTTTACTAGTGAGACGTTACATCTCGCCATTTTATTATTTCAAACCGCTTTTCAGCCTACTGTTTTGCATTTCGAGATGCAACCACCGATGACACGTCTTGTCACAGCAGAGATCGTGCCCCCTAATTACGGGATTCTCATCAATACTGGTTTGGGAAACCCAACCATGCCATTTCGCATGACCCCTTGGAAATAGGCAAGCTTTAAGGCTTGTGGGGGACGTATGATATTCACTTCCTTTATTAGGAGATAAGATTCCCCCCCTTTTACCCCATGCCTTCCCCTTCCTCAGTCCAGCCACCCTCAAGCTGCAACGCCCAAGCTTCAATACTCTCTGTTCCCAGAAAGTAATCGAGCCATGTACGGATCCGGTGCGTAGGGCAAGTGGACGGCTTCCTCGTCACAGAGAAAAACATCAAGGAACTACGGGAAGCGGGGTATCTGGCTAAAGAGATCGCCCACCGGCTCCCAGCCAAAAAGCAGATCATCCCCACTCCAAAGCCCGACGAGAGGGTAGTGTTTATCCCTCTTTTTCTTCGCCGACTAGGGTTTCCCCTTCATCCTTTCGTCCGCGGCCTCATGTTTTACTATGGGCTAGATTTCATGATCTACCCCAAATTCTTTCCTCAATATTTCGCCGTTTATCATCGTACGTGAGGCATGCCGCTCCATTTCCCCCCACTTTGGACTATGGATCAAGGTCCTCCATGTGAAGCCGAAAGTGGTGGACGGCCAGCACGCGGATTGCGGTGGCGCTATAGTGAGCAAACTTCCCAACCTTACTTGGCCCCAGGGCACCTTCATGGAGAGTGTGAAGGGATGGCAGAAGGGGTGGTTCTATGTCACAGAGCCCTGTGACTCCACATGGGCTGCTCCCGCAGAGTTCAAGTCCGAACCCCCAATGCGGATGGCATCCTGGCTCAACAAGGGCCTGAACTGGGCATCGTCTGACGAGCTAATGGTGCTGCAGAAGGGATTCAAGAGTATGGTAGATAAAAATACCAGCCTCGCCAACGTGATCCAGGTGATGCTCTTCTGCCGGATTCTCCCCTGTCAGGAGCGTCAAGAGCCCATGTGGAAGTTCAGCCCGGCCGGTCCCCGGACCCTGCAGCGGTTCTTTGGCACAATGCACGAAGACATGTGGAAACTACTCTTCAAGAACCAGAAGTCATGGTCGGAGACAACCGAAGACTTCGGCTATGATAGCACCCACGCTACAACCCCCGTAAGTTCTTTGATAACTTTACCATGCGAATCCAAGGAGCACACTAAACCCTCCATTTACTTTTGCAGGGCTGGCCGAAGAAAGCGGACCGGATTCACTGTCTGGCTCCCCTGCCCGAAGACCCAGCTATTCCTCTATTGACGAGGATGCTGGTCCCGGAGCCGGAAAAGAAATCCAAGGAGACGGGTAAGGAGGCCAAGAGCGGCCTCCGCCGTAAGGGTGGTTTAGAAGTAGTGTCCGAGGACACCGGAACCCTCTCCTCCCCTGACAAAGAGGAAGAGGAGGAATAGAGCAACTCCCCCCCCCTAAGGGGGAGAAGAAGAAAAGGGCAGCCTCCACCGATCTGGAGGCGGAGACGTCCAAGAAAGGGAGGACGTCCCTTACGGATGACTACGAATCGGACACCAATGAGTGGCACCCCAGGCCAAAGCTCCTGGCCAGATCGTAAGTACTCAAAGGTATATATATGTCCGGATTTTCTGGCTTATAGTTGTAATGCATTTAAATTGTATGTTGCAGTCCGGTTAAGGTTCTCCCCCAGCGATCCTCCTCTTCTGGGAATTTGCTGGGTCCAAACATGACGGAGAGCGATTCGCCTCCACCAGCTTCCTCCCCCACTGCCGCGGATAACACCGAGGTGTCCTCCCAAAGGACCCTTTCGGAACAGGGAGAGGTATAGGAGGCTGCCAAGACGGTGCCGAAGGGTGACACCTCGGCTATCGAGGACATGGGGGAACCGACCCTGTAGCGACCCGACCTCAGATGGTCAAGTCTCTGTGCTTCAGTGTCATCCCTGGATCGGTAATGCTGACACACACATTACTCGGAAGGATTTATAACAGAGTAGCAATCACACACTATTACATCGAATGTCTCCAAAGAGAACCTATTACAATAATATGGCTTAGGGCCATCTAATGCGATAACAGCGGAAGGCTTGGAAGATAAGGTGAGTCCGTCAACTCCAACGGCATAGCTGAGTTGCACGGCAACAACCTAACGAACCTTACTCCTCGTCTGAAAAGTCTGCAACATAATACGTTGCAGCCCGAAAACGGGTCAGGACATGGAATATGCTGGCAATATAACACAGTAGAGCAGAAACAAAATAATGCTATCACTACATGCATATATGGCTGGTGGAAAGTTGTATGGTTGTAGTTTTGCGAAAAGCCAAATTTTCCCTACAACAACGGAATAGATTTTAATTTTACTATCATGGTGGTTGAAACATCATTGAGAAGGTATCCCCAACTCAATCCCAATTAAAGTGATTAACAACCCAACAATATTAATTAAGCATGGTGAGATACATGTGATAACCCAAGTACTAGATACTCAAGAATTGTCCATAACCGGGGACATGGCTAGCCATGATTAGATTGTACACTCTGCAGAGGTTTGCGCACTTTTCCCCACAAGACTCGATCGCCTCCGTTGGATTTCTCGCACTACATGGTGTTTCAGAAACGGATGACTGAGACACAGTCTTTCAGAAACGTCAACTCTCTACTCCGGGTAGACCAAACCAAACCTACAAAACCCACTACCTGCTGATCTACCTCTTCAAGAGCTTCACGTAACTTACTCAACTATGCTAGAGCCCATAATAGCTTGTGGCTGCACACGGAAGTTTCTAGCATGAATCATCTCAGTTCCCTTTGAGCCTGGGTGGCGGTCCATAGGAAGATCACACGGGTACCCCGGGATTTCCAAAAAAACAGACAACACTAGGTTCCCCAGGTGCCTCAATCCACCCAGTTGTTTGATTAAGTTGCCACTTAAGTTGAACCATTAATTAACAATCTCACATCCGACATGAATTTCACTCAAACCCATACCACATCTACGAGCATAGCATAGTAATATAGGAAAAACATAGAAGTAACTCCGAAGGGTTTGAATATAACAGGGCAATAGGTTCTACCTCAGCAACTACTTCCCAACCCACAAGTTAATGACCTCCTAATCATGCAATGTTTGAGGATTGGAACTAATGCATAAAAACTGGGTAATAACATACTTATGTAACAAGCAACGATGCACAAGAAAAACTCAAATAAGAGAGGTTGACCAGAAAGTTCAAATTAAGAACTCCGGTTCGCAAAAACAATCAAATCAAACGAAGCAACAAAACTCAAACGGCGAAAGAAAGAAGCTTCATTTACTAATCTGAAACTAGCTCAAATTTTACAGTAGCAAAAACTTGTTTGAGTTGGTTAAACGGAAAGAGGGTTTCGAGACGAAACTCCAGGTGCTTGAATCGCCTGATTCCATTAAACGAGCGAAAAGATAAACAGAAACTAAGATCGGATCAGAAATCGTGACAAGAAAAATCGCGGAATTAATCCGATAAAAGAAAACTCACGAAGAGACTAACGAACGAGCGTCCGTTAGTTGTTTCTAACGGGCGAGGAACCGTTCGTTAAAACGAATGAACGAGCAAATGCTCGCTAAAATAATAAACCAGAGAAAAACCAATCTATTAATAAAAAAACGAAAACTAGGGTTTCGAAAAAAAATAAACGGAACGGTTTTTTTTTAAAAAAACCGATGGCTCGGATCCGGCAGATACCTCCGGCGAGAGGTCTGGCGAGGCGAGGTGTGGGGCAGCGGCTCGCGGGGCGGCGGGGCTTGGCGGTGGCGGCGGCTGCGCTAGGTGGCGGGGCTTGGCGGCGGCGGTGGTGGTGGTGGGGCGGCGGCGTATATAAAGGGGGCGGGGGCGGCGACTTGGAGGAGGGGGCAAGTAGCGGCTAAGGCGGAGTCCGACTCGGACTCCGGTCCGAGTGGCGGCGGCGGCAGTGCACGCACGCGGGAGGCGGCGGCGGCCTGGCGCGGCTGGGCCTTAGGCCCAGTCGGCGCGGAACCCTTTTTTTTTTAAATTCGCCGACCGAAATAAAATCCTAAAAAAAATAAATAAAACCTAAAAAAATACCAAAACAATTTTTCACCGTCTAAATAAAGTATTTAGAACAAGATGAACATTTTCTTGGCCCTAAAATGCAATTTTGAAAAACATGCAATTTTTCTAATGCAAATAAAATCCAAATAAAATCAAATAAAAATCAATTTAATGATTTTAATATTTTTCCTCCAATATTTCATTTATTTTGGAGAAGTCATATTATCTCCTCTGTTTAATTTCTAATGTGAAATATTTTTCGAAGAGAAATAATTAAAATCAAATCCTCTTTTCATTATTTGATAAAAGAATCAAATATGAAGACCGAGAAATCCCCAACTCTCTCCGAGGGTCCTTGAGCTGCTTAAGATTTCGAGTATTACAGAACGGAAAACCAATAAAACATGACATGCATGCATGATCTATGTATAACATTCCAAATTGAAATTTGGGATGTTACAAACCTACCCCCTTAAGATGAATCTCGCCCTCGAGATTCGGGTTGGCTAGAAAATAGGTATGGGTGGTCCTTGCGCAGATCATCCTCTCATTCCCAGGTAGCTTCATCCTCGGTATGGTGGCTCCACTGAACTTTGCAAAACATGATAACCTTACTGCGGGTGACTCTGCTGGCAAACTCAAGAATCTTAACTGGCTTCTCCTCGTAAGTCAAATCACTGTCCAACTGAATCGCCTCCAAGGGTACTGTATCTCTTAATGGTATTTCCACCATCTCAGCATGACACTTCTTCAGCTATGAAACGTGGAACACATCGTGGACTCCTGACAATCCCACAGGTAACTCCAACTTGTAGGCGACTTCTCCCATCCGTTCCAAAATGCGATACGGTCCTACAAATCTCAGGGCTAACTTTCCATTAACTCTAAAACGTTTCACTCCTCGCAAGGGCGATACTCGCAGATATGCTCTACCTCCAATTTCATAGGTTACCTCCTTGCGTTTTGAGTCTGCGTAACTCTTCTGCCTAGACTGAGCAATCTTTAGTCGGTCTCGGATCAGTTTTACCTGCTCCTCAGATTCTTTAATCAAGTATGGTCCAAACAACTGTCGGTCTCCTACCTCATCCCACATCAACGGTGTTCTGCACCTGCGTCCATACAGGGCTTCAAACGGTGCCATCTTCAAACTGGCTTGGTAGCTATTGTTGTATGAGAACTCTTCATACGGCAAATTGTCATGCCAACTAGATCCATAATCTAGCGCACAGGCTCTCAACATGTCCTCCAAAATTTGATTGACTCTCTCAGTCTGTCCACCTGTCTGCGGGTGAAACGCTGTACTGAACTCCAATCTCGTTCCCAAAGTCTGGTGTAACTGATGCCAAAACTTTGAAGTAAACTGTGTTCCTCGATCTAATACGATGGTCCTCGGAACTCCATGCAGACATACGATCCTGGACATATAGATCTTGGCCAACTTTGCCCTTGTATAGGTGGTTTTCACTAGGATGAAGTGAGCTACTTTGGTCAAACGATCAACTACTACCCATATGGAATCATATCCTGCTTTAGTCCTGGGTAATCCGGTGATAAAGTCCATGCCAAGTTTATCCCACTTCCATTCGGGTATCGGCATAGGCTGTAACAGTCCTGCTGGCTTCTGATGTTCTGCCTTAACTCTCTGACATACATCACATACGGCTACATACTCGGCAATATCCTTCTTCATACCAGTCCACCAGAAACGTTCCTTCAAATCCAAATACATCTTGGTGTTTCCGGGGTGTATCGAGTATGGTGAGTCATGGGCCTCTTGAAGTATCAACTTCCTGATCTCCTGGTTGTTGGGCACATAAAATCGGTCCTCAAACCATAGGGTATCGTTCTCATCCGCATGAAAACCTTTGGCCTTTCCTTTGCCCATCTTCTCCTTTATCTCGGCAATCTCTTTATCATCTTTATGAGCTTCCCGAATCTTGTCCAGCAATGTCTACTGAACCACCATTGTGGCAATGAACCTTCTAGGTACAATCTCTAACCGAAGTTCCATGATGTCCTTTGCTAATTCCTTCGGCAGTCCTTTACTTTCAAGGATATTAGCATAACTCTTCCAACTCAATGCGTCTCCTACGACATTGGCCTTTCCTGGATGATAGTGTAGCTTCATGTCATAATCCTTTATAAGCTCCAACCATCTCCCCTGCCTAAGGTTCAGCTCCTTCTGGGTGAAGATGTACTTCAAACTCTTGTGATCCGTGTACACATCACAACGGTTTTCAATAAGGTAATGTCTCCAAGTCTTCAACGCATGCACTACGGCTGCTAGCTCCAAATCATGCGTAGCATAATTCAACTCATGAGGTTTTAGTTGTCGTGAGGCATATGAAACAACTCTTCTGTCCTGCATAAGCACACATCCAAGTCCTAAGCGAGAGGCATCGCAATACACTTGGAACCCCTTATGTATATCTGGCAGTACTAGCACTGGGCTGTAGTCAAACGTTTCTTCAACTCCTGGAAACTTGCTTCACAATCTTCTGTCCATTTAAACTTGTTATCCTTCTTCAACAGTTCAGTCATTGGTTTTGCAATCTTGGAAAAATTCTCAATTAATCTCTGGTAGTATCCTACGAGTCCAAGAAAACTGCGGATCTCGCTAACTGAGGTGGGTGCCAACCATTCAGTGACTGATTGAACCTTGCTGGGGGTCTACTACTATACCTTCTCCTGATATAACATGTCCAAGGAATCCGACTTCCTTTAGCCAAAAATCGCATTTGCTAAACTTAGCATACAACTGGTGTTCCCTGAGCTTCTCGAGAACTAAACGCAAATGCTCTTTGTGCTCCTCCTCATTCTTCGAGTATACCTTGATATCATCAATAAACACCACAACAAACTTGTCCAAATACTCCATGAACACCTTGTTCATCATGCTCATGAAATAGGCAGGGGCGTTAGTCAGTCCAAACGACATGACCGTTTACTCGTATAATCCATATCGCGTTGTGAACGCCGTCTTTGGTATGTCCTTCTCTCGTATCTTCAACTGATGATACCCTGATCGTAAATCGATCTTTGAGAACAATTTAGCTCCTTGCAACTGATCAAACAGATCGTTGATCATCGGCAGTGGGTACTTGTTCTTTATCGTCACTTCATTCAAGGCTCGATAATCAACAACCATCCTTAGGGATTTATCCTTCTTCTCAACCAAAAGTACTGGGGCTCCCCAAGGTGATGAACTTCTTCGGATGTATCCTTTCTCCAATAACTCCTTGATCTGTTTCTTAATTTCTTCCAGATCATTTGCGGGCATCCGATAGGGTCTCTTGGATATTGGTCCTGTTCCTGGTAACAGCTCTATCAAAAACTCAATATCTCTGTCCGATGGCATGCCTGGTAACTCCTCTAGGAAAACATCCGTGTAATCCTTCACCACAGGAACTTCCTCCTGAACAACTCCCGTAAGGGCATTCACTTGACTCCTCCTAGGCACATGCCTAGATACATACTTAATCCTTTTTCCTTCCAGGGTGGTGAGATAAATTGACTTACTAGCACAGTCAATGCTTCCTCCAAACTTCGACATCCAGTTCATACCCAATATCAGATCCAATCCTTTCGACTCCAAGATAATTAGGTCGGACGAAAAAACATGTGTACCAATGGTTAAGGGTATCTGGTCACACCATCGGCTAGCCATATACTCTGCTCTGGGTGAACTCACTAAAAGAGGGGTCCTAAGGGTTTGGGTTGGTAGTTTAAACTTATCCACGAATCCGCTTGATATTCATGAATGCGATGCACTAGTATCGAAAAGAACAAGAGCGGTAAATGACTTAACCAAAAACTTACCTATTACCGCGTTCGGCTGCTCTTCAACCTCCTCCACGTTAACGTTGTTCACTTGTCCCTTGTTGAATGGATTGAGCTTCTTCCCAGTGCTTCCATTTCCGTTTCCATTCCTTCCTTCGGGGCAATCATTGGCATAGTGCCTTGTCTTCACGCACTTAAAACAGGTAACCTGACTTAAGTCTCTTTTGGCAGGAGTGGACGGGTTGGAGCGGTTCTGATTGTTGTTAGCTCCGTTCCCATTCCCATTCTTAGCACCACTTTGGTTATGTGATCCTCCTCCAGTGTGGTTGTGACCTCCATGGTTGTGAACAAGTCCTCCCGTGTTCGGGGTTAGGCGAGGTTTCTGCTGAGCTCCTGAGTTATACTTCCCTTGTTCATACTTTCTCTTGCGGCTCTCAATCTGCTGATGTTTCCCTTCAATCATAAGAGCCTTATCTACCAACTCCTGGTAGTTGTTGAAGGTTGCTACCATCAACTACATTCTCATCTCATCATTCAGCCCTTCCATAAACTTCTCCTGCTTCGCGGCATCTGTGGCCACATCATCAGGGGCGTAGCGAGATAACTTGCTAAACTCATCCACGTACTGAGCCACAGTACGATTCCCTTGGCGTAAGTTGCGGAACTCCCGCTTCTTCATTTGCATAGCTCCAGTGGAGATATGTCCTGTGCGGAAAGCTTGCTGAAACTAGTCCCAAGTGACATTGGCTATAGGAAAAGTGGCTGTGTAATTCTCCCACCATGAGGATGCTGGTCGATCCAATTGATGTGCGGCAAAGCGCACTCTCTCAGAATCTGTGCAACCTGCGGTGGTCAACTCCCTTCCAATACGGCATAGCCAATCATCAGCAACTATAGGCTCGGTGCTACAGGAAAACACCAGCGGTTGTAACCTTAGAAAATGGGCTAGGTTGTCCACTCGCGGTGGGTTGTTTTTGTTGTTGTTGTTGCCCTGGTTCTGAACTAGCAATTGCATCAAGGCATTCTGCTGCTGGATCAACTGGGTGAGCTCCGGCGGGAAGGCAAAACCAGTGTCACGTCTCGGAGGCATCTGATGGGTTTAGATGGGAGAGATTTAGAATAGAAGAAGTCTAATGAGAGAACACTACCCATATGCACATGAGACAAACACAATCATTTCACTCAATCAATCAAGCAAGGGCATACAAACGGTCTAGAACTATCGCAAAAGTGCTCACTACTACTATATACATGGGGGAAATACTACTAATATATGGTAGTCATCTCGAAATTTTTATCAGTAGAAGACTCCATGATGTCTGCTCCAGCTTCGTCTTCAAAGTCATCGTCACTAGGGTCGGAGTCGGTGTCGTCGATGATGATGTAGTCCTCAAGGCATATTTCCTTGGGTTCTTCTTCTTCTTCTATTGGTGCTGGTCCTCCCATGAATACTCCGATCTTCTTGACTAAGTCCTCATTCTTCTCTAGTAGGGTCTTGATTTCCTCCTCATATCCATCGCGGATAAACTTGAGTTCTTCTTCCAGCTCGATGAGCCTAGTCTTCGCCTTCTTCAAGTCCATCATGTCTGCACACCTCTGGTTCTCCTGACGTCGAATGTGCTGGTTTAACTCCTGGATGAAAGCTGCAATGGATCTATCCTTCCTGGTGTTGATTACTTCCCATTGCTCATCTCGGCGCCCACATATTTGGTAAATAGTGTCCTTAAGCTCCCTGTTGTAAACTTCTCCAATGCGTCCCATGGTGATCTGAGCTGCCATACTCTTTCCTAGACTCTAGGTTGGTGCGTCGAAGGAAAATTCTATGGGTTTAGAAGTTGGCGATAACGTCCTTCCTGGAACTTGTACTTGAATCATCCAGCGCTCCTCTTTAGGTAATGTGGCGTTGTACGTCCCGGTGAAGCTTGGTATTCCAATGTTCAAGTACCTAGTGACTTCCTTCAAGTGGCATCCAAAAGGTGTGTCTTCATCCGGTTGTGCAAACTTGTTCTTCATCTCCGTCATCCAAAAGAGTAGAAAATGGACAGGAGTCAGAAATGAGAAGAGAAGTGTGACCTAGGGTTTATCTTAGTGGTCGTTTCCTACACTCAGCGTGTGCTCTGATACCATCTTGTAGCGACCCGACCTCAGATGGTCAAGTCTCTGTGCTTCAGTGTCATCCCTGGATCGGTAATGCCGACACACACAGTACTCGAAGGATTTATAACAGAGTAGTAATCACACACTATTACATTGAATGTCTCCAAAGAGAACCTATTACAATAATATGGCTTAAGGCCATCTAATGCGATAACAGCGGAAGGCTTGGAAGATAAGGTGAGTCCATCAACTCCAACGGCATAGCTGAGCTGCACGGCAACGACCTAATGAACCTTACTCCTCGTCTGAAAATTCTGTAACATAATACGTTGCAGCCCAAAAACGGGTCAGCACATGGAATATGCTGGCAATATAACACAGTAGAGCACAAACAGAATAATGCTATCACTACATGCATATATGGCTGGTGGAAAGTTGTATGGTTGTAGTTTTGCGAAAAGCCAATTTTTCCCTACAACAATGGAATAGATTTTAATTTTTACTATCATGGTGGTTGAAACATCATTGAGAAGGTATCCTCAACTCAATCCCAATTAAAGTGATTAACAACCCAACAGTATTAGTTAAGCATGGTGAGATACATGTGATAACCCAAGTACTAGATACTCAAGAATTGTCCATAACCGGGGACACGGCTAACCATGATTAGATTGTACACTCTGCAGAGGTTTGCGCACTTTTCCCCACAAGTCTCGATCACCTCCGTTGGATTTCTCGCACTACATGGTGTTTGAGAAACGGATGACCGAGACACAGTCTTTCAGAAACGTTAACTCTCTACTCAGGGTAGACCATACCAAACCTACAAAACCCACTACTTGCTGATCTACCTCTTCAAGAGCTTCACGTAACTTACTCAACTATGCTAGAGCCCATAATAGCTTGTGGCTGCACACGGAAATTTCTAGCATGAATCATCTCAGTTCCCTATGATCCTGGGTGGTAGGAAGATCACACGGGTACCCCGGGATTTCCAAAAAAAAAACAGACAACACTGGGTTCCCCAGGTGCCTCAGTCCACCTAGTTGTTTGATTAAGTTGCCACCTTAAGTTGAACCATTAATTAACAATCTCACATCTGACATGAATTTCACTCAAACCCATACCACGTCTACGAGCATAGCATAGCAATATAGGCAAAACGTAGAAGTAACTCCTAAGGGTTTGAATATAACAAGGCAATAGGTTATACCTCAGCAACTACTTCCCAACCCACAAGTTAATGACCTCCTAATCATGCAATGTTTGAGGATTGGAACTAATGCATAAAAACTGGGTAATAATGGGATATGATCAAAGTGTTATTGCCTTGCTGACGATCCGCGAATCCTAGAGACTCGTAGTAACACGCTTCACACTCCGGGAATTCTATCACAAGCAAACAATAACATACATAAGTAACAAGCAACGATGCACAAGCAAAACACAAATAAGAGAGGTTGACCAAAAAGTTCAAATTAAGAACTCCGGTTCGCAAAAAGAATCAAATCAAATAGAGCAACGAAACTCAAACAGCGAAAGAAAGAAGCTTCGTTTACTAATCTGAAACTAGGTCAAATTTTACAGTAGCAAAAACTTGTTTGAGTTGGTTAAACGGAAATAGGGTTTCCAGACAAAACTCCAGGCGCTTGAATCGCCTGATTCCGTTAAACGAGCGAAAAGATAAATAGAAACTAAGATCGGATCAGAAATCGCGACCAAAAAAATCGCGGAATAAATCCGATAAAAGAAAACTCATGAACAGACTAACGAGCGAGCGTTCGTTAGTTGTTTCTAACGGGCGAGGAACCGTTCATTAAAACGAATGAACGAGCGAACGCTCGCTAAAATAATAAATCGGAGAAAAACCGATCTATTAATAAAAAACGAAAACTAGGGTTTTGAAAAAAATAAACCGAACGGTTTTTTTTAAAAAAACGATGGCTCGGATCCGGCGGATACCTCCGGTGAGAGGTCCGGCGAGGCGGGGTGTGGGGCGGCGGCTTGTGGGGCGGCGGGGCTTGGCGGCGGCGGCGCTAGGCGGGGCGGTTGCGGCGGCGAGCGCGGGCGGCGGCGGCTGCGCTAGGCGGCGGGGCTTGCCGGCGGCGGTGGTGGTGGTGGTGGGGTGGTGGCGTATATAAAGGGGGCGGGGGCAGCGACTTGGAGGAGGGGGCAAGGCGCGGTGGAGGCGGAGTCCAACTCAGACTCCGGTCCGAGTGGCGGTGGCGGCGGCAGCGCGCGCGCAGGAGGCGGCGGCGGCCTGGCGCGGCTTGGCCTTAGGCCCAGTTGGCGCGGAACCCTTTTTTTTTAAATTTTGCCGACCGAAATAAAATCCTAAAAAAAATATATAAAAACCAAAAAAATGCCAAAACAAATTTTCACCGTCAAAATAAAATATTTAGAACAAGATGAACATTTTCTTGGCCCTAAAATGCAATTTTGAAAAACATGCAATTTTTCTAATGCAAATAAAATCCAAATAAAATCAAATAAAAATCAATTTAATTATTTTAATATTTTTCCTCCAATATTTCATTTATTTTGGAGAAGTCATATTATCTCCTCTCTTTAATTTTTAATGTGAAATATTTTTCGGAGAGAAATAATTAAAATCAAATCCTCTTTTCATTATTTGATAAAAGAATCAAATATGAAGACCGAGAAATCCCCAACTCTCTCCGAGGGTCCTTGAGCTGCTTAAGATTTCGAGGTTTACGGAATGGAAAAGCAATAAAACATGATATGCATGGATGATCTATGTATAACATTCCAAATTGAAAATTTGGGATGTTACAGACCCCATGGAGACTGGAGATGAGGGCCATATCTAGTTTGGCCCCCAACCAAATGTCATTCTGAAAACACACATGGTTCCGAAGACAGAGGAACAACCCTCTTTACCGGAAGGTGGCACGCCTACAACACCAGCGTCCTCTATCAATGCGGAGGCGCCGGACAGTCTAATGAGAGTGCTCCAGGGCGCCATCATTGTGAAAGAACAGCATACCCTTACGGGTACGGTGATTGAAAAGGTCCAGTCCACGAAAAGCGGATTGAGCGAAGCCTAAACTAGCCTTTTAAGAGGCTTTGAGGTATGTGCTTTACAGTGTTTTTTAGCTGCATAAAAAGAATGCATGTGCATAGATAGTAGCCCCTAAGACTCTGTTCAGTGTTCGGAAATAAAAACCAAACAAAGGATCTAATAACTCACGCAGGAGGTTAACATACATATTTGTTTGAACAAACAGGCTGCGAAACAGGTGTCAGCTGCCCATGCCGCCGAAGCATCCGAGCTAAGGTGGAAGTTAGAAGAAAAGCAAGGTATGTAATAGCGAACACACGTCTGAAATGGTGCCAACTTTGTGTGTTATCTGAATGAGTTTCATAATTATTTTTGTAGCTGACACGTCAAGGTCGAGGCCCTCAAGAGTGTGGTGGCGAGGCCAGGAAGGAGGCGGAGGAGGAACGAGCCTCCCGCCTTAAACATGAATCGCGAGTGGAGGAAGTCCAACAGGAGCTCAAGGATGCCATAGGCAAATGCGAGTCCTTAGAGTGCAAGAGTTTGGAGCAAAATTCCGAACTTTCCAAGGCACTCCAAACTGCACAAGAAGCCCGGGCCGAAGCCCAAAGCTCTGCCCGGGAGATCCAAGAGGCAAGGAAAATTCCGGCGGGTAAGGCCTTTAACATGCAGAGCAAATTTGTGAAGAAAAGGTACATATTTCTAATCAAAATTTGGAGTTCTCAAGGAGTGTTTGCGGACCTGCCCCGAAGTGTTGCTGATGCTGCGGAGTTCTTCCGGGCCGAAGAGGGGAGCTCAACGGAGAAGTTGTTCTGGTCGTAGTACCTTGCACCAGAGCATCCTGTGCCCCTCAGCGATCAGCTGAAGTAATGGACCGAACTGCATAGGGTGGCTGAATTGGCCATGAGGGATTTGATAATCCGTCTTTGGCCCGCCGAACCCATGCCCAGTAGCTACTTTGTTCTCGTGAAGAGGCTGGTCAGCGCCTGCCCTCGGCTTGATGCCATGAAGTGGTTGGTGTCGGTGTCAAAACCGGAGGATCTCGGGTAGGGGGTCCCGAACTGTGTGTCTAAGGTTGATGGTAACAGGAGACAGTGGACACAATGTTTTACCCAGGTTCGGGCCGTCTCTATGGAGGTAATACCCTATGTCCTTCTTGATTGATCTTGATGAATATGAGTATTACAAGAGTTGACCTACCACGAGATCGTAATGGATAATCCCTAGAGGCCTAGCTTTTATGGTTATGATAATGTATCTCCTCCGTACTAAGTCCTCCGATTTATATAGACACAGGGAGGATCTAGGGTTACACAAGGTCGGTTACAAAGAAAGGCATCCATATATTTGGTCGCCAAGCTTGCCTTCCACGCCAAGGAGAGTCACATCCGGACACGGGTGCAGTCTTCGGTCTTCGTATCTTCACAGCCCATCAGTCCGGCCCATGGCTAACATGCTGGACGCCCGAGGAGCCCTTAGTCCAGGACTCCCTCAGTAGCCCCTGAACCTGGCTTCAATGACAATGTATATGGTGCGTAGATCTGTCTTCGGCATTGCCAGGCGGGTTCCTCCCTCCGAACTCCAAGATAGTCTTCAGAGGTATTTGAATGTGTACGGACCTGTAACACAACGCCACACACAACCATAGAGAGAATATAATATTCCACGAGTTCCATCCGCTCAAAACATTTTTACAACATGACATCACGTCTGCCCGGTCACTATATCGAACTATTTTGTCTTCCATCCCGTGTTTCGAGATGCGATTTCCATTGACACGTCTTGTCAAAGCAGAGATTGTGTCCCCTTATTGCGGGATCCTCATCAATACGGGTGTGGGTAACCCAACCATGTCGTTTACACAGCCCTTGGGAGTAGGCGAGTTTTAAGGCAAGTAGGAAGGCGTTTGACATTCGCGTCCTTTATAAGGGGATAAGGATTCGTCCTCATTCACCCATGCCTTCTCCTTCCTCTGCCCATCCATTCTTGAGCTCCAGCGCCCAAACTCTAGCTTCCCCCGCCGGAGAAATTACTCCAACCATGTCCTGATCCGGAGCTGGAGGCAAGTGGATGGCCTCCTCTGATAAGAAGAAAGGCATAAAGGAGCTCCGAGAGGCCGGATATCTGGCCAAGGAGATCGTTCACCGTCTCCCGGCCAAGGGACAAATCGTCCCTACCCAGAGCCCCCTGAGAGGGTTGTGTTTCTCACACATTTCGTCTGCAGGCTGGGATTTCCTCTCCAACCGTTTGTCCGCGGACTGATGTTTTACTACGGGCTGGACTTCCATGATATATTCCCCAACTTTATCCTCAACATCTCGGCATTTATAGTCATTTGCGAGGCCTTTCTCCGTATCCCATCTCACTTCGGGCTATGGCTGAAGACCTTTAATGTAAAGCCGAAGGTGGTGAGAGGCCAACAAGCAGAGTGCGGAGGCGCCATGGTGGGCAAGATGCCCAATGTCACATGGACCGAAGGCTCCTTTGTGGAGACGGTGAAGGGGTGGCAGTCGGGGTGGTTCTACATCACCGAGCCATGCGACACCAACTAGGTGGCGGCCCCCGAATTCCGATCCGGAGTTCTGATGCGACTCACCTCCTGGCAAGAGAAGGGTCTAACCTGGGGTTCTTCGAACGAGCTAACTGGGCTCCAGGCGTGCGTCCAGAACATGATAACCAAGAGAATCAAACTTGTCAACATGATACAGGTTATGCTCATTCGTCGGATCCTTCCGTGCCAACGCCGGACTTGCTATTCGTGGGAGTTCGATCAGGCCAAGCACTAGAAGCTGCTAGAGCTATTCGGCACGATGCACGAAGACATCTGGAAAGTGCTCTTCAAGGCCGGCGAGACACCACCGCCTACGACCGAGGATCGCGGGCTTAGCTTAAAATGCCAAGCTAATTCGGTAAGTTTTTCATGTTTTCAAGGTATAGCCTTTACTAGCATATTTTGAGAAGGAGTCTAAGCCTTCTTATCAATTTTTTAGGCCTGGATCGACATAGCGGGTGGATTAACTGTCCGGTTCCGCTACCCGAAGACCAAGAAATCCACTTCTGACGAAGATGCTGTTTTTCTGGCGCCTTATGATGTGCCAGAGAAGAAGGCCAAGAAAATGGCCAAGGGGGCCTGGAGTGGCCTTCACCGAAAAGGTGCTTCGGACGTGACGTCCGAAGATGAGACTCACTCTTCGGCCGCCGAAGACGAGGAGGAGGAAGAAAGCGACTCCCCCCTTGAGGGGGGAAGGATGAAAAGGGGGGCCTGCCCAAATTTGGAGGCGAAGGCGCCCAAGAGGGGGAAGGGCTCGCTTGCGGATAACTCCGCGTGGGATGTCGATAACAGTCCGGAGCGAATGCCCCGAACCAAGCCTCGGGCCGCCTTGTAAGTACCAAAAACCTTATGCACATCCAAATGCCTGGCCTTTCCATTTTGTGATATTAATATGTTTAAATTATGCCATCGCAGTCCGGCCCGCGGCAGCTCCCCACGATCCTCAACAAAGGGTTCCCTAGATTCAAAGGAGATGGCTAGCATGTCACCGCCGCCCGCTCACTCTGTCTCGGCCAAGGCTGATGAAGAGGTGGTGTCCCAAAGGACCTTCCCAGACCAGGGGAGGTTCCGGAGAACGTCGGGTGGCGCCCGCCGGACAAATGGGGGAAAAAGCCCCCGTGGGGACTGGTGATGGGGGCCAAATTCCATTCAGCCCCCAACCGGATACCATTTTGGAGACCTACACGGCTCTGGAGTCCAGCAACGGCCTTCCCCGAAAGGAGGAGGTGTGCCTGTTCCACCGGTGATCTCTGTCCAACCACAGGCACTGGATAATCTACTGGAAGTGCTGCGAGGCGCTTCCATTGTGGATGAACACCCTGTCCTTATGGGTATGGTGATCGAGAAGGTTTAGTCCGCCAAAAGCGGACTGACCGAAGCCTGCGCTAGCCTTTTAACAGGCTTTGAGGTAAGTAATGTAATTGTAGAAAGGATATCATAGTGTAGACAGTAGCCCCTGATGCTTTGTTCGGTGTTCGGAAAGAAAAAGGCGAACAGAGGATCAAATTAATTTTCGCAGGAGTCTAACATAAGATGTCTATTTGAATAAGCAGGTGTCACTGCTAGCTGCTACCGCTCATACTATGGAGGTCTCCAGCCTGAAGCAGAGCCTGGAGCAGGCCGAAGAAGAGCTCGGCCTCATGAAGAAGAAGCTAGAGGACAACCAAGGTATGTAGTGACCCGCGCGTATATTTAGGAAGGATGAATGTTTCATGCTGACTAAAGTGTCATGAATTTTATTAGGGGCCACGACCGAGGCGGCGGCGCTCAAGAAGGCGTTAGCCGAGGCCGAGGACAAAGCGGCCAAGGAGTGCACCGCACGCGAGCAGCACGAGGCCCGGGTCAGCGAGGTCCAGCAACAGCTCCAGGACGCCGTCAAGAAGTACGAGTCCTTGGAGTGTGATTCTAAGACGCAAGCGTCCAAACTTTCGAAGGCCCGCTAGAGCGCACAAGAGGCTCGAGCCGAGGCCCAGAGCGCCCTTCAGGAAATACAGGCGGCCAAGAAGATCGCGGCAGGCCTTTAAGGCTTTCATAATGCAAAGCAAGTCTATGAAGGAAACGTTCCTTTTACTTACCCGAATTTGGAGCTCTCCAGGGGAGTTTACGGATTTGCCGTGCAGCGTATCAGATGCTGCTGACTTCTATGGAGCCGAAGAAGGGAGTTCTATGGAGAAGCTGTTCTTGTCTCAATATCATGGACCAGAACATCTATTGCCCTTCAGCGACCAGCTGAAACAGCTGGTTGAGCTGCACAAGGCGGCCGAGCTAGCCATGAAGGACCTGATAGTACGACTATGGCCTGCCGCGCCGATACCCAGCATCTACTTTAGACTTGTGAAGCGGCTTGTTAGTGCTCGCCCACGGCTTGAGGTCATACAACGGTTGGTCTGTATTGAAGGTTCCCGGATGGCCTTTTTCCCGTGTCAAGATGCACTGGGTGAAGATGGATGCCAATAAGGTGATGACCGAGGGGGCGCCTTAGGGCAAGGAGCATCGCCAACCCGAGTTATATTTTGATGGTGTCCTGGAGGGATCCCGCCTTGTGGCGGAGCAATGTGCGAAGGATGTTATATTCCAATGAAAATATTCATATTATCCTGTCCTATAACATGAAACAATGATGTTATGTAATATAATGCTTGTTATGTTTTAATTTTTTCCTCCTGTGCGGCCGTGTTGTATGAAATCTGAGGGTTGGCCAGTCGTCGGCTTCTGCCCCCATGTAGGTAGTATGGGGGTGTTCGGGATGGAATCTAAACAATCTTGATCCAATTATATGGTCCTTGAAGGAGTTGTTTAGCGCAACGAACTAGGAAACCAGACTATGCAGCTTGAACGCCCTCACTTAGCCATAGGAGTTTTACAATAAAAACATGGGCGCAGCCCCTACTATCCGAACTAGAGTGCTATAAGCGTCTGATCGGCAAGTACCGATCCTTCGCGTAATGCGGAAGAAATCTCCAACGATTTGCAACCTCCGAACAGCTAACCGGGTCTTGTCGCATCATGACAGTCAGTTTTCGGCTTTCTCTACTAAGGTGCTCCTTTGGATAAACCAAGGCACAATCGCAGCTCCCTTTACTACCTTAGCAAATGTAGCGGAACGTAAGGTAGCAAGCACAGGAGGCGGGCAACCCAACTATTGACAAAAGACATGATTCGGAGCCAATGCATATAATGCTAAATTCGGAGTGCCGAACTATACTTATAAAAAGTGTCCAGACTTTTGTTGCCATAGTGTGGGGTGCTATGAAGCCCCTAGCGAACATGAAATGCACCAAAGTGTATGAGTGCTATCTGATAAGGTTATCCACAGGGGAGCTGAGAGAAAAAAGAGAAAGAAAATAGAAAAGGTACAAAGGTAAAAAGCTAGGGTCCTAAAGCTCCAGCCGCAAAATGTTCTGATTGTAATTTAATTAGTACGTCAAGACGCATTGATACAAGTAGTGCGATAAGCAACAAGCGATTTGACATGCCGAAACGAAGGGAGATTTGCATATGGGTCCTGAAAAACAAGTAGAGTTATCATTAACGGAATCACCTAAAAAGTCCCCCATATGTCTGCGTTTCTCCCCGTCTTGGTGTGTTTATCCTTCAAGAGGACCGATGACTAGACCACCAGATGGGGCCTGTGGGATTGAGACCTGAAAAGGAAACAAGTAAAAGTGAAAGTATGTGTGTATCCGATGTCGGTTGAGCCGTACTATGGACCACAAGCTAGCTATTCCTCCGTCGATGCCCATGGGATTTTGAGTGTGTAGTTATGTACGCGCGGCACGAATGCCACCACTTGATCGGGACTAAGATGGAGGCCAAAATGTAAGTCGTGCTCCTGACGAGCCGAGCTCTCCTGCTGCAGAGTAGTTTGTACCCTCTTAACGGTGTCCTTGGGCTCGGCAGCCGAGTTAAGGTTTTGTACTTCTGCTACTAAGGCAGATGTGTGCTCTTCTGTACGGAGGGAGCGTTCTGTATTTCCATTGACTGTTGTGATGCCAAATGGACCGGCATCTTGAGCTTGAGATAAGCATAGTGTGGTACTGCATTGAATCAAGCAAACGTAGTTCGTCCAAGCAGTGCGTGATAGCCGCTGCAGAAGGGGATGATATCGAAGATTAACTCCTCGCTTCGGAAGTTATCCGGAGATCCGAAGAGAACCTCTAGTGTGATTGAGCCCATACAGCGGGCCTCTACAACTAGTATGACTTCTTTGAAGGTAGTACTGGTGGGCTTGATCCGTGATGGGTTAATGCCGATTTTCCGCGTTGTATCCTGATAGAGCAGATTGAGGCTGCTACCTCCGTCCATGAGGATGCGAGTCAGGTGGAACCCATCAATTTTTGGGTCTAGGACTAGTGCGGCTGAGCCACCATGATGGATACTGGTCGGATGATCCCGACGATCAAAAGTGATCGGGCATGACGACCATGGATTAAATTTTGGGGCGACTGGCTCTATCGCGTAGACGTCCCTAAGCGCATGTTTGCGCTCCTTCTTGGGAATGTGGGTAGCGTATATCATGTTCACCGTTTTGACCTGAGGAGGAAACTTCTTCTGTCCCCCTGTGTTCGGTTGCCAGGGCTCTTCGTCATCGTCCTTGCTTTGCAATCCCTTTTCCCTGTTCTCGGCGTTTAATTTGACGGCCTATTTAAAAACCCAGCAATCTCTATTTGTATGATTGGGTGGTTTGTCCGGGGTGCCATGAATCTGGCATGGACGATCAAGTATGCGGTCCAAGCTGGATGGGCGTAAATTGTTCTTTTGGAACGGCTTCTTCCGCTGACCGGACTTAGAGCTACTGAATCCGACATTGACCACCGTATCCTCGGTGTTTTCACTGTTGTTTCGACGCTTGTATCTGTTGTGT
This sequence comes from Triticum urartu, assembly GCF_003073215.2. Classification (NCBI taxonomy): domain Eukaryota; kingdom Viridiplantae; phylum Streptophyta; class Magnoliopsida; order Poales; family Poaceae; genus Triticum; species Triticum urartu. The sequence goes on from NC_053023.1 coordinate 282,304,380, forward strand.
CGAGACTTGTCTTTGTTATTTTTAACTTTAGGGGTGCCGGTGTGGCTTGCATTGTTTTTGCTATGGGCCAACCAACTGTCCTCGCCCGCACAAAAGCGGGTCATGAGTGTCGTGAGGGCCGCCATGGATTTTGGCTTTTCTTGGCCGAGGTGGCGAGCGAGCCATTCATCGCAGATGCTGTGTTTGAAGGCTGCTAGGGCTTCGGCATATGGACAATCGACAATTTGGTTCTTTTTAGTTAAGAACCTAGTATGGAATTTCCTGGTGGACTCTCCGGGCTGTTGAACTTTATGGCTTAAGTCATCAGCGTACAGAGGTCGAACATATGTACTTTGGAAGTTATCGAGGAAGGCCTGTTCCAAGTCCTCCCAGCTGCCAATAGAATTTTCAGGTAGACTGTTGAGCCAATTCCGAGCTGGCCCCTTGAGTTTTAAAGGTAGGTATTTGATGGCGTGGAGGTCATTGCCGCGGGCCATATGAATGTGGAGAATGAAGTCTTCGATCCACACCGCAGGGTCCGTGGTTCCATCGTATGATTCTATATTCATGGGTTTGAACCCTTCTGGGAATTCATGATCCATGACCTCATCAGTGAAGCAATGAGGGTGTGCGGCGCCTCTATATTGGGCCATATCGCGACATAGTGATATGTCTCCGTCGTATCTACTTTTCCAAACACTTTTGCCCTTGTTTTGAACTCTAACTTGCATGATTTGAATGGAACTAACCCAGACTAACGTTGTTTTCAGCAGAATTGCCATGGTGTTATTTTTGTGCATAAATAAAAGTTCTCGGAATGACCTGAAAATAAACTGAGATTATTTTTGCAATATATAAAAAATACTAGAAGAAAGATCCATGTCAGGGAGCCCACACCCTATCCACGAGGGTGGGGGCGCGCCCTACCTCCCTGGCCGCGCCCCCTACCTCATGGGCCCCCTAATGCTCCACCAATGTCGACCTTGACTCCATATATTCACTTTCGGGGAGAAAAAAATCAGAGTGAAGGATTAATCGCGTTTTACGATACGGAGCCGCCGCCAAGCCCTAAACTCTTTAGGGATGGCTGATCTGGAGTCCGCTCGGGGCTCCAGAGAGGGGAATCCGTCACCATCATCATCGTCAACCTTCCTCCATCACCAATTTCATGATGCTCACCGCTGTACGTGAGTAATTCCATCGTATGCTTGCTGGGCGGTGATGGGTTGGATGAGATTTATCATGTAATTGAGTTAGTTTTGTTAGGGTTTGATCCCTAGTATCCACTATGTTCTGAGATTGATGTTGCTATGACTTTTCTATGCTTAATGCTTGTCACTAGGGCCCAAGTGCCATGATTTCAGATCTAAACCTATTATGTTTTCATGAATATATATGAGTTTTTGATCCTATCTTGCAAGTCTATAGTCACCTATTATGTGTTATGATCCGTTAACCCCGAAGTGACAATAATCAGGATACTTATCGGTCATGACCATAGTTTGAGGAGTTCATGTATTCACTATGTGTTAATGCTTTGGTCCGGCACTCTATTAAAAGGAGGCCTTAATATCCCTTAGTTTCCAATAGGACCCCGCTACCATGGGAGGGCAGGACAAAAGATGTCATGCGAGTTCTTTTCCATAAGCACGTATGACTATATTCGGAATACATGCCTACATTACATTGATGAATTGGAGCTAGTTCTGTGTCACCTATGTTAACTGTTACATGATCGATCGCATCCGGCATAATTCTCCATCACCGATCCAATGCCTATGAGCTTTTCACATATTGTTCTTCGCCTATTTACTTTTCCGTTGTTACTATTACAATCACTATAAAACCAAAAAAAACTTTTGCTACCATTACCACTACTATCATATTACTTTGCTACTAAACACTTTGCTACAGATATTAAGTTTCCAGATGTGGTTGAATTGACAACTCAGCTGCTAATACTTGAGAATATTCTTTGGCTCCCCTTGTGTGGAATCAATAAATTTGGGTTGAATACTCTACCCTCGAAAACTGTTGTGATCCCCTATACTTGTGGGTTATCGAGACTATTTTCTGGCGCCGTTGCCGGGGAGCATAGCTCTATTCTTTAAGTCACTTGGGATTTATATCTCCTTATCACTATGAAGAACTTGAAGGATCAAAGAACAAAGATCTATCCCTCAACTACGAGGGCAGGTAAGGAACTGCCATCTAGCTCAGCACTTGATTCACCTTCTGTTTTGAGTAAGCTTGCGACACCTAAACCTGCTTCTGCTATTAATTCTGATATGTCACATGTTATTCATGATGCCTCTTGTGCTTTGCATGATACTTATGATGAAACTACTTCTATGCTTGATACTACTGTGCCACTTGGTGAATTTCTTGATGAACAACTTGCTAGGGCTAGAGAGAATGAAATTATTGAACATAATAATATTGATGAAAGTGATGATGAAGAGATATGAATTTCCTGTTGTTCCTGAGGGTTATGTTATGGATGAAGAAACTGCTAGAGACTTTCTTGCTTGCAATGATAGAAGTGATCTTAAGAAACTATTAGCTAAGCTGAAAGAAAGAAAGATCTCTGAATACTAGAATGAAATATGATCCTGCTTATGCTACTTCACCTATCTTTATTACTGATAAGGATTATGATTTCTCTGTTGATCCTGAGATAATTACTTTGGTTCAATCTGATCCTTTTTATGGCTATGAATCTGAAACTGTTGTGGCACATCTTACTAAATGAAATGATGTAGCTACCCTGTTCACTAAATGTGAGAAAACTCGCTATTATTATATCCTTAAATTATTTCCGTTCTCATTAAAGGGTGATGCTAATATATGGTTTAATTCTCTTGATCCTGGTTCTGTGTGTAGTCCCCAGGATATGATTTACTACATCTCTGCTAAATATTTCCCCGCTCATCAGAAACAAGCTGCTTTAAGGGGAATATATAATTCTATGCAAATTGAAGAAGAGAGTCTCCCACAAGCTTGGGGGAGGCTTCTCCAATTACTTACTGCTTTTCCTGATCATCCTCTCAAGAAAAATGAAATACTTGATATCTTTTATAATGGACTAACCGATGCTTCCAGAGACCACCTGGATAGTTGTGCTGGTTGTGTTTTCAGGGGAAGAACTGTTGATCAAGCTGAATTGTTATTGAATAATATGTTGACCAATGAAAATAATTGGACACTTTCTGAAGAAACTCCTAAGCCAACTCCGAAGAAAAAGGGTATTCTATTTCTCAGTCCTGAAGATATGCAAGAGGCAAAGAAATCTATGAAAGAAAAAGGTATAAAAGCTGAAGATGTTAAGAATTTACCTCCTGTTGAAGAAATACATGGTCTTAATTCATCACCTATTGAAGAAATACATGGTCTTGATAACCCGACACAGGTAGTAAAGGTAAACTCTCTCTATAGATATGATAAAGCTAAAATCCCTCCTGCTAAGTTTGCTAGCCAATGCTTAGATGAATTTGATAACTTTATGGTTAAGCAAGAAGATTTTAATGCTTATTTTGGTAGACAATCGAAACATAATGCTTATATGATTGAACACTTGAGTGATTATATGGCTAGTGTTAAAGGTGAACTTAAACTTATTAGTAAACATGCTTCTATGGTTACCACTCAAGTAGAACAAGTACTTAAAGATCAGAATGATTTGCTCAATGAATTAAATAATAAGAAAAATGATAATGTTGTTAGAGTTATGACTAGAGGTGGTAAAATGACTCAGGAACCTTTGTATCCTGAGGGCCATCCTAAGATATTGAGCAAGATTCTCAGAGAACTACTATAGATGCACCTAGTTCTTTTAAAAGGAAGAGAAAGAAAAATGATAGGACTTTGCATGCTTCTAGTTAACCTGTTATTGACACACATGAGAATCCCAAAGATATTTCTATTTCTCATGCTGAAACACAATCTGGTAATGAACATGAACCTAGTGATAATGTTAATGATGATGCTCATGTTGATGCTCAACCTAGCAATAATAATGATGTAGAAATTGAACCTGTTGTTGATCTTGATAACCCTCAATCAAAAAATCAACATTATGATAAGAAAGACTTTGTTGCTAGGAAGCATGGTAAAGAAAGACAACCATGGGTTCATAAACCCATGCCTTTTCCTCCTAAACCATCCAAGAAAAAAGATGATGAGGATTTTGAGCGCTTTGCTAAAATGATTAGACCTATCTTTTTGCGTATGCGATTGACTTACATGCTTAAAATGAATCCTTATGCTAAATATATGAAAGATATTGTTCCAAATAAGAGAAAGATACCGGAAGCTGAAATTTCCACCATGCTTGCTAATTATACTTTAAAGGGTGGAATACCAAAGAAACATTGAGATCGAGGAGTACCAAATATACCATGCTCCATTAAAATAAACTATGTTAGAACTGCTTTATGTGATCTTGGAGCCAATGTTAGTGTTATGCCTCTCTCTTTATATCATAGACTCGATTTTAATAAGTTGACACCTACTGAAATATCTTTGCAAATGGCTGACAAATCATCTGCTATACCTGTCGGTATTTGTGAGGATGTGCCTGTTGTGGTTGCAAATGTTACTATTTTAACGGACTTTGTTATTCTTGATATTCTCGAGGAAGATAGTATGTCTATTATTCTCGGAAGATCCTTTTTGAATAAAGCAGGGGATGTTATTGATTGCACCAAAGGCAATGTCACTTTTCATGTTAATGGTAATGAGCATACGATACATTTTCCGAGGAAACAACCTCAAGTCCATAGTATCAATTCTATTGGAAAAATTTCAACAATTAATATTGGAGGTTTTGAATTTCCTCTTCCTACTAACAAGAAGAAATATGAAATTCTTATTGTTGGGGATGTGCATATCCCCGTTGAGGTAATATAGTGTTATTCGAAATTTCTCCAGTTCCATGTTATTCGGAATGAGTTTGCTAACAAGAATCAACCTTGTTAGTGGATTCCTTTTGATGAGCATGCGATGGATGAAGTTAGAAGGCACAACCTTCTATACCCTCTTTTTACTTTCTGCTATTTATATTAAATAAAGCAAAATTAGTATTTTCTGTCTATTTTCTGAATTATCCATGCAATAAAAAATACCCCGAAAACAAAAGTTCTCCAAATACACTAAAATTTAAATATCATTTTTTCTGGAATATTTGAGAATATATGGCACTGAGAACACATCAGGGGGAGCAAGCACCTGGCCACGAGGGTCCAGGGCACGCCCACCCCCTTGGGCGCACCCCTGGCTCGTGGGCCCATGGGGGCTCCCCTCCACTTATTCCAGCCACCACACACTCCTTCTTCCTCCCAAAACAATCACCAACCAGCTCAAGCACGAGTTCTAGCTCATCTCGCTACCATTTTTGATATCCTAGCTCAAAGCTCCATTCACAAAACAGCTCTTGGGGATTGTTCTTTGGTATGTGACTCCTCCAATGGTCCAATTAGTTTTTGTTCTAATGCTTTATTCATTGCAAATTTTTGCTGCTTAGGTGACCTTGTTCTTGAGCTTGCATGTCAAATTTATATGGTCAAAAGTAGTTTTAATGCATGATATATCCTCTAGGCACTTGTAGGAGTAGTTGCTATCAATATTGTTGAGTTTGGTTCACTTTTATTTTTGAGTTTCTAAAAATTTCAGAAAATTTCAGAAAAAGATGAAGAGATTTTTGAGGGGCTCATAGAGCCGAAGCTCGAAGGATAAACAAAGTGAAGAGAACAAGAATCCCAAGTATAATCTCCCTCGCACCGCGGAGGTTCGGTTGTGTGAATGGCCTTGTGATGATTTCTTGAGAGCAGCTAAGATTTATGATGATTTCTATGAGTTGGTTGAGAATGCAGGCCTCACCGCCTTCCTCCATGACCAATGCGAATATTATCTCTTACTTACCAATATCTTTGTGCAAAACTTTCATTTCCATGCTAGGAGCTCACCACCTTCGGTGGAATTTTATTTATATGATGAGCATAAGGAGATGTCACTTCGTGATTTTTGCCGGGTTTGTTTGATCCCAATCGAGGGCAGTGTAGAGGAACCACATCGTGACGATGTGGAAGGGTTTATGGATACAATTTCTGTAGGGGAAACGAGGAAGGTTTCCGATGCAAGAATTACTAGCATACATTTTCCTGTTTTATGTTACTTTGCAATATTTGCTAGTAGATGCTTGATTGGTCGCGGAAACTATGGCAACCTTAGTGCCCCTGATATTGTTATTTTGTGCCATGCCTTGTTCCATGATGACACATTTAGTATGGGCGCCATTGTTGCGAAGCGGTTAAATTTTAACTGTACTAAGGGACCCATCTTGGGAGGTATCTTTGCCTCGCGCCTCACTGCACAATTTAATATACCTATTAGGCATTATGAGAAGGAAGAGAAGTTGATGCCTCCTGTTTTTCTAGACTATAAGAGTATGGTAGCACATGATTTTATCGTTAAGAATAAGGAAAAGATGCTTAAATACAAGCTGATATTTGATAAAAATCACCATAAGACTATTACTTTGCCTGCTCCTTCCTTGTTTGACTTATCTGCAGGCAAGTACCTTGTTCCGTCGGAGGCCATTCACGCCTACCGAAACCCCACATCAGCTACAGAGCCAGAGCCGGAACCACAATTTGATCCTTAACGATAATCTGTTTACCAGTGGGATCCAGAGGATCCGAGGCTGCATCACAGTACGACCCCAACTACATCTTTGGATATCCGCTAGGCCAGCCGTGGCAGTAGACCAACTTAGGCCAAAAGCCTAAGCTTGGGGGAGTACGTATTTCTCACCGACATTACATTCATGTTCACACACTCATGCTAGTTGTCGGTGCTCATACTTTTTCATTGTATCACCCATGCTAGTTTATTTTCATTTTCTCGATTTCTTCTTATGTGTTTGATAAACCTTTAGAAAAACTAAAAAAAATTAGTTGTAGCTTTTAGTTAGTTTACTTTCCGTGCCTGTAGTAGTAGTAATTAAAAAGAAAACCCAGAAAGATTTCTTGTTCTTCTTTTGCTTGTTGGGAGCTTTCCCGTGTAAATAGTTTTGTTTCTTTTCTTTTCTCTGGGGGTCGAGAAGAGAAGACCATAATGAAAATGTTGAGTGGCTCTTATATGCATTATTGTTGATCTAACAAAGTGCCCATATTACCTTGTCTTCTCTCTTGAATTGAATGCTTACAGATTCCAGCTTAGTCCAATGCACGTGCACTATTATTATTATCCACACTATTCGGTCGTGCAAGTGAAAGGCAATAATGATGATTATAAGATGAACTTATTAAGACGAGAAAAGCACGTATGAACTCGACCTCTCTTGTTTTTGTAAATATGATTAGTTCATCGTTCCTGATTCAGCCTATTATGAAAAAAACATGTTTGCAATGACAATTAGAGATTGTAGTTGCTTATGCCATGCTTAATTAGCTAGGAGTTTATAATGGTTTACCTTGCGTGCCAACATGCTATTAAAATGGTTGTGATGTGGTATGATAGGGTGGTATCCTCCTTTGAACGATTCGAGTGGCTTGACTTGGCACATGTTCATGCATGTTGTTGAAACAAAATCAACATAGACTCTACGGTATTTATGTTCATGGTGTATTATATCCTACTCATGCTTGCATTCGGTGTTGATTAATTTTAATGCATGTTCATGACTGTTGTCGCTCTCAAGCTGGTCGCTTCCCAGTCTTTTTCTAGCCTTCACTTGTACTAAGCTTGAATACTACTTGTGCATCCAATTCCATAAACCCCAAAGTTGTTCCATATGAGTCCACCATACCTGCCTAGACATGGTGTCTACCTGCCGTTACAAGTAAATTTGTATGTGCCAAACTCTAAACCTTCAAATAAGCATTCTATTTTGTATGCTCGAATAGCTCATGTATCAACTAGGGTTGTTTGTATCTTCCATGCTAGGCGGGTTATTCTCAAGAGGAGTGGACTCCGCTCCTCACTCACGAGAAAATGGCTGGTCACCGGGATGCCCAGTCCCATACTTTATGCAAATCAAATCAAAATAACTGCAAACAAAACTCCCCCGGGACTCTTGTTAGTTGGAGGCACTCGTTGTTTCGAGCAAGCCATGGATTGATGCTTGTTGGTGGAGGGGGAGTATAAACTTTACCATTCTGTTTGGGAACTGCCTATAATGTGTGTAGCATGGAAGATATCGAGATCTCTCGGTTGTTATGTTGACAATGAAAGTATACCGCTCAAAATATTATTCATATCTATTTCAAAACCGAGCTCTGGCACCTCTACAAATCCCTTCTCCCCTCTGCGAAGGGCCTATCTATTTACTTTTATGTTGAGTCATCATCCTCTTATTAAAAAGCACCAGTTGGAGAGCACCACTGTCATTTGCACCCATTACTGTTAGTTTACATTTAGTATGACTGTGGCTGGATCTCTTTTACCATGAATTACAATGTCTAGTCAGTCCTTGATCTTTAAAGGTGTTTTGCATTTATGTTTTGCGGTCTTAGAAAGGGCTAGCAAGATACCATCTTGTTATATCATATCATGATTGTTTTGAGAAAGTGTTGTCATCCGAGATTTATTATTATTGCTCGCTAGTTGATTATGCCATTGACATGACTAAACATGAGACCTAAGTGTTATTGTGAATGTGGTTAGTTCATAATCTTTGCTGAAAACCCGAATGCTGGCTTTACATATTTACAACAACAAGAGCAAACAGAGTTTGTAAATTTTTTTTCTTTATCACTTTCAGTTTATCAACTGAATTGCTTGAGGACAAGCAAAGGTTTAAGCTTGGGGGATTTTATAGGTCTCCGTCGAATCTACTTTTCCAAACACTTTTGCCCTTGTTTTGGACTCTAACTTGCATGATTTGAATCGAACTAACCCGGACTGACGTTGTTTTCAGCAGAATTGCCATGGTGTTATTTTTGTGCAGAAATAAAAGTTCTCGGAATGACCTGAAACTTCACGGAACAACTTTTCGGAAAATATAAAAAATCCTTGCAAAAGATGAAGGCCAGGGGCCCACCACCTGTCCACTAGGGTGGGGGGTGCACCTGCCCCCCTAGGGCGCACCCCCTACCTCGTGGGCCCCAACTCTATATATTTGGTTTCAGGGAGAAAAAACCCAGAGAGAAGGATTCATCGTGTTTTACGATATAGAGCCGGCCCTAAGCCCTAAAACCTCTCGGGAGGGCTGATCTGGAGTCCGTTCGGGGCTCCGGAGAGGGGAATTCGTCGCCATCGTCATCATCAACCATCCTCCATCACTAATTTCATGATGCTCACCGTCGTGCGTGACTAATTCCATCGTAAGCTTGCTGGACGGTGATGGGTTGGATGAGATCTATCATGTAATCGAGTTAGTTTTGTTAGGGTTTGATCCCTAGTATCCACTATGTTCTGAGATTGATGTTGCTATGACTTTGCTATGCTTAATGCTTGTCACTACGGCCTGAGTGCCATGATTTTATATCCGAACCTATTATGTTTTCATCAATATATAAGAGTTCTTGATCCTATCTTGCAAGTCTATAGCCACCTATTATGTGTTTCGATCAGTTAACCCCGAAGCGACGATAATCGGGGTACTTACCAGTGATGACCATAGTTTGAGGAGTTCATGTATTCACTATGTGTTAATGCTTTGTTCCGGTACTCTATTAAAAGGATGCCTTAATATCCCTTAGTTTCCATTAGGATGCCGCTGCCACGGGAGGGTAGGACAAAAGATGTCATGCAAGTTCTTTTCCATAAGCATGTATGACTATATTCGGAATACATGCCTACATTACATTGATGAACTGGAGCTAGTTCTGTGTCACCCTAGGTTATGATAGTTACATGATGAACCTCATCCGGCATAATTCTCCATCACCGATCCATTGCCTACGAGCTTTCCATATATTGTTCTTCGATTATTTAGTTTTCCGCTGCTACTGTTACAATCACTATAAAACCAAAAATATTACTTTTGCTACCATTACCACTACTATCATATTACTTTCCTACTAAACACTTTGCTGCAGATGTTAAGTTTCCAGGTGTGGTTGAATTGACAACTCAGCTGCTAATACTTGAAAATATTCTTTGGCTCCCCTTGTGTCGAATCAATAAATTTGGGCTGAATACTCTACCCTCGACAACTAATGTGATCCCCTATACTTGTGGGTTATCACGTAGCTCTGATGGAGTCCGTCTGCGGTTTTCAGCCCGCGCATGACTAAGTTTGTCACGTCCGAATAGGTGGCTGTCGTCGCGTGTTGAGGCACGGCCTCGCGATCCGTAGGTTGATCTGATATGCCCTGCTTTATTGTTTAGGTTTTGCTGGAGGTCATATGTATGGCGGTGGGCTACCACGTGGTGGTCGGTCAGCCGCATTGTACGATGGTGGTATGTATTCCGGCGCCTCCTCGTCAAACTGAGGTAGCAATTTGCGCTTTGGGTAGCTTTTGGTTGGGCGCTTGAGGCCGTATTCTTCGGCTGCTAGGACATCGGTCTATTTATCATTGAGCAGATCTTGGTCAGCTTGAAGCTGCTGTTGCTTCTTTTTCAAGCTCCTTGAAGTAGCTATTAGCTAGCGCTTGAAGCGCTCCTGCTCAAGAGGTTCCTCAGGCATGATGAAATCGTCGGTGTCGAGGCTCACCTCATCCTCGGAGAGCGGAAGATAACTTCCGTCATCTGAGTCTTCGTGCATGGCCAGTTTACTAGGGCTAACCTGCCCATCATCCCGTTCATCTTGTTCATTAACTGTTTCAATGGGGTCTTCGTTGTCTTCGACACCTTTTGGAGTGCTATCTTCTCATGTGCCGGTGTTGCTGTCTTTACTGCAGTGTGACTTAGAGTGACGCCGCTGACGCCGATTGGATTGTATTTCGGAAGGTTTATCCTCAGCTGGATCTTCCTTGTCATCGCCACTGTTCTCCTTTGGTGCATCCACCATGGATACATCATATGGGGAAGTGGTCATCCAGCGTCCGGTGAACGGCGGGTTCTGTGCCTCTTCTTCTCCGGCACCATCGTCCATACCGTCAATGTCCTTGGAGTCGTAATCAAGTGTGTCGGTCAAATCCTCGACCGTGGCTAAGAAGTCGGTGGCAGGTGGGAAGCAAAATTCTCCACCATGAGCCCCTAGTTCGGACCGGATAGAGTTCGGCTATGAGTCCTCCAACAAGGACGGGTTTTTTAATGAGTTTAGCATGTCGCCCAAAGGCGAGTGATGGAAGATGTCTGCGGCGCTGAATTCAAAGATCGATAAACAATCAAGTTCGTCGTCCGCGGGCTCACATGGTTCAGGACTTACGGCCGGAGACGAGTACGGAGTTCTGGTGGCACAGGTATCGTGTGAGATCAATTCTATGTGCGGCTCTAACACCGGGGAATTTGTGGCCTCCATGGTGGGGTTGAGCTTTCCGTCCTTGGATGGCGCAGTCTGCTCCGGATCTAAGGCTAGAGCGGTTATGGGAGCTGTCTCCTGGATGCAGTCTGATGACAGATTTAGGCTATGTCTCTTGGGGTGACCAGGAGTGGTAGCCGCGGTCTCAAATCCGACGAAGATCATGTCTCCATGGATGTCTGCAACGTAGTTCAAGCTCCCAAATCTGACCTGATGGCCAGGGGTGTAGCTTTCGATCTGCTCCAGATGGCCAAACGAGTTGGCCCGCAGTGCGAAGCCGCCGAACACAAATATTTGTCCTTTGAGGAAAGTTTCTCGTTGGACAGCGTCATTATTGATGATTGAAGGGGCCATCAAACCTTTCGGCGACAACACAATGGAACTCTCAATGAAAGCACCAATGTCGGTGTCAAAACCAGCGGATCTCGGCTAGGGGCTCCCGAACTGTGCGTCTAAGGTCGATGGTAACAGGAGACAGGGGGCACAATGTTCTACCCAGATTTGGGCCCTCTCTATGGAGGTAATACCCTATGTCCTGCTTGATTGATGTTGATGAATATGAGTATTACAAGAGTTGACCTACCACGAGATCGTAATGGCTAAACCCTAGAGGCCTAGCTTGTATGGTTATGATAATGTATCTCCTCCGGACAAAGTCCTCCGGTTTACATAGACACCGAGAGGATCTACGGTTACACAAGGTCGGTTACAAAGAAAGGAATCCATATATTTGGTCGCCAAGCTTGCCTTCCAAGCCAAGGAGAGTCTGACCCAGACACGGGTGCAGTCTTCGGTCTTCATATCTTCATAGCCTGTCGGCGCACAAAAGTAGGGGCTCTCCTTTTGACACCTTTACTTGTGCACGGGCAGTCAGAGCCACGCGCCGCGGCCACACATAGCAGGGCATAGGAGGGAAGCCAGAGAGAAGCCGAAGCACAAGACAACCAAGGAGACGCCAAGACCAGAAGTGCAGGAGGGCAAGAGGGCGAGGTGGACTCCCTTGGTAAGATCCTTTCCGAGGCGACCCCCGCAACCCCGGCAAGAGCCTTGCCGGGGCAACTTGCCAAACGCCAGCAGAGCGAGCCATCCTTGAGCCCAAAGTTTCCGAACGCCATCAACAACTATGTGGGACCAAGGTTCGGGAGGCACCTCTGTGGTGGCATGCAAATCTTCGTCAAGATCATAAACATATGAGTTCAGATGAGGACCAGAAGACGGCGACCCTCGGCAAGATCCTAGCCGAGGAAATCCACAAGACCCCCGGCAAGACCCTTGCCGAGGATGACAGCAATGCCACGGCAAAACCCTTGCCGGGCCCCCAGCAAGATCCTTGCCGAGGGCATCCACAGGGCCACTTCCAGGCCTGCTCCATCCGAGACTCCGCCGCCGTTCGCATGCAGCTGTCAGGCCAACCAGCTGGGCAGGCACCTGCGTGGCAACATGCAGCTTCTAGGCCAAATCAGCAAGCACCCGCGTGGCGGCATGAAGATCTTCATGAAGGCCCTACCACCGCGCCACCTTAGCTGCTTGCCTGCGTACATGGTGCTGCATGCATCGCTAGCCTGGGTGCGTGTCGAAGCAAGGCGGAGCGGCGACGGACCGGACGGGCCTCGTTCCCGTCCCCGATAAAGCTAATGGACACCTACGTAGCGCATTTAATGGGCTTTGCCCCGTAATTCCGTGTGATAAGCTCGCACACTGTAGTCCTTTCCACCTCCTGTGTGCCACTTTGGCAACCCCTTTCTCCTATAAAAGGAGTCCCGAGCCGACCAGGAGAGGGATTCGGCTTTTTGGAATGACACAGCCACCGTAGCTAGTTCAAAAAGCTCAAGAACACTCAATACATTCACCAAGGCAGGACTAGGGTTTTACACATCCTCGCGGCCCGAACCTGGGTAAACGATCCATGTGCTAGCTCCTAAACCTGCTCTTCTCACGACCCCGCATCCGCCGACCGTAGAAGGGATCCTAGTGATCCCATAGGTGTCGTTCCCACAGACATATTTGGCGTGCCAGGTAGGGGGCGCGCAGTTGTGAGAATCTGGTCTAGCAATTAGCCTAGCGGTTCTTCGTCGCCATGGCTCCAAAGAAGAAGGCGGCCATGTCGGTCGGTTTGTCGGGAGCCGGACGGCCCGTACCAGTGTGGGTGAGCAGCGGGCCGGTCGCGGACAGAACCCGAGGTGTGACCCACGAGCACCAACATCGCTCTGGCAGTCAGAGCCTCGCGAGCGGCGTCATTCGGGCGCAAGGCGACGGGCCACACGCCGTGAAATCTAGAGACGGAGCTCGCCCCCCCCGCAGATGGCGCGGGACCCTCCGGGGGCGTCGCCGTACCACCCGCGGGCGGTGCAGCGACCTCCAAGACGCCCACTCTGGTGCCCACAGTGCGCTCTTCCTAGGTTGTGCGCGACGAGCAGCGTCACCACACCGGTGACCCTGGGCGCCGCCACGGGAAGAGTCCTGCGCGTCATCCGTTGGACGAAGGAGGCCAACATGCCCACCGAAGTGCTGGCGAGGAAGGCGCACAACCGCTAGACCATGACAGAGCTCTTTCTAACGTGGTTAGAAGTCGAAGGGCGCCACGGTCCACGCAGCTTTCACCGCCACCCATGCGAGTAGAAGCCTTGGCGCACACGCAGTTGCTCCTCGACTTCCCTCCCGCTGCGGAGAAGCTCGACAAGTGGAGAGCCACTATCCGGAGCTTCGTTGGCATCGCCAACAAAGACGAGCCACGGCCGGCGGGGCCCTCAGGTTGGCGCTCCATCGAGCCACTTCATGCCGGTGGTGGAGGGGCCGGAGGCGCCGTGCCCATGGTGCACTCTCCTCCTCCACGCCAGCAACCGCGGATGTCGGTCCGTCATGATGACGCTTGTGATGACATTTCCATAGCATCGTCCGACCCACGCACCCACCGCGACCAACGCCAGGTTCTTCGGTAGTGAGCCCATGAAGACGCTCGAACAACCATCGAGCGTCGGCGCGATACGCGCCACCAGTCAGACATGCGGGCGGGGCCCGCTATGGACCACCAAGCACCGGGAGGCTCTGGCGGCCTACCTTACAAGGTGGGTTGCCCAGCCTTTACCCGTGGGTTGCGGCAGTTCCAGTGGCCGTCCCACCACACGTTCAAGCCCGACGACGGCGAGAAGTACAACAGCAAGACCCACCCGTCAGAGTTCCTCAGCATCTACACCATCGTGATGCAAGCCACATGAGCTCGTGACGACAAGGCGCTTGCCAATTACTTCCCGTTGGCCCTGAAACCCAATGTCATGCCTTGGTTGATGCACTTGCCGGTGGATTCCATTTCTTCTTGGTCACATCTATGCCACGAGTTCATTGGTGCCTTCACTAGAGGCCACCATGCGCATGGCCAGGCAAGTGATTTGCATATAATTCCCCAGAAGGAAGGTGAAAACTTGCGCAAGTACATACAGAGGTTTAGCTGAGTGCAATACAACATCCTAGATGTTCATCCTGCCGCCATGATCAATGAATTCCATTAGAATGTGCGTACCCGCAAGATGCATGAAGAGCTGGCAATGAACAACGTCAGGGACGTGGCCGAACTTTACATTCTGGCCGATAGATGCGCTCGGGATGAAGAGGGAAGGAAGTACCCCAGCAAAGACGCTGGTGCGGAAACCGACTCTATCGACTAAGACACTGCCGCCCCGACGAAGATGAGTCGGCGTCAGAACAGGAAACCCAAGGACAAGACCGTGCTTGCCGTCGAGGGATTCGGCGACACTAGTGCCGCCAAGAAGGCCAAGGCAAATGACCACAACAAGGAGATTGTCGGATACGCCGCTTGCCGGGCCTTGGCGGCTGCCGACAAGCCATGAGGGCTCCGACAAGCAGTACTGCAAGATCCACCGCACCAAGGGCCACGACCTCCAGAACTGCCGACAAGTTGACCTGATTGCTGAAAATCAAAAAGCCAAATATGAGAGGCGGGACAAGGAGTTGGGTCGGGATGGTGCCGAAGGATCCGGCAAGAAGCGTGGCGGCCAAGGAGGTCACCGCGGCAAGGATAACCAGCAAGAGAGGCCCGCTTGGGGCCGCGACAAGAAACAGGAAGACGATGATCATGACGAGGATGATGAGTTCGATGAGCATGAGTTACAGAAGGCTACGGAGGCTATGTGCATCGATGGTGGTGCCTCGCTGCATACTTCTCACCACCAGCTCAAACATTGGGCGCGTGAGGTCACAGCAGCGGAGCCCTCGTTCGATGCTCAGAGGCCACTGAAGTGGTCCAGCACGCCCCTCATCTTTGACGCCAAGGACCACCCTGACCGCATGACTATGGTCGGGTGTTTGCCGTTGTTGCTCTCGCCAATGATACGCAACCTCAAGGTGAACAAGATGCTGGTTGACGGCGGGGCTGACCTGAACCTGATCTCGCCCGTCATGATCAAAAGGCTGCAAATTCCTGATGGAGACCTCGAGGAAACAGGTACGTTTCAAGGGGTCAATCCGGGAAGGAGCCAGCCGAAGGGGAAGGTCACATTGCCTGTGACGTTTGGAGGTGAGTTGAACTATAGGACGGAAAGGATCGTCTTCGATGTGGACGAGATCCCCTTGCCCTACAATGGGATCCTCGGCCGCCCAACACTAGCCAAGTTCATGGAGGCATCACACTAGGCCTACAACACACTGAAGATGCCTGGGCTGATGACCTTCATCACCGTCCCCTCCGTCAAGAAGGAAGCGCTGATCTGCGCTGACCAACTCTATCGAGAAGCAGTTGCAGCAGCTGCTGCCAAGGCACTTGCTCCTGCCGTTGAAGCCCCGGTAGGGAAGAAGAAGACCAGCAAGACCACTTGCACCCACTCCGGCAAGCGCACCTCTTCGGAGTGTTGAGCTACCATCGAGGACGTGCCCAAGAGCTCTACTAGCAACAGCAAGAAATCCAGAGCTGCACCACCAGAGACCAAGAGGGTGTCCGTCAAGGTGGATGGCACGGGAGGGGCTTTCACCATAAGCTCCACCCTCGACAGCAAATAGGAAAGCGTGCTCATCGCTTTCCTATGGGCGAATGTCGATGTGTTTGCATGGCAAGCATCCGAAATCCCCGTCGTTCCCAGGGAAGTGATCGAGCACCACCTTGCTGTCTATCCCTATGCGCGACCCATCAAGCAGAAGGTCAGGAAGCAAGCTTTGGAACGACAGGAGTTCATCACAGAGGAGATCAAGAAATTGGAAGCAGCAGGTTGGTGAGAGGAGTGCTCCATCCGACGTGGTTGGCCAATCCGGTGGTGGTGCGCAGGGCAAATGGGAAGTGGAGGCTATGTATTGACTACATAGATGTCAATAAGGCTTGTCCTAAGGACCCCTTCCCGTTGCCATGCATCGACCAGATTGTTGACTCCATGGCCAGGTGTGATCTGTTGTCATTCCTCGACGCCTACTCGGGCAACCACTAGATCTTCATGACAAGATAAGATGAAGAGAAGACAACATTTATCACCCCATGTGGTACGTATTGCTTTTTACGGATGCCTTTCGGGTTGAAGAGTGCTGGCTCGACATTTGCAAGGGCGGTCCAGATTGGTTTTGAGCCCCAGCTACATAGAAATATGGAAGCTTATATGGATGACATGGTGGTCAAAACCAAGGACAAGGCGACCCTTGTACAAGACGTAGAAGATCAACCTCAAGCTGAACCCTGAGAAGTGTGTATTTGGCGTCCCGTCAGGAAAACTTCTTGGGTTCTTTGTGTCGCCGCGTGGGATCGAGGCAAACCCAGAAAAGATCAAGGCTATTGAGCAGATTGAGGCACCCAAGCGGATCAAGGATGTGCGTCGGCTCACTGGCTGCGTAGCCGCCATGAGCAGATTCATCTCCAAGTCCGCTAACCATGCCCTTCCGTTTTTCAAAATCTTGAAGAAGGCAGGCCCAATGGAGTGGACCCCAGAGGCCGAGGCGGCGTTGCAGGATCTGAAGAAATACCTTTCCTCTACGCCAATACTGGTTGCGACTAAACCACAAGAGCCGTTGCTACTGTATCTGGCGGTAACGAATCAAGTGGTCAGCATCGCACTAGTGGCGCAGAGGGAGGTCGACGAAGAGGCAGTGGCAACGGCAGGATGGCGGATGGCAAGTCAGAGATTCCCTCGGCAGGGCCTCGTGCCGGCAAGGTGAGGCCCCCGGCAGAGTCTGACGCCATTGGGACAGGGCCCGCCCAGCCAAGTGAAGTGGTGCAGAAGAAGATGATGCAGCACCCGGTTTACTTTGCCAGCTCCCTCTTGCAGGGGGGCAGGTCAAGGTACTCCGGTGTGCAGAAATTGCTCTTTGGCCTCCTTAGGCCTCGAGGAAGCTGCGTCATTACTTCTAAGCCCACGAGATCACTGCCATCACCTGCCTCCCGTTGCAACGGATATTGCACAACCCAGATGCCATCGGAAGGATTGTGGAGTGGGCCTTGGAGTTGTCAAGCTTTGGGTTGAAGTTTGAAAGTACTTCCACAATCCAGAGCAGAGTCTTGGCGGAGTTCTTTGCAGAATGGACCTCAAAGCCCGACGAAGAAATCCAGGAGACCGCTCTCCCCGGTAAGGAAGCAAGTCGCGACTGGATCATGTACTTTGACGGGGATTTCTCGCTGCAAGGCGCCGGTGCCGGTGTGCTGCTTGTCGCACCCACCGGAGAGCACCTCAAGTATGTGATCCAGATGCATTTTCCCAGGGAGATGTCCACGAACAACACTGCTGAGTACGAGGGGCTGCTTGCTGGTCTCAAGATCGCGGCAGACCTCGGGGTGAAGAAGCTCATCGTCAGGGGTGATTCGCAGCTTGTCGTCAGACATGTCAACAAAGATTACCAGAGTCCGTTGATGGAGGCCTACGCAGATGAGGTGAGCAAGCTGGAGGAGCGCTTCGACGGTATACAAGCGGAGCACGTTCCCCGAGCGGAGATAGCCATCGCTGACTACCTGTCAAAGCACACTGCATTTAAGCTACATGTGGAACCAGGTACCTTTTTGCTTCGGTTAACTCAACCATCCATCGAACCATCAATGGAGCAGAACAAGCGGAGGAAATCGGGCCCCGGTAAGTACTTTCCCGCCGAGCCCCTAGTGTCCGCCGGCAAGGGTGTTTCCGCGGATTCCGAGCCTGCCAAGGGGCAGCAGGCTCTAGTAGGGCGGCAAGCCCTGGCCGTAGAGACGGCCGCCCCCATGGTGGAAGAGATGCCTTTGGTCCTTGCTGTCAAGCCCCAGGCTCCGGCATGGGCACATCATACTGTCCGTTTCCTCCAGACAGGGGAACTTCTTGAGAAGCAGGAAGAAGCGAAAAAAGTAGCCCATCGGTCTGCCTTGTACCAGTTCGTCGATGACGTCCTATACAGAAAAAGACCGAACGGTGTGAAATTGAAGTGCATCCCCCGGGAGGAAGGACTGGAGCTGTTGACAGAGATACATGGAGGCATATGTGGCTCCCACATAGGGTCGAGGGCCCTTGCCGGCAAGGCATTCTAGCAAGGCTTCTTCTGGCCCACTGCCCTCCAGGATGCGACGACACTAGTAACCAGGTGTGAAGCGTGCCAGTTCCATTCGAAGAAGCTTCATCAACCAGCTCAAGCCCTTCAAAAAATCCCTCTCTCCTGGCCGTTTTCGATCTAGGGGCTCGAAATACTGGGCCCCTTCCCCCGTGCTGTCGGGGGCTTTGAGTACTTGTACGTTGCAATAGACAAGTTCACAAAGTAGCCAAAGGTGGAAGCGGTGAGGAAGGTGACAACACAGCCAGCCGTCAAGTTCTTCAAGGGACTAGTCTGCCGTTTTGGTGTGCCAAACAGAGTCATCACCGACAATGGCATGCAGTTCACAAGCCACACCTTCATGCAGTACACCCAGGACCTTGGTAGCAAGGTTTGTTTCGCTTCCGTGGCACACCCACGGAGCAACGGCCAGGCAGAGAGGGCAAATGCTGAAGTACTGCGAGGCCTGAGAACAAAGACTTTTGACAAGCTGCACAAAAGCGGAAGGCGCTGGATTGATGAGTTGCTGGTAGTTCTTTGGTCGATCAGAACGACGACAAATCGAGCCGTCGGCCAGACACCCTTTGCCCTGGTATACGGGGCAGAAGCAGTTCTCCCCACGGAACTCATATACAGGTCACCTCGAGTGCTCGCATATGATGAGCTTGAGCAAGAGCGATTGCCGCAAGATGACACAATGATCCTTGAGGAAGATTATCTTCGGGCGGCTGTGAGAGCAGCACGCTACCATAGCCGCAAGGTTCATGCCCGAAGCTTTGAGGAAGGCGACCTTGTTCTTCGGCACGTTCAGTCGACCAAGAATTCCAACAAGTTGACGCCAAAGTGGGAAGGCCCTTATCGGGTAATACGAGTCACCAGGCCCGGTGCAGTCCGCCTGGAGACCGAAGATGCTATCCCAGTAAGCAATTCCTGGAACATCGAACATTTTCGCAAGTTTTACCCATAAGGCACGGTTGTCAGGCCTCCCAGCGAACCACCTTTTGTACAAGCCTTGCCGGCAAGGCATGTAACCCTCTGTACAAAGCCAGGCGCAGACCCTGAGCATAAATAAACGAAGCGCTGGTGCCCTAAGTTATAGCATGCATGCTAGATAAGTCTCTCCCTTGGTTAGGGTTGATAGTGCGTAGCGGCGACTAACCCCTAGCCTAGAGGTCGAGTATGCATTTTTCTGTCTCCTTTGGTTCGCAGGGCACATGGACAATTCTGCTAAGCCACTTGGAAGAAAGAAAATGAATCGGTGATCTGGCCCCGGCAAGCTGAGACTGCCGGGGGCTGAAGACACAAGGATCTAACCATGGCAAGCCAAAGTTGCCGGGGGCTGCGCATTCAGATAAGTCCTTCATCCCTTGTTATGCATTTCCGTATAGAACTGGGAAAAATTAGAGCTCGTTTTTCTCCAAGACCACTATGCTCCCCCTTCTTCTTGCACCCAAGTCCCTGGGACAGAACCGGGTCATACACGTGGTGGCAAGGAAATAAACGGAGGGCCTAACTCTACTTCGCCCCTGCCTTTGCCGAAGGCATGAGAATGGTCAACCGAAGTTAGGGAACGGTTAGGCCTGTTGCCAGGCGACATTGTTTATCTTAAAAATAATAAGGTTTGTTCGTTGGCATGGGCCCCACTCATGCACAGATAACCTGGCAAGCACCCTTTTTTATTAAAAACATCCCATACAGGTACAATACATATGGAATTAAAAACATGAGCAAGGGGATTACAAGTCTTAGAATTAACAAGTGCCCGCAGGCTTACAAACTAAAAAGATTTAAGGTGCCCGTAATCCCTTTCTTGTCCCTCTCCACAAAAGGTGGAACAAGGCAGCGGGAGGACAAAAGGAGTGCGTAGGCAAGGTATGAGGAGCAGAAGGCACCAAGAGAACATCTTGGTGCCAGGAAAGGAGCTGGAAGACGAGGCAGCGGGCCGACAATACGCGACGAAGGCGTCGGTGCCCACGTACTCCGATTTGCCAGCCGCCACCCGCCTTCTTCGCCTTCTCCGACCCTCCTATGCCACCCGCCCAAGGAGACAACGGGGAGCACACCGATGGAGAGCTTGGCGAGGATGGCCCTCGGCAGGGCGCATGGCTGAGGGAGGGGCGGCACGGTCAGTCGGAGTCGGCATCCTGCCGCTCGACTCCCTCGTCATCGTTGTCTTTGTCCTCCTCGTCTCTCCCGCTTGAGGAGGAATCTTCATCGTCGGAGGAACTCTCCATGAAGCACTTCAAGTGAGTTCCAAGATCTCCAATGACCTTGATGGAAAGAAGGCTGACCTCCATTAACTTGAAGTAGAGGACAAGCCCCGCCTTCAAGCTGTGGGTGCGTGTGAACGTCTTCCATCCACAGCGGAGGTACATGACGTGAGGTGCGGGGAAGTCGACGTCGACCCGCGTGTCGCCGTTCCTGCAGCCCCTCATGGAAACCAGAGGGTCTGGGGTGGATCGAGCTCCATCTCCCGAGCAACTGTAGTAGGGAGGCTGAGGCGGCGACGCGGTGCCTGGCGCAGCGTGATTAAGAACTCGCGGGGCTGGTCCCCGATGTGGCGCTCCGTTGGGGGAGGTGTCGGTCTCAAAACCGGCGGATCTCGGGTAGGGGGTCCCGAACTGTGCGTCTAGGCCGGATGGTAACAGGAGGAAGGGGACACGATGTTTTACCAAGGTTCGGGCCCTCTTGATGGAGGTAAAACCCTACGTCCTGCTTGATTAATATTGATGATATGGGTAGTACAAGAGTAGATCTACCACGAGATCAGAGAGGCTAAACCCTAGAAGCTAGCCTATGGTATGATTGTATGTTGTGATTGTTGTCCTACGGACTAAAACCCTTTGGTTTATATAGACACCGGAGAGGGTTAGGGTTACATAAGGTCGGTTACAAAGCAGGAGATATCCATATACGTATTGCCTAGATTGCCTTCCACGCAAAGTAGAGTCCCATTCGGACACGAGACAAAGTCTTCAATCTTGTATCTTCATAGTCTAATAGTCCGGCCAATGGAGATAGTCCGACTGTCCAGAGAACCCCTAATCCAAGACTCCCTCAGTAGCCCCTGAACCAGGCTTCAATGACGATGAGTACGACGCGCAGTATTGTCTTCGACATTGCAAGGCGGGTTCCTTCTCCGAATACATCACAGAAGAATTTGAATACGAGGATAGTGTCCGACCCTGCAAAATAAGTTCCACATTCCACCGTAGGGAGAATAATATTTTCGCAGATCTAATTTGCTGGCTTGTTTTGGCAGCATGACGTTACGTCATGGCCTGGTGATTGTTCGAACCGTTCCTTTTAACCAGCCCCGCACATAACGCGAGGCAGTTTTTCGACACGTCTTGTCAAAACAGAGATCGTGTCCCCTTATTACAGGATTCTCATCAATACGGGCGTGAGTAACCCAGCCGCGCCATCAATTCTGGCGCTTGGGGGATAAGCGAGTTTTACCAGGCAAGTGGGGACGCTTAGTTTCGGCCGCCTATATAAAGTGATAAGGATTCACCTTTCTATCCACGCCTTCTTCCTCCTTTGCTCATTCGTTCCTGCACACTCGAGCTCTAGCACCCAAGTCCTCACTTCCACCTCAACCTTCTCCAACCATGTCTGGAGCAGGAGGCAAGTGGATGTTCTCCTCCGTCATGGAGGGAGACATCAAGAAACTGAGGAGAGCCGGATACCTGCCCGACGACATCACGCACCGGCTCCCAAATAAGGGGCAGCTCATCCCCACCCCTAGGCCACATGAGAGGGTAGTATTCCTCACCCATTTCCTCCGCGGACTGGGGTTCCCTCTCCATCCCTTCGTTCGTGGGCTCATGTTTTATTACGGCCTGGATTTCCACGATCTGGCCCCGAACTTCATCCTCAACATCTCGGTGTTTATCGTCGTGTGCGAGGCCTTCCTCCGCATCAATCCCCACTTCAGCTTATGGCTGAAGACCTTCAATGTCAAGCCAAAGGTGGTGGGCGGTTGCCAGGCGGAGTGCGGAGGTGCCATGGTGTGCAAGATGCCCAACATAACATGGCTCAAGGGCACCTTTGTGGAAACCATAAAGGGGTGGCAATCGGGGTGGTTCTATATCACCGAGCCGCGCGACCCCGCATGGGTAGCGGCTCCCGAGTTCCGATCTGGCTTCCCCATGCGGCTCACCTCCTGGAAAGAGAAGGGCCTGTCCTGGGGTAGTTTGAAAGAGCTGACCGGACTCCAAACATGTATTCAAAACATGGTGGACAAGAAGCTCAAGCTTGTCAACATAGTCCAGGTTATGCTCATCCGCCGGATACTCCCGTGCCAACAACGGGAGTTCACCTTGTGGGAGTTTAATCCGGCGCAGCACCAGACTCTAAACAGGCTCTTCGACACGACTCATGAAGACGCCTGGAGGGTGCTATTCAAAAGTGCCGAGGTCCCTCCCCCTATTACTGAGAATCATGGATTCAGCGCGAAGCGCCAAGCCAGTGCGGTAAGCTGCATTACCTTTCACCGGATACTTTTTATATAGATTGACTCTATGCAGGATCTAAACTCCCATACCTTTGACAGGACTGGTAGAAGATGGCCGGACAGATCGACTGTCCAGCTCCTTTGACCGAAGGCCCCGCAGACGCTCTTCTGGCGAAGATGCTGACTCCGGCCCCTTATAAGGTGCCGGAGAAGACCAAGAAGGCCAAGGGAGCTCGAAAGAGTTTCCGATAACTCTGCGGCGCACTCTTCCCCCGAAGACGAGGAAGAAGAAGAAGATGATCCCCCACCGACTGGGGGAGACAGAAAAAGGAAGGCCGCCCCAACTGGGGGGGCCGAAGGGTCCAATAAGGGAAGGACTCTCCTTCCAGACAGCTCCACCGCCGCCGACGAAGGTGAAGACGAGTGGTTGCCCAGGGCCAAGCCCCCCGGGGAGATCGTAAGTATTTGGATACCAAAGTAACCCATAGGATTCCTTTGTCGCACTGCTTTCCCTAATCGCCGAACATAATTACGCAGGCCGCCATGAGCCAATATCGAGGTATCATCGGACGGCTACCAGGATTCGTCCGACATGGATAGTGATCCAGTCCCGACCGCCACCTCCCCTCATCCTCCTGATGATGCCGAGGTGTTGTCTCAAGATGCACCGGATGGGGAGGAGACAGTCCCGGAGGCGCCTCAAGGCGACCTTCCGAACTCCGGGAGCCGCGGGGACAGGGCCCCTGAGAGCTCCGAGTTCGGCCCTCAGCCAAACACCGTGCCGGACCCTCCAGCGGTTCCGGACTCGGGAAGGTGTGACGCCCCCGATTTGACCGTACACTAATCATGCACGCAAACGTGTACGATCAAGATCAGGGACTCACGGGAAGATATCACAACACAACTCTACAAATAAAATAAGTCATACAAGCATCATATTACAAGCCAGGGGCCTCGAGGGCTCGAATACAAGAGCTCGATCATAGATGAGTCAGCGGAAGCAACAATATCTGAGTACAGACATAAGTTAAACAAGTTTGCCTTAAGAAGGCTAGCATAAACTGGGATACAGATCGAAAGAGGTGCAAGCCTCCTGCCTGGGATCCTCCTAAACTACTCCTGGTCGTCGTCAACGGGCTACACGTAGTAGGAGGCACCTCCGGTGTAGTAGGAGTCGTCGTCAACGGTGGCGTCTGGCTCCTGGACTCCAGCATCTGGTTACGAAAACCAGAACGAAAGGAAAGGGGAAAAAGGGGGAAGAAAGCAACCGTGAGTACTCATCCAAAGTACTCGCAAGCAAGGAGCTACACTACATATGCATGGGTATATGTGTAAAGGGCCATATCATTGGACTGAACTACAGAATGCCAAAATAAGAGGGGGATAACTAAGCCTACGCTTCTGGTAACCTCCATCTTGCAGCAGGTAGAAGAGAGTAGACTGAAGTCCTCTAAGTAACATCGCATAGCATAATCCTAACCGATGATCCTCCCCTCGTCGCCCTGTGAGAGAGCGATCACTGGTTGTACCTGGCACTTGGAAGGGTGTGTTTTATTAAGTATCCGGTTCTAGTTGTCATAAGGTCAAGGTACAACTCCAAGTCGTCCTGTTACTGAAGATCACGGCTATTCAAATAGATTAACTTCCCTGCAGGGGTGCACCACATAACACAACACGCTCGATCCCATTTGGCCGGACACACTTTCCTGGGTCATGCCCGGCCTCAGAAGATCAACACGTCGCAGCCTACCTAGGCACAACAGAGAGGTCAGCACGCCGGTCTAAATCCTATGGCGCAGGGGTCTGGGCCCATCGCCCATTGCACACCTCCATGTTGTGTACGCGGTCGGAAGCAGAGCTAGCCCCCTTAATACAAGAGCAGGCTTACAGTCCAATCCGGCGTGCGCCACTCAGTCGCTGACGTCATGAAGGCTTCGGCTGATACCACGACGTCCAGTGCCCATAACTGTCCCCGCGTAGATGGTTAGTGCGTATAGGCCAGTAGCCAGACTCAGATCAAATACCAAGATCTCGTTAAACGTGTTAAGTATTCGCAAACACCGACCAGGGCCAGGCCCACCTCTCTCCTAGGTGGTCACAACCTGCCCTGTCGCTTCGCCACAAAGATCCACACAGAGGGCCATTGGGATAAAGGTCCTTTCAGCCCCCAATCCGTGAATCACTCGCGGGTGCTCCACAAGCCGACCCGTCTTTAGTCACCACATGTATCATGTACAAAGTATATAGTATATACCCTTGATCACCTCCTGAGTGATCACGGCCCGATAATATAGCATGGCGGACGGACAAGAATGTATGGCCACTGATGATAAACTAGCATCCTATACTAAGCATTAGGATTGCAGGTAAAGGTAACAACAGTAGTAGCAAGGACAGGCTATGCACCAGAATGGGATTAATGGAAAGTAGTAACATGCTACACTACTCTAATGCAAGCAGTAGAGAGAAGAGTAGGTGATATCTGGTGATCAAAGGGGGGGCTTGCCTGGTTGCTCTGGCAAGAGAGAGGGGTCGTCAACACCGTAGTCGTACTGGGTAGCAGCGGCGTCGGTCCCGATGTCTAGCGAGAGAAGAGGGGGAAGAAACAATAAATATAATGAAAACAAATGCATGACGATGCATGACATGACAAAGCGTGATGCTAGGTGTGCCCTAATGCGGTACGAGGTGGTACCGGTGAAGGGGAGGAACATCCGGGAAATTATCCCCGGTGTTTTGCGTTTTCGGGCAGGGGAGCCGGAGGGGAAAGTTGTGTGTTTGCTATGCTAGGGATGTGTGGAGGATGAACGGGCTGCGTATCCGGCTGTGTCTCGTCGTTCTGAGCAACTTTCATATACAAAGTTTTTTCATCCGAGCTACGGTTTAATTTATATTAATTTTCAAAGTTTTTAATCATTTTTGGTATTAACATAATTAAATTAATTTGGAAATGCCATTATGATGTCGGCATGACATCAGGGTGATGTCAGCAGTCAACAGTCAGTTGACTTGGTCAAACTGACGCGTGGGCCCCATTTGTCATCGTCTCAGATTAACTAAACCTGTTGGTTAGACTAACTAAGTGATTAGGATAATTAATTTTAGTTAGATTAGTTAAGCAGGATTAATTAACTTAATTAACTTATTAATTAATTATTTAATTACTAATCTAGTTATTTATTTATTATATATTATTATTATTATTTCTTTTAAACCTCTTTTTTTTAAATAACGTTCTGGGCTAGGCCCACCTGTCATTGGCTCTGGGAAGGCTTGCGGGTGTTGGGCATGCGGGTTTCGGGCATTGCCCGAACGATGCGGGTGCACGGTGCTGGCCCCAGGCGCGGGCGCTAGCCCGACTGGGCACTGACGCAGGCCTGCCACGGCGAGGCTCGCCGGCTGGAGCAGCGGCAGGCAGCGGCTGCGGCGGAGCGGGAGCAAGGGGGCGAGGCCGCAGAGCAAGGGCGGCGAGCGCGACGCGTGGTTCAGCGGCTCCCGGCAGCAAGCGGCGGTGCGAGTGGGAGGCGCGGGGCGCGGTCATGGCCGGGCATAGCGAGGCGCGGAGAAGATGGTGTGGTGGCGCGGGCGAGCGCCGGAGTGAGGGCACGGGGAGGAGGACCGGGGTCCTCACCAGCATTGCTGAGCAGGGGGGCGGCGAGGCTCGGTGGAGCCTTTGGGGAGGAGGACAAGGACGCGTCGTTGGCAAGGAGGAGACGAGGAGGACAAGGCGACGGGCGGTGGCGGGGTGCGGTGATGAAGAGGTCGTGGCACGGGCGTGAGGGAGGGGGTTCGTCGCCGGCGGGTGGCTCGGCCACCGCAGCAGGGGCGCCGGGCGGCGCGGGGCTCGAGCACGGAGCCAGGGCGGCGTCGGCGGCGGTTCGGTCCTGATGTGGATCGATGGGGGCGAAGGGAAGAGGCGATGGCGTTGGGGGCCTGCTGCCCCGATCTAGATCCGATCGGGGGGAGGAGCGAGGGGATCGTGCGAGGGGGGGAGTGGGGCGACGAGGGTTAGGTCACAGGGTAGAGAGGGGGTTATGGGAGGTGGGGTGGGCCGGCCTGGCGGCCTGGTGGCCTGCTGGGCCGTGGCCCAGTTGGGCCGGGGGGGTTGCCCCTTTGTTTTCCTTTTTTTCTTTTTGTTTACTTTTCCTGTTTAATTAGTTTTGCTATTTTATTTACTACACATTTTAGATTTGTTCATTATAAAAACAGCACCTGATGTAGTACTACTAGTTATACCACTGCCAATACTAGTTAGGCATTTAACTAAAAAAATAGTGTGTAACCTTATATCTTAAAAAGGTATTTAATTAATTGTTCTAGTTGTTGTTTTAGTTAATTTAGAGCATTTAAATATTTTATTAAACATGTGGTTTCTCCACCATTACTACTTGTGATTTATTTGACACAACCCGGACATTTTAGTTTTAGTTTTTGAAAACTTTAATTGTTTGTCTTGATTTTAAATTTGAAATTTGAACGGGATTTGAATCATCGCAAGATTAACAACAGTAATCGTGGTGACTTGGCGTCATTAGCGGAGGGTTACTTTAGCGTAACTATCCGGGCATCACAGCCGGTGACCTCCTTCTAAGAGGGGCAAAACGCCTGTGCCGGTGACCTCTGTCCATCCAGAGGCACCGGACAATATGCTGGAAGCGCTTCGCAGCGCTTCCATCGACGAGGACCACCGTACTATCATGAGTGCGGTGATCCAGAAGGTTCAGTCCGCCAAGAGCAGATTGACTGAAGCCGGTGCCAGCCTTCTAACAGGCTTTGAGGTATGTGTGTTTAAAATGTAGTAGAAATATTACCGCATAGATAGTAGCCCCTGATGCTTTGTTCGGTGTTCACAAAGAAAAGCCGAACAGAGGATCAAATAATATCGCAGAAGTCTAATATAAGTATGTCAATATGCATATGCAGGCTTCGCTGCTGGCATCCGCCGCACTAACTGCAGAGGTCGCCGTACTGAAGCATGACCTCGAGGGGTCCAAGAAAGAGCTCGGCCTTGCCAAGAGGCAGCTTGAGGAGAACAAGGGTAAGTAATACCCCATCTATAGATATGTATATATAAAAAAGGACGCGATTGCAAAATGAGAGGATCATCGTATGTTTTTCAGAGGCCACGACCGAGGTGGCGACCCTGAAGCAAGCGCTAACCAAGGCCGAAGATACAGCGGCCAAGGAGCGCACCGAGCGAGAGAAGCACGAGGCTCGGGTGGGCGAGGTGCAGCAAGAGCTCGAGGATCTCGTGACAAAGCATGAGGCGTTGGAGCTTGACTCAAAGACGCGAGAGTCTGAGCTTGTCGCGGCCCTTGAGAGTGCAAAGAGTGCCAAGGCCGAGGCCCAGAAGGCCCTCCAGGAGATCGACGCAATGAAGAAGATAGCGGCGGGTAAGGCTTTCTATATGCAAAGCAAGCATGTAAAAGTAAATTACCGATTACTTACCCGGATTCGGAGCTCTTCAGGAGCATTCGCAGATTTGCCCCGCAGTGTGTCCGATGCCGCACAATTTTACCAGGCCGAGGATGGAAGTTCGACGGAGAAGCTGTTCTGGTGTCAGTATGCTGAGGCCGAACATCCGGTGCCGATGAGCGACCAGGTGAAGCAGATGGCTGAGCTACATAAGGCGGCCGATCAGGCCATGAAGAGCTTTATAGTCCGGTTGTGGCCTGGTGATGCCCTTCCGAACAGCTTCTTCAGCCTGGTGAGGCGGCTTGTGGATGCCTGCCCACGGCTGGAGGTCGTCAGTCCATCTGTCTGCATTGAAGGTGCACGCCGGGCTTTCGCCCGTGCAAAAATGTAGTGGGTCAAGCTAGACGCCGTGAAGCTGATCAAGGAGGGGCCGCCGGAGGGCAAGGAGCACCTCCACCCCGAGATGTACTACGAGGGTGTTCTACCAGGTGCCTGTCTTATCGCGGATGAATGTTCAAAAGATGTAATATTTGAATGAGACTTACTCGTTTTATCCCGTATGTATGAAAACTTGTTTCATATGCGCTATGCAACGCTTGTTAGAATTTAAAATATTACCTTCTGTTTGGTTGTTTATCCAATCTGAGAGATGGCTAGTCCTCGGCTTCTGCCCCCCATGCCATGAGCACTGGGGTGTTCGGGATAAACATGAGCACTCTTGTTCCCATGTTTGGGTCCTTCGAGGGAGGTGCTCAGCACAACAAACAAGGCAACCGGACTAATAATGCTTTATCACTCTCACTTAGCCATAGAATTCTATAATTTTAAATTTTGGCGAAGCCCCTGGTATTCGGAAGGCCGAATTCAGGGCGCGATACACGCCTGTAAGCCGGATAGCGCCGGCCCCTCGCCCTAAGCAGCATAAGTATTTAGGGACTCGAAAAACCTCGCCGAACAGCGACCGGTCTCTCGCCTTATCATGATAGTCAGTTTTAGCTTTCTGTACTGAGGTGCTCAGCTCGGCAGAACCGGGGCACAATCGCAGTAGTTCTCCTAGCGCTACCTTAGCCGATAGAGCGGAATGTAAGGTACCAAAACATAGGAGCCGGGCAAACCCAACATTTGACCAAAGACATGATTCGGAGCTGATGCATATAATGCTATAAGTTCGGGGTGCCGCACTTTTGAAAGTGTTCCGACTTTTCACACCGCATTGTGGGGTACATAAGCCCCTGGTCTATTGGCCGTACCAGAGTGTACGGTTGCAAGGCGTCATTAATGAACACACACACATATATATATATATATAAAACAAGAATGCAATAATAGTCGTAATGTCATGCATGGTTTATTAAAAAATTACGTTAAAGCAGAGTGATACAGATAGTGCGATAAGCAAAGAGTAGGACTATGTCCCTTCCAAGGGAGGGCTGAGGAATGATATCAAATCTGTAATCAACCTGGGAATTCTGTTGTATAACGTAGCTGTCTGCCTCCTTGGTTGCTGCATCATGTGTTCGGCAATAGTGCTGCCGGACAGTGTTTCCAGAGATTAAGGTCCTGAAAGAAAAAGAAAAATAACCAAACGGGAAGCCCCTAGTGCGGTTTTAGGCCGCGTTTTGGGGCGTGCTGCAGTTGTGCCCCCCTCCCCACCTGTGCCCATGGTATTTTTAATGCGTAATTATGTACGTGGGGCACGAATATCGCCGTTGGGCTGGGATTGGGGTGGCCGCCGTATTGCTACGCGAGCTCAGATCGCGCCAGGCGGTCTATTTGCCGATTGCCTCGGGCGCGCTTGAAGGTGTCCGGGCTTTGAAACGTTGAACTGGTTGATTACCTTGAGAGGCTGCTTTGCGCTTCTGCTGCGAGGGCCGCGATGTGCTCCTCTGTTCGGAGAGAGCGCTCTATGTTTCCATTGACGGTAATAACTTCGCGAGGTCCTGGCATCTTGAGGTTGAGGTATGCATAATGCGGTACCGCATTGAATCTAGCAAATGTGGTTCGCCCAAGCAGCGCGTGAGAACCACTGCGTAACGGGACTATATCGAAGATTAACTCTTCGCTTCGGAAGTTATCCGGGGATCCGAAGACCACTTCCAGTGTAATTGAGCCTGTGCAATGGGACTCTACGCCTGGAATGACACCCTTAAAGGTCATTTTTGTGGGTTTGATCCTTGAGGGGTCTATAGCCATTTTGCGCATTGTGTCCTGATAAAGCAGGTTCAGGCTACTGCTGCCGTCCATAAGGACTCGAGTGAGGTGAAATCCGTCGATGATTGGGTCTAGGACCAGTGCGGCGCATCCGCCATGACGGACACTAGTGGGGTGGTCCCTGCGATCGAAGGTGATCAGACAGGAGGACCAAGGGTTGAACTTTGGGGCGACTGGCTCCAACGCATATACGTCCCTGAGCGCACGCTTCCGCTCCCTCTTGGGGATGTGGGTTGCGTATATCATGTTCACCGTCCGCACTTGCGGGGGAAACCTCTTCTGTCCTCTAGTGTGCGGCTGCCGGGGCTCCTCCTCGTCGTTGCTATGTGGCCCCTTGTCCTTGTTTTCAGCAATTAACTTGCCGGCCTGCTTGAACACCCAACAATCCCTGTTCGTGTGATTGGCTGGCTTGTCTGGGGTGCCGTGTATTTGACACGAGCGATCGAGTATACGGTCCAAGCTGGACGGACCCGGCGTACTTTGTTTGAATGGCTTTTTCCGCTGACAGGGTTTAGAGCCTTTGAATCCGGCATTAACTATCGTATCCTCAGTATTTTTGCTGTTAATGCGGCACTTATGCTTGTTGCGACGTCACCTGCTATTGCCGTCCTTGGAATCTGAGGTACCATGGTTCTTTGATATGTTATTACTGCGAGCCAGCCAGCTGTCTTCTCCCGCACAAAAGCGGGTCATGAGTGTCGTGAGAGCTGCCATAGATTTCGGCTTTTCCTGACCAAGGTGCTGGGCTAGCCACTCGTCTCAGATGTTGTGTTTGAAAGCCGCTAAGGCCTCCGCATCCAGACAGTCAACGATTTGATTTTTCTTTGTAAGGAACCGAGTCCAGAATTGCTTGGCCGACTCTTCTGGCTGCTGAATTATGTGGCTCAAGTCATCGGCGTCTGGTGGTCGCACATAAGTGCCTTGAAAGTTGTCAAGGAATGCGGCTTCTAGATCTTCCCAACAGCTAATGGAGTCCGCTGGCAAGCTGTTAAGACAATGCCGCAATGGTCCTTTGAGCTTTAGTGGGAGGTATTTGATGGCTTGTAAGTCATCACCGCAGGCCATGTGGATGTGGAGGAGGAAGTCCTCAATCCATACCGCGGGATCTGTTGTGCCGTCGTATGATTCAATGTTTACAGGTTTGAAACCTTTTGGGAATTGATGTTCCATTACTTCTTCTGTGAAGCATAATGGGTGTGCAGCGCCTCTATAATGGGCTATATCTCGACGCAGCTCGAATGGGTCTTGCCTGCTATGTTCGGCCTGGCCGGATTTGCTTTTACTGTATCCGGCGTGACGTTTGTTGTCTTGCAGAGTGGTGTGCCCTCATGATCCGTAGATCGATCTTGAATGCTTTGCCTTGTCCTCCAATATGTCTCGCAGGTCTGGCGTATCTCCCCATGCCTTTTTATTTGAATGGCGTTGGGGTGGAGGATGAGCTTTTGGCTAGAATGCCTCTCTATCATGGCCACGAGGTGGCCGATCAGCCGTATCATACGCTTCTTCCTCCAGTCGGGGCAGTAACCTGCGCCTTGGGTAACTCTTGGAGGGGTGCTCGAGTTTATATTTCTCGGCCGCGAGGACTTCAGTCCATTTGTCAGCCAGCAGATCTTGATCAGCTTGAAGCTGCTGCTGCTACTTTTTCTTCAGGCTATTTGCCGTGGCCATAAGCCGGCGCTTGAAGCGCTCTTGTTCGACGGGATCCTCTGGGACGGCGAATTTATCATCGCCGAGGCTTGCCTCGTATTCGGAAGGGGGTGTAATTTTCATCCTCCTCCTTTCCGTCTACCGTTCTCTTAGGAGAGCTGGCTCCTTCATCCTCCTGCTCTAAATCTTGCTAGAGGGGATTGTTGTTGTCTTCGGCACTATCCGGAGTGTTATTATCTCCTATGCTGGTATCACCACTTTTGCTTTGGCGAGACTTAGAGCAGCACCGCTGACGTTGGCGCTTGGGTTGCTTCTTGGAGGGGTCATCCTCCGCTATCTCGTCGTCGTTGCCTTCGTTGGGTGCATCCACCATGTATATGTCATATGATGAGGTGGCTTTCCAGTGCCCTATAGGCGCTGGTTCATGTTCGTCTCCTACATCATTGTCCATACCGTCGATGTCTTCGGAGTCAATGTTGAGCATGTCGGTTAAATCATGGACAGTGGCTACAAAGTGGGTGGTGGGTGGACAACGAATTTCTTTGTCGTCCGCATCCCAATCCTGTTGGCCATAACCCGGCCAGGGCTCTCCTGACAAAGAGAGAGACCTTAGTGAATTCAGAATGTTGCCGAAGGGCGAGTGCTGAAAGATATCCGCAGTGGTGAATTCCATGATCGACGCCCAATCGGATTCGATTGGCAGGGGCGCGGATGGTTCGGAGTCCGGGAAAGAGTCCGACACCTTGGAGTCACGGGTTGCGCAGAGGGTTAGGCAGGTGTTCGGCTCGATCGCCGTTGAGAGTGCGACCCCTGAGGCGGTGTCTAACCACCCGTCCTCGATCGGCGCAGTTGGCTCTGAACTAAGGGTCGGAGCTGATGCGGGCGCGGCCTCTGGGGTACTGTTCGGTGGTAGAGCTAGGTCATACCCATCGCGACAGTGCGGTGCACCCGGCTATGGCTCGAATCCGTCGAAGATCAAGTCTCCACGGATGTCGGACGTGTAGTTCAAACTTCCAAATCTGACCTGATGGCCAGGGGCGTAGCTTTCAATCTGCTCCAGATGGCCAAGCGAATTAGCCCAGAGTGCAAAGCCGCCGAATACGAAGATCTGTCCGGGGAGAAAAGTATCACCCTGGACCGCATCGCCATAGATGATAGTAGGAGCCATCAAGCCTAACGGCGACGACACAGAGGAACTCTCAATGAAAGCACCAATGTCGGTGTCAAAACCAGCGGATCTCGGGTAGGGGGTCCCGAACTATGCGTCTAGGCCGGATGGCAACAGGAGGCAGGGGACACGATGTTTTAGCGAGGTTCGGGCCCTCTTGATGGAGGTAAAACCCTACATCCTTCTTGATTAATATTGATGATATGGGTAGTACAAGAGTAGATCTACCATGAGATCAGAGAGGCTAAACCTTAGAAGCTAGCCTATGGTATGATTGTATGTTGTGATTGTTGTCCTACGGACTAAAACCCTTCGGTTTATGTAGACACCGGAGAGGGTTAGGGTTACACAAGGTCGGTTACAAAGGAGGAGATATCCATATACGTATTGCCTAGCTTGCCTTCCATCCCAAGTAGAGTCCCATCCGGACACGAGACGAAGACTTCAATCTTGTATCTTCATAGTCTAACAGTCCAGCCAATGGAGATAGTCCGGCTGTCTGGAGACCCCCTAATCTAGGAATCCCTTAGGAGGCATCGCTGGCAGAGGCGAGGCCGATGCGCCGCCCCGTCCTCCTCTACCACGAGCGCCACGACGACCTCAGCCTCGCGCCCTCCCCCTTCCTCTCATGGTCGGTTCCGCTGCCACGAGCTCTTGGGGAGGAGGAACACGCTGACGAGCAGCAACCCTCACCGCCACCGTCGAAGGGCCAGCACTTCCTCTCGCCATGGTGGATGGAAGAAGGAAGCGGAGGTGGAAGGAGATGGATGATGGAAGAATGTGAAATGCCACCCCCTCCCCTTCTTATAAAGGGGCGGAGTCTGGGCTCAGCTGCCCCACTCAACCAATCCAGTCATCGGGGGCGCAGGGAATCAGGACCGGCCCGCTGCCCCAAACAGCGATGGCCCGGTTTCCCGCGTCCACCTCTTGCCACCTGCATTAGAGACACATGGCGAGCGAGCAACATTAAAGGGACGGGCGAAGTAGCCGCACCCCACCCCGTGATCGTGGGGCGTGGGCGCCTTGAAGACTGCGACCCGAGTCCACCCAAGTAAATGGGCCGTGCGTCTACGCCTCCCTCCTTTTATGGGGAAGGCGCGAGCCGCCTCTTTACCACCGTGTGACGCATGCATGCAGGAACTGCCCCACGCATAACCCCCATGTCACGCACGACCCTCCATGTCGCAGGTTCAACGCGGGTCGTGGGGAAGCGCAGCGGACGAGAAATTACTACGGTAAAATCCCGCACCGAATGCCCGCGCACCGCTTTGGGCTTGCCCAACAACGTATCGTGCTTATGTGTGGCCCAGGCCCGAGGGCTCCCGTCGGTGTACTAAAGTAGGGGCTCTCCTTTTGACCCCTTTACTTGTGCACGGGCAGTCAGAGCCACGCGTTGTGGCCACACTTACCATGGCAGAGGAGGGAAGCCGAAGAGAAGCCGAAGCACAAGACAACCAAGGCGACACCAAGACCAGAAGCGCAGGAGGGCAAGAGGGCGAGGTGGACTCCCTCCGCAATATCCTTGCTGAGGCGACCCCCCGCAGCCCCGGCAAGAGCCTTGTCGGGGCAACTTGGCCAACGCTAGCAAAGCGAGCCACCCTTGAGCCCAAAGGTTCCGAACACCGTCAACAACTATGTGGGACCAAGGCTCGGGAGGCGCCTCTGCGATGGCATGCAAATCTTCATCAAGATAATAAACATATGAGTTCAGATGAGGACCAGAAGACGGCAACCCTCGGCAGGATGCTAGCCGAGGAAATCCACAAGACCCCCGGCAAGACCCTTGCCAGGGATGACAGCAACGCCACGACAAGACCCATGTCGGGCTCCCGGCAAGACCCTTGCCGAGGGCATCAATAGGGCCACTACCAGGCCTGCGCCAACGAAGACTCCACCGCCGTTCGCATGCAGCTGCCAGCCCAACTAGCTGGGCAGGCAGCTACATGGCAACAAGCAGCTTCCAGGCCAAATCAGCAAGCACCCATGTGGCGGCATGCAGATCTTCATGAAGGCCCTACCACCGCGCCCCCTTAGCTGCTTGCCTGCCTACATAGCGTTGCATGCATCGCTAGCCTGGGCGCGTGTCGAAGCGAGGTGGAGCGGCGACGGACGGGACGGGCCTCGCTCCCGTCCCTGATAAAGCTAATGGACACCTCCGTAGCGCATTTAGTACGCTTTGTCCCGTAATGCCGTGCGATAAGCTCACGCACTATAGGCCTTTCCACCTCCTGTGTGCCACTGTGGCAACACCCTTTTCCTATAAATGGAGGCCCGAGGCGACCAGGAGAGGGATTGAGCTTTTTGGAACGGCACAGCCACCATAGCTAGTTTAAAAATCTCAAGAACACTCAACACATCCACAAAGGCAGGACTAGGCTTTTACGCATCCTCGCGGCCTGAACCTTGGTAAACGATCCGTGTGCTAGCTCCTAAACCTGCTCTTCTCACGACCCCGCGCCTGCCGACCGTAGAAGGGATCCCAGTGATCCCATAGGTGTCGTTCCCACCGACACAGCCCATCAGTCCGGCCCATGGCTAACATGCCAGGCGCCCGAGGACCCCTTAGTCTAGGACTCCCTCAGTCGGTCTATATTGAAGGTGCGTGGATGGTGAGGGAGTCCTGGATTAGGGGGTGTTCGGGTAGCCGGACTATACCTTCAGCCGGACTCCTGGACTATGTAGATACAAGATTGAAGACTTTGTCCCGTGTCCGGAAGGGACTTTCCTTGGCGTGGAAGGCAAGCTTGGCGATGCGGATATTCAAGATCTCCTACCATTGTAACCGACTCTATGTCACCCTAACCCTATCCGGTGTCTATATAAACCGGAGGGTTGTAGTCCGTAGGCAATCAACTCCATACACGACAATCATACCATAGGCTAGCTTCTAGGGTTTAGCCTCCTTGATCTCGTGGTAGATCTACTCTTGTACTACCCATATCATCAATATTAATCAAGCAGGACGTAGGGTTTTACCTCCATCAAGATGGCCCGAACCTGGGTAAAACATCATGTTCCCTGCCTCCTGTTACCATCCGGCCTAGACGCACAGTTCGGGACCAACTACCCGAGAGCCGCCGGTTTTGACACCGACATTGGTGCTTTCATTGAGAGTTCCTCTGTGTCGTCGCCTTTAGGCCCGATGGCTCCTTTGATCATCAACAACGATGCGGTCCAGGGTGAGACTTTGCTCCCCGGATAGATATTCGTCTTCGGTGGCTTTGCTCTGCGGGCCAATTCACTCGGCCACCTGGGGCAGATGGAAAGCTGCGCCCCTGGCCATCAAGTCAGGTTTGGAAGCTTAAACTACATGGCTGACATCTGCGGAGACTTGATCTTCGACGGGCTCGAGCCACGGACAAGCGCGCCGCACTATCTCGAGGGGCATGATCTAGCTCT
Organism: Triticum urartu; assembly: GCF_003073215.2. Lineage (NCBI taxonomy): Eukaryota > Viridiplantae > Streptophyta > Magnoliopsida > Poales > Poaceae > Triticum > Triticum urartu. Next base: position 282,341,538 of record NC_053023.1, read on the forward strand.
GCCCCCGGACAGTGTCCTGGAGGCCGCACACGCATCGGTTCGGACCCTAACTCGGAGCCCATTGCACCAATCGAGGATGAGCGGTTGGACGTCACCTCGGGGGCTGCGATCCCGAAAGCGATCAAGCCGAACGCTAGCCCCGCACTCTGCACGACCCGTGACTCCGAGGATCCGGACTGCTCCCCGGACTCCGAACCCCCCGCGCCCCTGCCAATCGAATCCGATTGGGCGCCGATAGTGGAGTTCAGCGCCGCAGACATCTTTCAGCATTCGCCTTTTGGTGACATCCTGAATTCTCTTAAGTCTCTCTCTCTCTTTATCAGGAGAGCCCTGGCCGGACTACGGTCAGCGAGGGTGGGATACGGACGATGAGGAAATTCAAAGCCCACCCACCACCCACTTTGTAGACACTGTCGACGATTTAACCGACATGCTTGACTTCAGCTTCGAAGACATCGACGGCATGGACGATGATGTAGGAGACGAACAGGAACCAGCACCTGTAGGGCGCTGGAAGGCCACCTCGTCATATGACATATATATGGTGGATACTCGAAAAGATGGAGATGGCGATGGAACAGTGGGGGATGACGCCCCCAAGAAACAGCCAAAGCGCCGGCGTCAGCGGCGCCGCTCTAAATCCCGCCAAAGCAAAAACGGTGATTCCGGCACGGGAGATAATACTACCCCGGATAGCGCCGAAGAACACCCACCTCGGCAAGATTCGGCACAGGAAGATGGAGAAGCCAGCCCTCATGAGAGAGCGGCAGACCGAGAGGTCGAGGATGATAACTATACGCCTCCCTCCGAAGACGAGGCAAGCCTCGATGATGACGAATTCGTCATACCATCAGACCCCGCTGAACAAGAGCGTTTTAAATGCAGGCTTTTAGCCACGGCAAGCAGCCTCAAGAAAAATCAGCAACAACTTAGAGCTGCCCAAGATTTGCTAGCTGACAGATGGACTGAAGTCCTTGCGGCCGAAGAGTATGAACTCGAACGCCCCTCCAAGAGTTACTCAAAGCGCAGGCCGCTACCCCGATCAGAGGAGGAAGCACCTACATCACCAACGCATGAAATGGCAGACCGGCCACCTCGCGGCCACGACAGAGAGGCCTCTCGGCCCTCCACCCAAGCCATGCCCCGACACAGCTCAACTAAGGCACGGGAAAATGCGCCCGACCTGCGAGACATACTGGAGGATAAGGCAAGACAAACAAGATCGATCTACGGATCGCGCAGGCACCCTACGGCATGTGACAATGATCTTCACGCCGGATACAACAAATCCGGACGGGCCGAACACAACAAACATAGCTCTTCCGAGCTGCGTCGTGATATAGCCCAGTACAGAGGCGCCGCACACCCGCTATGCTTCACGAATGAAGTAATGGATCATAAAATCCCAGAAGGTTTCAAACCCGTAAACATCGAATCATACGATGGCACAACAGATCCAGCGGTATGGATCGAGGATTATCTCCTTCACATCCACATGGCACGCGGCGATGATCTACACGCCATCAAATACCTCCCACTCAAACTTAAAGGACCGGCCTGGCATTCGCTTAACAGCTTGCCAGCAGACTCAATCGGTTCTTGGGAGGACCTGGAAGCCGCATTCCTCGACAACTTCCAGGGCACTTACGTGCGACCCCCGGATGCCGACGACTTAAGCTACATAATTCAGCAGCCAGAGGAATCGGCCAGAAAATTCTGGACATGATTCCTAACAAAGAAAAACCAGATAATCGACTGTCCGGACGCAGAGGCCCTAGCAGCCTTCAAGCATAACATCCGCGATGAGTGCCTTGCCCGGCACCTGGGACAGGAAAAGCCGAAATCCATGGCAGCCCTCACGACACTCATGACCCGCTCTTGCGCAGGAGAAGACAGCTGGCTAGCTCGCAGTAAAAACTTATCAAAGAACCCTGGTAATTCGGATACCAAGGACAAAAGTGGTAGGACACGTCGGAATAAGCAAAAACGCCGTGTTAACAGCGACAGCAATGAAGACATGGCAGTCAATGCCGGATTCAAAGGCTATAAATCCGGTCAGCGGAAAAAGCCATTCAAAAAGAATACTCAGGGCCCGTCCAGTTTGGACCGAATACTCGATCTCTTTTGCCACATACATGGCACCCCCGAAAGGCCAGCCAATCACACTAACAGGGATTGTTGGGTGTTCAAGCAGGCAGGCAAGTTAAGGGCTGAAAACAGGGAACAAGGGGCGGCACAGCGAAGACGAGGAGCCCAAGCCGCCGAACAACAATGGACAGAAGGGCTTTCCCCCACAAGTGCGGACGGTGAAAATGATATACGCAACCCACATTCCCAAGCGGGAACGGAAGCGTGCTCTACGGGACGTATACGCGTTAGAGCCAGTCGCCCCAAAGTTCAACCCATGGTCCTCCTGCCCGATCACTTTTGATCGAAGGGACCATCACACTAGCATCCGTCATGGCGGCTTTGCCGCATTGGTTCGACCCAATCATCAACGGATTTCATCTCACAAGAGTCCTCATGGACGGCGGCAGTAGCCTGAACCTGCTTTATCAGGATACAATGCGGAAAATGGGCATAGATCCCTCAAGGATTAAGCCCACAAGAACGACCTTTAAACGCGTTATACCAGGTGTAGAAGCCAACTGTATAGGCTCAGTAACACTTGACGTGGTCTTCGGATCCCCGGACAATTTCTGAAGCGAAGAGTTAATCTTTGATATAGTCCCGTTTCGCAGTGGCTATCACGCCCTGCTTGGACGAACTGCATTCGCAAAGTTCAATGCGGTGCCGCACTAAACATATCTCAAGCTCAAGATGCCATGCCCTCGAGGAGTAAATACGGTCAACGGAAACACCGAACGCTCCCTCCGTACGGAGGAGCATACGGCGGCTCTCGCAGCGGAGGTACAAAGTAGCCTTCTCAGGCAATTCTCCAGTCCGGCCATTAAAAAGCCAGACACTGCCAAGCGCGCCCGGATTAACCCACAGCAGGACCGCCTGGCACACTCTGAGAAAGCGTAGCAATGCGGCCCCAACCCCAGCTTTCGCGACATAGCGAAACCAGTACCTCGCGTACATAACTACGCCCTTGAAATACCATGGGCATAGGGGAAGGGGCACAATAACGACATGCCCAAAATACGACTTAAAATGTACTAGGGGCTGCCGGATTCTTTTTTTAATTTTTTCTTACTTTCAGGACTCCATACTTCGGACGACCTGTTCGGCAATTTGATTGCCGCACAAACGACGCAAGATCCAGGGAGGCAGACAAGTCATGTTGCATTATGGAACTCCCAGGTGGTCTCTGTTACGAGCGGTATACCTGTTTTAAATACAATTCCGCAGCCTGCCCCTGGTCAGGACATACCAAATAGTCCAATATCTTTTGCTTACCTCACTATTTGTGTCATTCGGCTTTGAAAAATAGCCTCTCTATAAACAATGCTTAGCTTCTTGTCTATTTTTTGCATTATCTTCTTTTCACATTTGTGTTTATTAAATGACATGATTGCACCCGTACACCATGGTACGGCAAACATGCTAGGGGCTTCGGTACCCCTCATTATGGTGTGAGAAGTCCGTACACTTTCGCAAGTGCGGCACCCCGAACTTATAGCACTATATGCATCGGCTCCGAATCATGATTTTGGTCAACAGTTGGGTTTGCCCGGCTCCTATGTTTTGGTGCCTTACGTTCCGCTATATCGGCTAAGATAGCACTAGGAGAACCACTTCGATTGTGCCCCGGTTTAGCTGGGTTAAGCACCTCAATGGAGAAAGCTAAAACTGACTGTCATGATGTGGCGAGAGACCGGACGCTGTTCGAGAGGGTTTTCGAGTCCCTAAAGGCTTATGCCGCTCCGAGCGAGGAGCTGGCTTTGTCCGGCCAAGGTGTGGATAGCGCCCCGAACTCGGTCTTCCGAACTAGGGGCTTCGCCGAAATTTAAAAATATAGAGTTCTATGGCTAAGTGAGAGTGTTCAAGCATTATAGTCCGATTGCCTGGTTCGTTGTGCTGAGCTCCTCCCTCGAAGGACCCAACTATGGGAAAAAGAGCGCTCAGGTTTATCCCGAACACCCCAGCACTAGTGGCACGGGGGCAGAAGCCGACGACAGGCCATCTCTCAATTTTTGATAAACGGCCGCACAGAAAGTAATATTTTAAATTCAAGCATTGGTTAGCGCATATGAACAAGTTTTCAGCACACAGGATAACACGAGCGAGTTCATTCAAAAATTACATCCTTGGTACATTCATCCGCCACAAGGCAGGCACCAGCAAGAACATCCTTGTAATAGTTCTCGGGCTTGCGATGCTCCTTCCCCGGCGGCGGCCCGTCCTTCACAAGCTTCTCACCGTCCAGCTTACCCCAATGCACCTTTACACGGGCAAGGGCCCTACGGGCACCTTCGATGCAGACGAAGCGCTTGATGACCTCGAGCCTTGGACAAGCCTCCACCAGCCGCCGCACCAGTCCGAAGTAGCTCCTAGGCAGGGGCTCTCTAGGCCACAGCCAAACTATGAAGCCCTTCAGGGCCTGTTCAGCCGCCTTGTGGAGCTCGACCAGCTGCTTCAGCTGGTCGCTCAAGGGCACAGGGTGTCCGGCCTCAGGGTACTGAGACCAGAACACCTTCTCTGTCGAGCTGCCTTTCTCGGCTCGGTGGAATGCGGCGGCATCGGATACGCTGCGGGGAAGATCTGCGAATGCCCCTGGAGAGCTCCGGATTCGGGTAAGTAACAAGTAGTTTACTTTTATATGTCTGCTTTGCATATAGAATGCCTTACCTGCCGCTATCTTTTTCACCGCATCCAATTCCTGGAGGGCCTTCTGGGCTTCGGCCTTGGCAGATTTGGCAGTTTTAAGGGCCGCAGCAAGCTCGGACGCTCGCATCTTCGAGTCGAGCTCCAAACTCTCATGTTTTTGCATGAGAACCTGAAGCTCTTGCCGCACCTCGCCGACCTGCGCCTCAAATTTCTCCCGCTCGGCGCGCTCCGTGGCCGCTTTCTTCTCGGCCTCGGACAGCGCCTGCTTGAGGGGCGCCACCTCAGTTGTGGCCCCTACAATAAGCAGTATACTACTGTCATTTTTTGCAATTGCGCCTTCCCATAGGCATTTTTCTATAATGTATCTCTTACCTTCTTTCTCCTCGAGCTGCCATTTCGCAAGGCCGAGCTCTTGCTTGGTCCGCTCGAGGCCCTGCTTCAGGGCACCCACCTCTGCAGTCAGTGCGGCGGTGGCCAGCAGCGAAGCCTGCATACGTATATTGACTCCTTTTTAGTTAGACTCCTGCGATATTTACTAGATCCTCTATTCGGCTTTTCTTTCCGAACACCAAAAAGAGCATCAGGGGCTACTGTCTATACGGTAATATTTTTACATATTTTTACTTACCTCGAAGCCTGTTAGAAGGCTAGCACAAGCTTCAGTCAGTCCGATCTTGGCGGACTGAACCTTCTGGATCACCGTACTCATAATAGTACGGTGCCCCTCGTCGATGGAGGCACCGTCAAGAACCTCCAGCAGATTGTCCGGCACCTCCGATTGGACGGAGGCCGCCGGCTCAGAAGGCTTGCTCCTCTTGAAAGGAGTTCGCCTACCGTGGTCTGGAACTGTGGAAGATTCCGGCGCGGTGTCCGGCACAAAGCCGGACTTGGAGCCCTGGGGGGCCTTATCCCCTTCACTCCTGGAGTCCGGGAGGTTTCCTTGCGGCTCCTCCGGGACCACCTCCTCGTGCCCCGGAGCTTGTCGCGACGCCACTTTGGCGTCGTCTCCAGTGCGAGGGGAGACAGCGGGCGGAACTGAGTTCACGTCCGACGAGTCCAGGGAGCTGCCCGACGATTCGTCGAATTCGGCCCGGGGCGGACTGCATAATTACATTCGACATTATGGAAAGCTGTGCAACAAAGGAACATCATGAGTTATTCTGATATCCGAACTTACGATTTCGCCGGACGCTTGGCCCTCTTTGGCCACTCCTCTTTGCCCCCTTCGGCGTTGGGGGCGTAGTCCGGCGGAGGGGTCTTCCTTTTCCTAGACCCCTCGGCCTCCCCCGTTGGGGCGGCCTTCCTCTTCTCTCCTCCCTCCGCTGGGGGGGGAGAGTTTTCTTCTTCCTCCTCCTCGTTTTCAGGGGAAGAGGGCGTCTCGGACTCGTCGGATGACGAGTCCGACACCACCACGTTACGGGCACTCTTTCGAGTCCCCGTGGTCTTCTTCTTCTTGGCCTTCTTCTCCGGCACCACATAAGGCACCGGAACCAGCAGCTTCACTAGTAGAGCTGGGGCTGGGTCTTCCGGCAGCGGAGCCGGACAGTTAATCGGTCCGGATATCGCTCGCCAAGCCTGTCAAAGGTAAGGGAGTTTAGATCCCACATAGAGTCAAACTATGAAAAAAGCTTAACATCCTGTAAAAGGTGAAGATAGCTTACCTCGCTAGCGTGACGCTGTGAGCTGTATCCGCGGTCCTCGGAAGCGGATGCGGGAGCCTCGGCGCCCTTGAATAGCACCTTCCAGGCATCTTCGTACGTCGTGTCAAAGAGCCTGCCAAGGGTTTGGTGCTGCGCCGGGTCGAACTCCCACAGATTAAAATCCCGTTGTTGGCACGGGAGGATCCAGCGGACGAGCATAACCTGGATTACATTAACAAGCCGGATTGGCTTGTTCACCAGGGACTGGATGCATGTTTGCAATCCGGTCACCTCTTTTTCGTCACCCCACGACAGGCCAGTCTCTTTCCAGCACATAAGCCGCATGGGGGGTCCGGATCGGAACTCGGGGGCTGCGATCCAGTTCGGATCGCATGGCTCGGTGATGTAAAACCACCCGGATTGCCACCCCTTTAGTGTCTCCACAAAAGAGCCCTCGAACCATAGGACGTTGGCCATCTTGCCCGCCATGGCGCCTCCGCACTCCGCCTGGCTGCTGCGTACCACCTTGGACTTCACGTTGAAGGTCTTGAGCCAGAGGCTGAAATGAGGGCGGACGCGGAGGAAAGCCTTGCACACGACGATAAACGCCGAGATGTTGAGGATGAAGTTCGGGGCCAGATCGTGGAAATCCAGGCCGTAGTAGAACATGAGCCCCCGGACAAATGGGTGGAGTGGAAAACCCAGTCCGCGGAGGAAGTGGGGAAGAAATACTACCCTCTCGTGGGGCCTTGGGGTGGGGAGAAGCTGCCCCTTTTCGGGAAGCCGGTGCGCGATGTCCTTAGACAGGTATCCGGCATTCCTTAGCTTCTTGACTTGGCCCTCCATAGCGGAGGAGACCATCCACTTGCCTCCCGCTCCGTACATTGCTGGAGAAGGTTAAGGTGGGAAGTGCAGGCTCGGGCGCTGGAGCTCGAGTGCGCAGGAGATGGATAGGCAAAGGAAGAAGAAGGCGTAGGTAAAAAGGTGGATCCTTGCCCCCTTATATGGGTGGATGCGGTTGTGCGTCCCCACTTGCCTAGTAAAACTCGCTTGCCTCCCAAGCGCTGTGATAAGTGGCGCGGTTGGATTACCCACATCTATATTGATGAGAATCCCGTAAAAGGGGGGTACACGATCTCTGCTTTGACAAGACATGCCAAGGAAACCGCCTCGCAAAACACGCTGGGGTGGAAAAGTGAAAACGATTCGAGTGAAGGACTTGGCTGTACTGTGATGACGCACTGCGGAATACGTCAGCAGATTTGATTTGTGTTAATATTATTCTCTCTATGCCAATATGTGGAAGCTTATTTTGCAGAGCCGGAAACTAGTCTTGGTGTTTACAATCTTCTATGAAGGACTTGGAGGAGGAACCCGCCTTGCAATGCCGAAGAAAATTTTCACGCCGGACTCATCGTCATTGAAAGCCTGGTTCAGGGGCTACTGAGGGAGTCCTGGATTAGGGGGTGTTAGGGTAGCCGGACTATACCTTCATCCGGACTCCTGGACTATGAAGATACAAGATTGAAGACTTCGTCCCGTGTCCGGATGGGACTTTCCTTGGCGTGGAAGGCAAGCTTGGCGATGCGGATATTCAAGATCTCCTACCATTGTAACCGACTCTATGTAACCCTAACCCTATCCGGTGTCTATATAAACCGGAGGGTTGTAGTCCGTAGGCAATCAACTCCATACACAACAATCATACCATAGGCTAGCTTCTAGGGTTTAACCTCCTTGATCTCGTGGTAGATCTACTCTTGTACTACCCATATCATCAATATTAATCAAGTAGGACGTAGGGTTTTACCTCCATCAAGAGGGCCCAAACCTGGGTAAAACATCGTGTTCCCTGCCTCCTGTTACCATCCGGCCTAGACGCACAGTTCGGGACCCACTACCCGAGATCCGCCGGTTTTGACACCGACAGATGGCCTTCGCCTGTGTCAAGGTGAAGTGGGCAAAGATGGACGCCGTAAAGCTTGCAACCGAGGGACCGCCCGCTGGCAAAGAGAACCGCACGCCGGAGCGGTACTTTGATGATGTCCTGGATGGATCTCGTATTGTAGAGGGACAATGTTCGAAGGACATCATTTTTGAATGAATGTATCGATGTTGTCCAATCCTATATCATGAAACAAGGGTTATGTATGATATTTTGCGTATTTTACTTTAAAATATCTCCTCCTGTACGGCTATTTATGATATCTGAGAGTTGGCTAGTCGTTGGCGTCAGCCCCCACATAGGTAGTACAGGGGTGCTCGGGATAACACTTGAACACACTTGACCCAACGTACTGGTCCGTGAAGGAGGTGTTAGTGCGGTGAACCAGGCAGTCAGACTATACGGCTTTATCGCCCTCACTTAGCCATAGGAGTTTTATAATGGGAGTGCGGGCGCAGCCCCTAGTATTGTTCGATTATTCGAACTTGCGTGCTGTGAATGCCCGGCCGGGTGGAGGCCAGCCTATCGCATAATGCGGAAAGAATCGCAAGAGATTTATACTTAGTCACCGAATAGCTGACGAGCTCTAACCGCATCAAGGCAGTCAGTTTCCGGCTTTCTCTATTGAGGTGTTTGTCCAGGTGAACCAGAAACACAATCGCAATAGTTCTCCCTTTACTACCCTAGCCGATCAGACAGAACGTAAGGTAGTAAGCACATGAGCCGGGCAACCCAACTATTGACCAAAGACATAATTCGGAGCCATGCATATAATGTTATATTCGAGACACCGAATTGCCCTTGTGAAACTGTTCAGACTTAGTTTTAGTATTAAAAGATGTACGCGGCATAATAAAGCCCCTGGCAATTTAAGTCATACCAAGGTGTACATGAGAATCAGACAAAAACAGGGAAACATATGTTAAGAGATAATCCAGCGCCACGTAGGTTTGGGCTAAAAACTATTTCCATTGTAGTCTGATTAATACGTCGAAACGTATTGATACAAATAGTGCAATAAGCAACAAGCCTATTTTACATGCCGAATACAAGGGGAAGCTGTGCATGCGTCCTAAAAGTGGATGAGGTGATCTTTAAGGATTCTTTAGGTGCTCTGGCACGTGTCTATGCTTCTTTTCTCCTTGCTATATTGTCCTTCGAGAGGATCATCAACCGGTGTTTTCGTAATAGGCCACGGAAAGAGGCCTTGGTACCGTCGAAAGGGTGGTGTGGGTTGTAAGGAACATGGAAAAGAAAGAAAGAAAAAAGAAAATTAAAAGGAAATGTAAGTGTCCTGATAGGGTCTAGCCGTATTATAGACATTGTCCTTATTATGCCTCCATCCTTTCCCATGGTATTTTTAGTGTGTAATTATGTACGCGTGGTACGTATGCTACTATTTGGTAGGGGCTGAGATGGAGGCCGATTTGCTAATCGAGCTCCTGATGAGCTGGACGGTCGTATAGTGGGGTAGTCTAGACTCCTCTGACAATGTCCGAGGACTTGGCCGCCGACGTAATAGTTGGCTTGATGAGGCCACCCTGTGTTTCCGCTGCCAGGATCACGGTGTGCTCCTCAGTGCAGAGGGAGCATTCCATGTTTCCATTCACTGTTATAACTCCGCGTGATCCGGGCATCTTGAGTTTGAGATAGGTGTAGTGCGGTTCATCCGAGCATTGCATGGTAGCCACTGTGGAAGGGGACGATATCGAAGATAAAGTATTCGCTGTGGAAGTTGTCCGGCGAACCGAAGACCACTTCCAGTGTGATTGAGCCCGTGCAGTGGGCCTATACACTGGGTATCACTCCTTTAAAGGTAGTTTTAGTGGGCTTGATTCTTGACGGATCAATACCATCTTGCGGACTGTGTCCCAATAGAGCAGTTTAAGGCTGTTGCCGCCGTCCATGAGGACTCGCATAGGGTGGAATCCATCGATGATTGGATCGAGGACTAATGCGGCCGAACCTCCGTGACAGATACTAGTCAGATGGTCCCTGCGATCGAAGGTGATCGGATAGGCCGACCATGGGCTAAATTTTGGGGCGACTGGCTCTATCGCATAGACATCCCTTTGTGCGCGCTTGCGCTCCCTCTTGGGGATATGGGTGACATATATCATATTCACCATTTTGACTTCGGAGGGAAATTTCTTCTGACCCCCTCTTTTCGGTGCGCGAGGTTCCTCGTCGTCATCCTTGCTGGGTGACCCTTTCTCCTTATGTTCGGCATTTAACTTTTCGGCCTGTTTGAAGACCCAACCGCTTCTGTTGGTGTGGTTAGAAGGCTTATCAGGAGTGCCGTGGATCTGACAGGGTCGATCAAGTATTTGGTCCAGGCTTGATGAACCGTCTTTGTTTCGTTAGAATGCCTTCTTTCGTTGACCGGATTTGGAGCCACTGAATCTGGCGTTGACTGACGTATTCTCTGTATCATCATTGTTGCTCTGATGCTTGTGTTTGTTGCGTCGGGGCCTTCCGCTGCCGTTTTGGGCTTCAGAAGTGCCGGGGTTGCTTGTAACGCCCCAGACACACCCGCCGGAGGTCGTTACTCCCGGCGGGATCTAGACTGGCCCCACAGATCAATACTAGTCTTTTCTGTGCACTTTGTCCTCACTCGTGCACACCCGGGAGCAACTTCCCGGTCGGTCACCCATCCTAAAACTACTCCAAGCTGAGCACGCTTAACTTTGGAGTTCTGTCTAAATGGGCTCCCAGAAAAGAAGGAATTCCTTATTGGTATGAGTAGTCTATCATCCCTAATAAGCCAGGCTATCACATAAACCCCGACTCAGAGGAACCGACGTCCTCGTCGGGCCACAGGAACGTTCCCTCTTGGCACATACGTCTGTGCATCCAGTCTGGTACATGTACCATGTCGTGTGCCACGACGGGTCATAAATGTCATGAACAACATGACCACGCACCTGTCCGCAAACATCCGTGTAACCGCGAGGGTCAGCTCTGATACCAACTTGTAATGTCCCGGACACACCCGCCGATGGTCGTTACTCCTGGTGGGATCTAGACTGGCCCCAATCAATACTAGTCTTTTCTGCGCACTTTGTCCTCACTCGTGCGCACCCAGGAGCAACTTCCCGGTCGGTCACCCATCCTGAAACTACTCCAAGCTGAGCATGCTTAACTTTGGAGTTCTGTCTGAATGGGCTCCCGGAAAAGAAGGAATTCCTTATTGGTATGAGTAGTCTATCATCCCTAATAAGCCAGGCTATCAAATTGCCGGTACTGTTACCCCTACGGGCTAGCCAACTATCCTCGCCCGCACAGAAGCGGGTCATTAGTGTTGTAAGGGCTGCCATGGACTTCGGCTTTTCTTGGCTGAGGTGTTGGGTGAGCCATTCGTCGCAGATGATGTGTTTGAAGGCTGCTAGGGCTTCGGCATTCGGACAGTGGACAATCTGGTTCTTTTTAATTAGGAACCTGGTCCAGAATTTCCTGGCCGACTCTCCAGGTTGTTGGACTATATGACTGAGGTCATCGGCATCCGGAGGCCGGACATAAGTGCCTTGGAAGTTATCTCTCAAGGCATCTTCCAGGTCTTCCTAGCTTCCAATAGAATTTTCTGGGAGGTTGTTTAACCAGTGCCAAGCTGGCCCCGTAAGTTTTAGGGGAAGGTATTTGATGGCGTGCAGATCATCACTGCGAGCCATGTGAATGTGGAGAAAAAAATCTTCAATCCATATTGTGGCATCTGTTGTGCCGTCGTATGATTCGATGTTCACGGGTTTAAACCCTTTAGGGAACTCATGCTACATCACCTCATCTGTGAAGCATAGGGGGTGTGCGGTGCCTCTGTAACGGGCCATGTCACGACGAAGTTCGGACGGAGACCGTATGCGGTTTTCAGCTCGAGGTTGGTTATGTTTATCGCACTAGGCTTGATAGCCCTCCTCTCGCGCCGGAGCACGCCCTCACGATCCGTAGATTGACCTGGTCTGACCTGCTCTATTTTCTAGGTCATGTCGTAGGTCATATGTGCATCCCCGAGTTGTTATTCCTCTGCTTTTACGGTGAGGTGGTGCGGGCTGGTGTTCGGCTTGAGTTGTCATTCTGTCCCGGCCACATGGTGGTCTACCGGGTCCATCAGCCGCATTATGCACAGGTGGTATGGGCTCCAACGCCTCATCGTCGAATTGGGGTAGCAGCTTACGCTTCGGGTAACTCTTTTTTGCTCGCTCGAGGTGGTATTCGTCGGCTTCCAGGACATTCGTCCATCTGTCATTGAGCAGGTTTTGGTCAGCTTGAAGCTTATGCTATTTCTTTTTTAGGGTTCTTGCCGTGGCTATTAGCCAGCGCTTGAAGCTCTCTTGTTCGAGAGGTTCCTCTGTCACGAGAGGTTCGAGAGTGGAAGATAGTTTCTATCCACCGAGTCGTTGTTCCTTGTTTGTTTTTCAAGGTCAACTTTCCCGTCCTCCCAATCATCCTATTCGGATGTTGGTTCGATAGGGTCTTCTTAGTCTTTAGCGTTCCCCGGAGTGTCATTGTTTTTGGTGCCAGTATTGCTGTTCTTACCATAGCGCGATTTAGAGCGGCGCCGCTGACGTTGACATTTCAGCGGTAACTCAGGAGGTTCGTCCTCGACTGGGTTTTTCTCGTCATCGCCATCGCCGTTTTTACGTGTATCCACCATGTATACGTCATACGAGGAGGTGGCCATCCAACTTCCAGTGACCGGCGGGTTTTGGGCCTACTCCTCTCCGGCATCATCGTCCATACCATCGATGTCTTCGGAGGTGTAATCAAGCATGTCGGTTAGGTCCTCGACAGTGGTTATGAAGTGGGTGGTGGGTGGGAAGTAAAGTTCCCTATTTCCAGCCCCTAGTTTGGGCTGGGCGTGATTCAGAAGCGGTTCCTCTGTGATGACAAGGCATCTCATTAAGTCTAGAACCTCGTTTAAGAGTGAGGTCAGGACGGGGTTGGAAGTTTCTAGGCCGAGCTCGCATGACGTGGGCCTCCAGGGTTCGGAATAAGTGTCCGGAGAAGAGTCCGGCCTTGCAATGATTCCCGGAGATGCTATTCTCTCTGGTTTCCCAGTGTTGAGCTCTAAGGTGGCAGAGAGTCCGGCGGGCTCTAGACTCCCGTCTTCGGACCTGATGACGCGCTCTTGATCTAAGGACGGAGCGGTGGTTGAGGCCGCGAACCCTTGGAAGATCAAGTCTCCTCGGATATCAGTGACATAGTTCAGATTTCCAAAACTGATCTGGTGACCAGGGGTGTAGCTGTCGATCTGCTCTTGGTGGCCAACCGAGTTGGCACGTAGTGCGAAGCCGCCGAATACAAAGATCTGGCCGGGGAGAAAAATCTCATTCATGGTAGCATCGTTGTAGAAGATTGATGGAGCCATCGAGCCTTTTGACGACGGCACACTGGAACTCTCAATGAAAGCACCAATGTCGGTGTCAAAATCGGTAGATCTCGGGTAGGGGGTCCCGAACTGTTCGTCTAAGGATCGATGGTAATAGGAGATAGGGGACACGATGTTTACCCAGGTTTGGGCCCTCTTGATGGAGGTAATACCCTACGTCCTGCTTGATTGACTTTGATGAGCATAGGGGTTACAAGAGTTGATCTACCACGAGATTGTAATGGCCAAACCCTAGATGTCTAGCCTATATGATTATGATTGTCATTGCCTCTACGGACTAAACCCTCCGGTTTATATAGACACCGAAGGGTACTAGGGTTTGTACAGAGTCCATTTACAGAGAAAGGAATCTTCATATCCGCACGCTAAGCTTGCCTTCCACGCCGAGGAGAGTCCCATCCAGACACGGGGGAAAGTCTTTCGTTTTGTAATCCACGGCCCATTAGTCCATCCCATATCACACAGCCTGGACACCCGAGGACCCCATAATCCTGGACTCCCTCAACGGGGTTCTCGCAGGACCCTTCAAGGCCAGCCGGGCGCAGCCCCTACTCATCAAAGAGGGGCATCTGCCTCACGAACTCCTCCATGTTCGAGCAACAGTATAGGAGACAGCCCTCCCGAGGAAGCGTGGCCGGTGCCGGGTCACCTGTCCGGAGCTCGAGCACCATGGGGTCCTCATGAGGTCCACCATGGCCTCGCAAACAAAGGCGAAGACGGTGAGGAGAATGATGGACTGAGGATCCAGATGTAGCGCGTGGACATGGTAATGAAAGAGTATGGCGTTGAAGAAATTCAGAGAAGGGGGGATCAGGCCGGCCAAGAGAGCGTGAAGAGGAAGGGGAATCTCAGTGGCTGCCATGTCGACCATGGTCCGGGAGGTGAGCTAAGCCATCGTGGCCTTCCCCTCATTGGAATTTCCTGCGAGCTCCGGACTGATCTTGTCCATTACTTCTTGATTAAACACTGTTGACCGCTCAAGGGAATGCTCAAAGGCTGACGGGGCCTCGACCGAAGCGCTGGATCTCCTCTTCTTCTTCGACCGTGGCGCCATAGCAGCAAGGGAGGACCAACGTCAGTGTCAGATCTTGGAAGGGAGCCGCTTTCTTTCACGGAGATGAAGGAGCCAGGGGAGAGCACGACAAGCAATGAAGGCAAGGCTGCGTTGGCGATAGCGGCTGCCGAGCCGGGTGAATATCAATGCTGCATGGCGAAGTGGGGGCGCCCTCGACCCATCAATCGCCATGCGTCCACCGATGCCACATGTGGTTGGGCCCCGCGGTGCTCCACACTTTCCCTTTTGCTTCGCCTCGAAGCCAAGTACAAGCGCGCCTTGGGCCCGGGGGCTGCTGTCGACGTCCTAGGAACGGGGGTACCCAGACTTGCCTGCCTGCGGCCCACGACGTGGCTCCATCAACGGCCCGGTATGGCCTAGCTTCAGCAACAACAACCCAAGACCATTGCGAGGGGCCAAGCCTCACGAGGCGGGTGGCACCAAGGCCTCCCTGGGGGCGGCCTCACCAGGCTGGCTCCCGAGGAGCAGAGATATCAAGGCAAGGTGCACCTCACGAGGTTCACATGACGTGAGCCATGGCGACCAAGGCCAGGCGGGTGCCAGCGGGCGCAGTGTACCGGTTTCCCCTTTGGTGCCAAGGAGGCAAGCACAGGCGCAGAGTCCCTAGGAATCAAGCAAAGGTTTCCATATTGGTGCAACAAGACCAAGACCGCCAGGACGGCAGGATGGAGGTCATCGCGGAGCCCACCTTGGCGTCACCACCATATTGGTGCAACAAGACCAAGACCGCCAGAACTGTCAATAAATTTTGAGCTTGCGTCTCATCACATTCCAAATTACTACCATGCTATATTTCATTGCAAACCTGTTCACAGCGATCACAACCTAAATGGTTTCCCACTTAGGAGCGTATTAGTACTCGCTTATAAATACTACTATGCCAAGATAAATGCACATTCCTCCTCAACTTCTCATCCACAACAACAAACAAGTCATTCAACATCCTTCCCTTGCGTCTGCCATGGCCAGCGTGAGTTCTGGGTCGAGAGATTACGACCGGGGAGAGGCAAGCATGGAAGTGGAAGCACGAGAGATGTCCCGCCTCGCTGCGAAACCAGCCGACCTGTCCTGCCGTGTGGAAGTAGCAGCACAGAGGTCCTACCACGCCGCCGAAGCAGCACGGAGGTCCCGCCGCACCGTCGATGCAGCAGACTAGTCCGGACGCATCTCGGAAGCAGTAGAGATGTCCCGGCGCACCGCAAATGTAGCAGAGATGTCCCGCCGCGCCATGGCGGCCTGGGAAAATGTCTCGCGGGCAGGCGACGACTCTTCCAGGCGCATGCGTGCGATCGTCCATAGCCATACGGATCAGATCTCTAGCTGGGCGAGGTTGCAGGACCACATGAAAGCCTCGTTTGAACAGGATACCGGCGTCATCCAGCAACTAAGGGAGGGCAATGAGAGGTTCCGGGCCAAGCGTGACCTGCTGAGGGCAAAGATTGTCAGAAGTGCCGAGCAGCAGGAGGAGACCAGTGCCTTGTCAAAGAGGACCGGCGTCATGGTCAAGAAACTTATGGACGAGAATGACATGCTCCACATCGAGCACCAAAGGATGATGGAGGAATCCGTGGATTCTCTCAAGCAGCGTCTTGAGGACACGACAGAGCTCATCGCCGCTCGCCGCGAAGACTAGTTCCTGCGGCCTATGGCAATGCATCAAGAAAGTAGAGATTAGCTAGCCAAATCGTTGTCTTCCTTCTTCTTTTGCCGTTGTGTATTTCGGGCATAGCCGCATGTGGATTTTTTAATTATCTTCCTAATTATGTAAGGCAATTATTATCCACTGTCGTCCTTATATATTCATAAGTCTTGCAATAAGTCGTAGTAGATGCTATATAGGTCCGTCTGATCTTACATCAAGATCCGTGCAAAATTTTCTTTTCAGATTTTATTTTTCTCTCTTAATAAATCTCAGTCAAGTGAGACATAGCGACGCCATTAAACAGGGGCTCGGGTGCCATTAATGGAAACCTTGGGAGAGAGGTGGGCGGCAGATGGAGGTCAAAGGGCTCTCCTCCTGATCAGCATGCGCAGGGGTTTGATCGCACACCTCCCGTAATCAAATAGCTACTCTGCACGGCACCTCCTAGCTAATAAAAAAGGGGACGCCCACAGTTTCAATAATACTTGTGTTTCCGATTATAATGTGGTAGTACTTGTTCCAGTGACTTTGTTGATTGTTAATGTGTGCGCCTTAGCAAATCGAACAGCAAAATTACCACAACATGTTGGTGCCATGTCATGACACGATGCCAAGTTTTGGATTTACAGGAATTAAAAAACCAAGTTTCTCAATGTGTCCGACTGAGCCATGACACCCAGATGTTTGAATTTCATTCCCATTTCTTGCATGGGACCCAGAAATTTACCCGAGGACACACATGTGATTTTTCAACCAACTTTGGTGCACTGGAGCGTGCTTTTAGTTCAAATTTGAATTATGCACATTAAATGACTAGAAAATCAATTAATGTGTAAAAAAGTCCAAACGAACCAGGAATAATTCCAAAATTTAACACGACACTAATATAGTTCTATGTTGCCTCTGTAAAGAAAATCAGGGGGCAACATATATCGTTTTGCACACAAAGGTGACACATTCCCTCTCAGAACCACGAGCCTTCTTGAGAGAACCCCCGGTTTGCAAGAAGCTTATACAAAAACTTGTTCCAATTCGGCCAAGTTTTTTACCACAACATGTTAGTACCATGACATGACACCATGCCAAGTTTCATGATTTTCCAGCGTGTTTTAGATTTAAAATAATCTTGAAACCAAGTTTCTTAATGTTCTCGGCCGAGCCACGACGCCCAGATGTTTGAATTTTATTCCCATTTCTTGCATGGGACCTAAAAATTCACCCGAGGACACATATGTGATTTTTCAACCAACATTGGTGCATTGGAGCATGTGCTTGTAGTTCAAATTTGAATTATGCACATTAAATGACCAGAAACTCAATTAATGTATAAAAAAGGCCAAAGGAACTAGAAATAATTCCAAAATTTAACAGGACACTTATATAGTTATATGTTGCATCTGTAAAGAAAATCAAGGGGGGCAGCGTATATCATTTCGCACACAAAGGTGACAAGTTCCCTCTCAGAACTACGAGCCTTCTTGAGAGAAGCTCCGGTTTGCCAGAAGCTTATACCAAAAGTTGTTCCTATTCGGCCAAATTTTTTACCACAACATGGTAGTACAATGACATGACACCATGCCAAGTTTCATGATTTTCAGGCGCATTTTGGATTTACAAGAATTTGAAAACCAAGTATCTCAATGTTCTCGGCCGAGCCACGATGCCCAGATGTTTGAATTTCGTTCCCATATCTTGCATCATACCTAGAAATTCACCCGAGGACACACATGTTATTTTTAACCAACTTTGGTGCACTGGAGCATGTGCTTGTAGTTCAAAATTGAATTATGCACATTAAATGACCAAAAACTCAATTAATGTATAAAAAGGTCAAACGAACCCGGACTAATCCCAAAATTTAACACGACACTCATATAGTTCTATGTTGCCTCTGTAAATAAAATCAAGGAGGGTAGTCTATATCGTTTCGCAAACAAAGGTGACACATTCCCTCTCAGAACCATGAGCCTTCTTAACAGAAGCTCCGGGTGGCAAGAAGCTTATACCAAACTTCTTCCAATTCGGCCTTGTTTTTTACCACTACATGTTATTGCCATGACATGACACCATGCCAAGTTTCATGATTTCCAGGCGGGTTTTGGATTTACAGGAATTTAAAAACTAAGTTTCTCGATGTTCTCAGCCAAGTCATGATGCCTAGATGTTTGAATTTCATTCTCATTTCTTGCATGGGACCTAGAAATTCACCCAAGGACACACATGTGTTTTTTCAACCAACTTTGGTGCACCGGAGCATGTGCTTGCAGTTCAAATTTGAATTATTAACATTAAATGTCCAGAAACTCAATTAATGTATAAAAAGGCAAAATGAACCCGAAATAATTCCAAAATTTAGCAAGGCACACATATAGTCCTATGTTGCCTCTATAAAGAAAATCAGGGGGAGGCAGCGTATATCGTTTCGCACACAAAGGTGACACGTTCCCTCTCGGAACCACTGTAACATCCCATATTTCCAATTTGGAAAGTTATACATAGGTCATCATATGCATATCATATTTTATTTGCATTTTGGCTTGGGGATCCCAAAATCCTAAGCAACTCAAGACCCACAGAGAGAGTTGGGGATTTTACTGTTTTCATATTTGAATTTTCTCAAAAATTGAAAAGTGGATCATTGTGGTTTTAATTATTTTCTCTCTAAATAATATTTCCAATATTAAAAATATATGAGAGGAGATAATATGACTTCTCAAAAATAAATGAAATATTGGAGGAAAATTATTAAAATAAAATAAATTATTTTATTTGGATTTTATTGCTATTTTATTTGAATTAGAAAAATATGCATTTTTCAAAATTGCATTGCCAAGAAAATGCTCACTAAGTTCTAAATATTTTATTTAGTCGGTGAAAATTTGTTTTGGAATTTTTAGATTTTTATTTTTATTTATTTAGGATTTCTTTCCTGTCGGAGGAATTGTTTCAAAAAATGTCGTGCGCCCTACTGGGCCAACGGCCCAGCCGAGCCACGCCGCCGCCGCAACCCACCCCCACACCCCGACCGACTCCGGGCGGGAGTTTGGCCGGCGCACGCCGCCGCCGCCGAGTCCGGGGAGGACTCCTCCTCCCGGCGACCCCCTCCCCAAGCAACACGCCCCCGGGCCTTTAAATAGGGCCGAGGCCCGCCGCCTCCTCCCATCGAGCCGCACCACCACCGCCGCCTTTAGCCACCGCCGCCACCCGTTGCCCCACGCCGCCGCTCGCCGCCACGTCGCCGTTGCCCGCAGCCGCGCCCCGCCACCCCGGAGCCGTCGACCGCCGTCTCCGTTGTCGCGGATCTTGCTGGAGCCGCTGCCATTGACCCCGTTTTGACCTATCGGTTTTCCTCAGTTAACCCCATTTTTTGTTTTTCGATTTATATTCTTAGATTAGTTTTCGTTGATTTATTTTATTTAGCGGACATTTCTCTGATCGTTCGTTTTAACGAACGATGTTCGCCGGTTAGGTTCAAACAGCGAACGTTCGTTCATTAGTCTTTTCTTTTTATTTTATTTTTCTGACAGGGACCTATCTGCGATTATTTTTATCGGAGATTAGCCCCTGATCTTCAAACCCTCGTTGTTTCTTAACCTTTTGTTCAAATCCAGTGAAACCAACGCCAAGATCTTTGCCTCGAACCCCTTTTCTGTTTAATCATCTTTAACAAGGTTTTGACAATTTAAAATTTGGTTTCAAGCAGATTTGTGTTCGAAGTTCTTTTGACCGTAGTTTCAGTTCCGTACCTCCGATTTGATCGATTCTTTTTGCAAATCGAACCTCTTCAGTTGACCTTTCAGATTTGGATCTTCTTATTTGAAGTTTCCCCTTGCATATTTGCTTGAGTTCTTATGTATGTTATTGTTTGTTTGCGCTAGAATTCGCAGAGTGCGCAGCGTGCTACTATGAGGCACTAGGTTTTGCAGATCATCAGCAATGCAAATAACACTTTGATCATACCCCTTTATTACCCTGTTTTTTTATGCATTAGTTACAACCCTCAAACATTGCATGAGTAGGATCTCTTAACATGTGGGTTTGGGAAGTAGATGATGAGGTAGAACCTATTGCCCTTTTATCATCAAACCTTAGGAGTTACTTCTATGTTATGCTTAATTTGCCATGCTATGCTCGTAGACGTGGATTGCATTTGAGTGTATCCATGACAGGTGTGAGATTGTTAATTAATGGTTAACTTAAGGTGGCTACTTAAACACACATCTCTGGGTGGATTGGTTGCGGGCACCTGGGGATATACCAGTGCTGTCCTTTTTGGTTCGCCACCCAGGCTCAAAGGGATCATAAGATTATTCATGCTAGAAACTTCCATGTGCAGCCACAAGCTATAATGGGCTCTAGCATAGTTGAGTATGTTGCATGACCTCTTTCAGTGGTGGGCTAGTAGATGTAGGGGAAAGTAGGTGTAACTGTCCACCCAGAGTAAAGAGTTAATGTTTCTGAAAGACTGTGCCTCGGACATCCATTTCCCAAACACCATGTAGTGTGAGAAAACCAACGGAGGAGATCGTGTCTTGTGGGGAAAAGTGCGCAAACCTCTGCAGATTGTACAAACTAATCATGGTCAGCCATGTCCCTAGTTATGGACATCTTGAGTATCTGGTTCTTGAATTATCATGTTGATCTCATCACTCTAAATTAATTTGTTGGGTTGTTAATTACTTTTTAATTGGGATTGAGATGGGGACTTACCATTCTCAGTGTTTTTCCAACTACCTCGATAGTTAAATAAAATATATATTCCTTTGTTGTAGGGTAAAATTGGCTTTTTGCAAAAACATTATAACCATAGAGCCTCCACCAGCCATTTATGCATGTAGTGATAGCATTTACCTGTTCATTGCTCTATTGTGTTATATTGCCAGCATATTCCATGTGATGACCCGTTTTGGACTGCAAGATATCATGTTGCAGACTTTTCAGATGAAGAGTAAGGTGCGCTAGGTCATTGTCGTGCACTCAGCTATGCCGTTGGAGTTGATGGACTCACTTTATCTTCCAAGCCTTCCGTTGTTATCTTATTTAGATGGCATTTAGCCATATTCTTGTAACAAGTACTCTTTTATGAGTTCTTCAATGTAATAAGTGTGTGATTGTACTCTATTATAAATCCTTCAAGTACTTTGTGTGTCAGCATTACCGATCCAGGGATGACACTTATGCACAGAGATTCGACCGTTTGAGGTTGGATCGCTGCAAGATGGTATCAGAGAACACACTGAATGTAGGACACGACCACTAAGATGAGACATAGGTCACTCTCCTCTACTTATTTCTGACTCCTCTCCATCTTGTACTCTATAGGATGGTGGACACAAGGAACAAGTTTGCTTAGCCGGATGAAGACACACCTTTTGGACGACACTTGAAGGAAGTCACTAGGTACTTGAAAATTGGGATACCAAGCTTCACCGGGACCTACACCGCCACTTTGCCAGAAGAGGAGCGTTGGATGGTTCGATTTCAAGTTCCAGGAAGGACATTCACGACAGTTATTAAACCCATAGAGTTTTCCTTTGATGCACCAACCTGGAGCCTAGGAAAGAGCATGGTAGCCCACATCGCCATAGGGCCCATCGGCAAAGTTTATCACAAGGATCTTAAGGACAGTATCTACCAGATATGTGGGTGCCGAGAGGAGCAATGGGAGATGATCAGCACCAGGAAGGACAGGTCCATTGCAGCTTTCATCCAGGAGTTAAACCAGCACAATCGTCGATAGGAGAACCAGATGTGCGCGAGCATGATGGATCTGAAGAAGTTGATGACTAGGAACATGGAGCTTGAAGAGGAACTCAAGTCTACACGTGATGGATACGAGGAGGAAATCACAATACTAGTGGAGAAGAATGACGACCTGACAAGGAAGCTAGGAGTATTCATGGGAGACCCCGCGCTAGGAGGAGATGATGACCATCCCAAGGACTACATCATCATTGACGACACCGACTCTGACCCCGACAATAGTGATGATGATTATGAAGATGAAGCTGGAGCGGATATCATGGAGTCTTCCACTGATCAAACTTTCTAGTCGACCACCAAATTATTAGTAGTATTTCCCCAATGTATATATTAGTAGTCCGAGCGCTGTAATGATAGTTAGATCGATTGTATGCCCTTGCTTGAAATTGTTATGGCGTGATATGATTGTGCTTGTCCCATGTGCATATGGGTAGTGTTTTCTTACTAGACCTCTTCTATTCTAATCTCTCCCCTCTAAACCCATCAGATGCCCTCCGAGATGTGACCTCGGATTTGCCTTCCCACCGGAGTTCACTCAGTTGATCCAACAGCAGAATACACTGATGCAGTTACTAGTCTAGAACCATGGTAACAACAACAACAATAACAACAACCCACCGCCACCACCTCTAGTTGACATCTTAGCCCATTTTCTGAGGTTACAACCGCCGATGTTTTCCCGTAGCACCGAGCCCATAGTTGCTGATGACAGGCTACGCAAGATTGGAAGGGAGTTAACCACTACAGGTTGCACAGATGCTGAGAAGGTGCATTTTGCCGCACACCAATTGGATGGACCTGCAGCCTCATGGTGGGAGAATTACACAACCACCTTTCCTATATCCAATGTTACTTGGGAGCAGTTCCAGCAAGCATTCTGCACCGCTCATGTCCCAACTGGAGCTATGAGTATGAAGAAGCATGAGTTTCACAACTTGCGCCAAGGAAACCGTACCGTGGGGCAGTATGTGGAAGAGTTTAGCAAGTTAGCTCGCTATGCCCTGGATGATGTGGCCACAGATGCCGCAAAGCAAGAGAAGTTTATGGAAGGGCTGAATGATGAAATGAGTGTGCAGTTGATGGTGGCAACATTTAATAACTACCAGGAGTTGGTAGATAAGGCTCTTATGAATGAAGGGAAGCAGCAGCAAATTGAGAGCTGCAAAAGGATGTATGGACAAGGGAAATACAATTCAGGAGCTCCGCAGAAGCCTCATTTCACCCCGAACTCAGGAGGATATACCCATAACCATGGAGGCCATAACCACAATGGAGGAAGTTGGCATAACCACAGTGGCCCCAGGAATGGAAATGGGAATGGAGCAAGCAGTCAGAACCGCTCTAACCCAACTACACCCGCCAAGAAGGACCAAAGTCACATTACTTGTTTCAAGTGCGGGAAGACTGGACACTATGCTAATGAGTGTCCAGAACTCAAGAATGGAAATGGCAATGGAAGGTCTGGGAAGAAGCCCAACCCTTACAACATGGGACAAGTGAATCACGTGAACATGGAGGAGGTTGAGGAGCAGCCAGATGTAGTTATCGGTAAGTTTTTGGTTAAGTAATTTACTGCAATCCTTCTTTTTGATACTGGTGCATCACATTCAAACTCCCTCCGTTCGGAATTACTTGTCGTAGAAATGGATGTATCTAGGCGTATTTTAGTTCTAGATACATCCATTTCCGAGACAAGTAATTCCGAACGGAGGGAGTACATTTTAAGGGGATTTGTGGATAAGTATAAGTTGCACACCAAAGTCCTTAGCATACCTATGTTAGTAAGCTTGCCAGGAGCAGAGCATATGGCAAGCCAAGGATGTTTTCAAGTTCCATTAACCATAGGTAGGCATGTTTTCCCCTCAGACTTGATAATTTTGGAATCACAAGGATTGGATATGATACTAGGGATGGATTGGTTATCGGTGTATGGAGGAAACATCAATTGCGCCAGTAAGTCAATTCTGCTCACAACACCGGACGGAAAAAGAATTAAGTATGTATCTAGGCATACACCAAAGAGGACTCACATAAATTCCCTCACGAGAGTTGTTCAGGAAGAAGTGCCTGTAGTGAAGGATTACCCGGATGTATTTCCAGAAGAACTACCAGGCATGCCGCCAGATCGAGACATTGAGTTTTTTATAGAGCTGTTGCCAGGCACTGGGCCAATATCGAAGAGACCATACCGGATGTCCGCAAATGATCTGTAGGAGATTAAGAAATAGATTAAGGAGTTATTGGAGAAAGGTTACATTTGACGAAGTTCATCACCATGGGGAGCCCATGTGCTCTTGGTTGAGAAGAAGGATAAATCTCTGAGAATGGTGGTTGATTATCGTGCATTGAATGAAGTGACAATCAAGAACAAGTACCCACTACCGATGATCAATGATTTTTTTGACCAGCTGCAAAGAGCTAAAGTATTTTCCAAGATCGATCTTCGATCAGGATACCACCAACTGAAGATCCGAGAACAGGATATACCTAAGACAGCCTTCACCACAAGGTACGGGCTATATAAGTACACAGTTATGTCATTTGGATTGACAAATGCCCCTGCCTATTTCATGAGTATGATGAATAAGGTGTTCATGGAGTTCTTGGATAAGTTTGTTGTGGTGTTCACTAATGATATTTTGGTATACTCAAAGAATGAAGAAGAACACAAAGAACACTTGCGTTTAGTCCTCGAGAAGCTCAAAGAACATCAGTTATATGCCAAGTTCAGCAAATGTGAGTTTTGGTTGAAGGAAGTTGGATTCCTTGGACATGTTATCTCAGGAGAAGGTATAGCAGTAGACCCTACTAAGGTTCAGTCAGTCACTGAGTGGTTGGCACCCACCTGAGTTGGAGGGCTCCGTAGTTTTCTAGGACTCGCGGGATATTACCGGAGATTCATCGAGAATTTTTCTAAGATTGCAAAGCCTATGACGGAGTTGTTGAAAAAGGACAGCAAGTTCAAATGGACATATGAATATCAGGCAAGTTTTCAGGAGCTGAAGAAACTTTTGGTTACAACCCTACTGCTGATTCTGCCAGATATACGCAAGGATTTCCAAGTGTATTGCGATGCATCTCGCTTAGGACTTGGAGGCGTACTTATGCAAGACAGAAGAGTTGTTTCATATGCCTCATGTCAGCTTCAACCACATGAGTTGAATTATGCCAGACATGATTTGTAGTTAGCAACTATAGTGCATGCGCTCAAGACCTGGAGACATTTTCTTATTGGAAATCATTGTGATGTGTACACGGATCATAAGAGTTTGAAGTACATTTTAACACAGAAGGAGTTGAATCTCAGGCAAAGGAGACGGTTGGAGCTTATAAAGGATTATGATATGAAGTTGCACTATCATCCAGGCATGGCTAATGTCGTAGCAAACGCTTTGAGCCGGAAGAGTTACGCCAATACCCTCGTAAGCGGAGGATTGCCAAAGGAGTTAGCTGAAGATCTCGGGGAGCTACGTTTGGAGATAGTCCCTAGAGGTTTTGTTGCAGCATTAGAAATTCAGTCGACATTATTGGGAAAAATTCGAGAAGCTCAGAAGGATGATAAGGAAATTGCTGAGATAAATGAGAAGATGAGCAAAGGAAAAGCCAAGGGTTTTTGTGAGGATGAGCACGACACCTTGTGGTTTGAGGACCGTGTTTATGTACCCAATAATGCAGAGATCTGGAAGTTGATACTTTAGGAAGCTCATGACTCGCCATACTCGATACACCCCGGAATCACCAAGATGTATTTGGATTTGAAGGAACATTTCTGGTGGACTGGTATGAAGAAGGATATTGTCGAGTATGTAGCCGTATGTGAAGGATTACTGCAGCCAATGCCGATACCAGAATGGAAGTGGGATAAGCTTGGCATGGATTTCATCACCAGATTACCCAGGACCCGATCGAGATACGATTCTATTTGGGCAGTAGTGGATCGCTTGACCAAAGTGGCTCACTTTATCCTAGTGGAGACTACCTATACAAGTGCGAAGTTGGCCAAGATATACATGACCAGGATCGTATGTCTGCATGGAGTTCAGAGGACCATCGTATCAGATAGAGGAACATGGTTTACTTCAAAGTTTTGGCACCAGCTGCACCAGACTCTGGGCACCCAGCTAGAGTTCACTACAGTCTTTCATCCGCAGACAGATGGACAGACCAGGAGAGTCAATCAGATTCTGGAGGAGATGTTGAGAGCTTGTGCGCTCGATTATGGATCTAGTTGGCATGATAATTTTCCCTACGCAGAGTTCTCTTACAACAACAGTTATCAAGCTAGTTTGAAAATGGCACCTTTCGAAGCTTTGTATGGAAGAAGGTGTAGAACACCATTGATGTGGGATGAAGTTGGAGACCGCGAGTTGTTTGGACCAGATTTGATCAAAGAGTCCGAAGAGAAGGTTAAGTTGATTCGAGATAGACTAAAGGTAGCTCAATCCAGGTAGAAGAGTTATGCAGACTCAAAACGCAAAGAGGTATCCCATGAAATCGGAGACAGAGCATATCTTTGGGTGTCACCCCTACTAGGAGTTAAACGTTTTGGAGCTAAGGGAAATTTAGCCCCAAGATTTGTAGGACCACACCGAGTTTTGGAACATATGGGAGAAGTAGCCTACAAGCTGGAGTTACCTGAAGGACTGTCAGGAGTTCATGACGTGTTTCACATTTCCCAGTTGAAGAAGTGCCATGCAGAAATGGCCGATATCCATCTGAGAGATACAGTGCCCCTGGAAGCAATTTAGTTGGACAGTGATTTGACCTATGAGGAGAAACCAGTCAACATTATCGAGTTTGCCGGCTGAGTCACGCACAGTAAGGTTATCAAGTTTTGCAAAGTTCAATGGAGCCACCATACCGAGGATGAAGCCACCTAGGAAGGAGAGGATGATCTACGGAAAGACCACACACACCTATTTTCTAGCCAACCCGAATCTCGAGGGCGAGATTCACCTTAAGGGGGGTAGGTTTGTAACATCCCAAATTTCGAATTTGGAATGTTATACATAGGTCATCATATGCATATCATATTTTATTTGCATTTTGGCTTTGTGATCCCAAAATCCTAAGCAACTCAAGGACCCACGGAGAGAGTTGGGGATTTTATTGTTTTCATATTTGAATTTTCTCAAATATTGAAAAGTGGATCATTGTGGTTTTAATTATTTTCTCTCCAAATTATATTTCCAATATTAAAAATATATGACAGGAGATAATATGACTTCTCCAAAATAAATGAAATATTGGAGGAAAATTATTAAAATCAAATAAATTATTTTAGTTGGATTTTATTGCTACTTTATTTGAATTAGAAAAATATGCATTTTTCAAAATTCCATTTTAGGCCAAGAAAATGTTCACTAAGTTCTAAATATTTTGTTTAGACGGTGAAAATTTGTTTTGGCATTTTTAGATTTTTATTTTTATTTCTTTAGGATTTTTTTCCTGTCGGTGGAATTGTCTTAAAAAAAGTCACGCGCCCGACTGGGATAACAGCCCAGCCAAGCCAGGCCGCCGCCACCCCCACACCCCGACTGACTCCGGGCGGGAGTCCGGCCGGCGCACGCCGCCGCCGCCGAGTCCGGGGAGGACTCCTTCTCCCGGCAACCGCCTCCCCAAGCCGCTCACTCCACGGCCTTTAAATAGGGTCGAGGCCCGCCGCCTCCTCCCATCAACCGCACCGCCACCGCCGCCTTTAGCCGCCGCCGCTCGCTGCCCCGCGCAGCGCCGCTGCTCGCGCCGCGCCAGCGTCGCCCGCAGCCGCGCCCCACCGCCCCGCAGCCGTCGGCCGCCGTCTTCGCCGCCGCGGATCTCGCCGGAGCTGCCGCCGTTGACCCTGTTTTGAATGGTCAGTTTTCCTCGGTTAACCCCGGTTTTTTGTTTTCCTATTTATTTTCTTAGATCGGTTTTCCTCGGTTTATTTTATTTTGCGGACGTTCGTCCGTTCGTTCGTTTTAACGAACAATGTTCGCCGGTTAGGTTCAGACAATGAACGTTTGTTCGTTAGTCTTTTCTTTTTATTTTATTTTCCGCCAGGGACCTATCTACGATTATTTTTATCGCAGATCAGCCCCTGATCTTCAAACTCTGCCGTTTGGTAACCGTTTGTCCAAATCCAGTGAAACCCTTTTTCTGTTTAATCAACTTGAACAAGGTTTTGAAAATTTAAAATTTGGTTTCAAGCAGATTTGGTTTTGAAGTTCTTTTGACCGTAGTTTCTGTTCCGTACCTGCAATTTGATTAATTCTTTTTGCAAATCGAACCTCTTCACTTGAACTTTCAGATTTGGATCTTCTTATTTGAAGTTTCCCCTTGCATATTTTCTTGAGTTCTTATGTATGTTATTGTTTGTTTGCCCTAGAATTCGCAGAGTGCGCAGCGTGCTACTATGAGGCACTAGGTTTTGCAGATCATCAGCAATGCAAATAACACTTTGATCATACCCCTTTATTACCTAGTTTTTTTATGCATTAGTTACAACCCTCAAACATTGCATGAGTAGGATCTCTTAACATGTGGGTTTGGCAAGTAGATGATGAGGTAGAACCTATTGCCCTTTTATCATCAAACGTTGGGAGTTACTTCTATGTTATGATTAATTTGCTATCCTATGCTCGTAGGCATGAATTGGGTTTGAGTGTATCCATGACAGATGTGAGATTGTTAATTAATGGTTAACTTAAGGTGGCTACTTGAACACACATCTGGGTGGATTGGTTGCGGGCACCTGGGGATGTACCAGTGCTGTCCTTTTTGGTTCGCCACCCAGGCTCAAAGGGATCATAAGATTATTCATGCTAGAAACTTCCGTGTACAGCCACAAGCTATCATGGGCTCTAGCATAGTTAAGTACGTTGCATGACCTCTTTTAGTGGTGGGCTAGTAGATGTAGGGGAAAGTAGGTGTAACTATCCACCCAGAGAAAAGAGTTAATGTTTCTGAAAGACTGTGTCTCGGTCATCCGTTTCTCAAACACCATGTAGTGTGAGAAAACCAATGAAGGAGATCGAGTCTTGTGGGGAAAAGTGCCCAAATCTCTGCAGAGTGTACAAACTAATCATGGTTAGATGTGTCCCCGGTTATGGACATCTTGAGTATCTAGTTCTTGAATTATCATGTTTATCTCATCACTCTAAATTAATTTGTTGGGTTGTTAATTACTATTTAATTTGGATTGAGATGGGGACTTACCATTCTCAATGTTTTTCCAACTACCATGATAGTTACAGAAAATATATATTCCTTTGTTGTAGGGAAAAATTAGTTTGTTGCAAAAACATTATAACCATAGAGCCTCCACCAGCCATATATGCATGTCGTTATAGCATTTACCTGTTTCATTGCTCTGTTGTGTTATATTGCCAGCATATCCCATGTGCTGACCCATTTTGGGCTGCAGCATATCATCTTGCAGACTTTTCAGACGAAGAGTAAGGTGTGCTAGGTCGTTGTCGTGCACTCAGCTGTGCCATTGGAGTTGATGGACTCGCTTTATCTTCCAAGCCTTCCGCTATTATCGTATTTAGATGGCCTTTAGCCATATTATTTTAACAAGTACTCTTTTAGGATTTCTTCGATGTAATAAGTGTGTGATTGCACTCTGTTATAAATCCTTCAAGTACTGTGTGTATCAGCATTACCGATCCAGGGATGACACTTATGCACAGAGATTCGACCGTTTGAGGTTGGACCGCTACAACCATGAGGATTGTTGAGAAAATCTCCGGTTTTGCAAGAAGCTTATACCAAAACTTGTCCCAATTGAGCCAAAAATTATACACGTGAAAACAGGGTTTAGATTATCCTGAATATCTCGCTACCTAGACCAATGTACTCTGTCGGTGTTCTGGGAACGCGGGTCCCCAGACTTGCCTGCCTGCGGCCCGCAGCGTGGCTCCTCCAGGGGCCCCGTACGACCCATCTTCACCAGCAAACATTCAAGACCCTCGCGAGGGGCCACGCCTCGCGAGGAGGACAACGCAAGACCTCCTCAGGGGCGGCCTCACCAGGCTGGCTCGCGAGGGGCGGAGAAATCAAGGCAAGGCGAACCACGCGAGGTTCCAATGACGTAAGCCATGACGATCAAGACCAGGCTGGCGCCAGGAGGGCGCCGGCAAGCGCAGGGTCCTCGCTTCCTCTTTGGTGCTAAGGAGGCAAGTGCAGGCGAGGAGTTCCAAAGCATCAGGCAAATGTTTCCATATCGGTGCAACAAGACCAAGACCAGCAGAACAGCAGGACGGAGGTCACCGGGGAGCCCAAGACGACGTCACCACCAGAGCCTTTGGCAGGCGAAGACTACTTTTGTCAGGATAACTTGTACTAGTTTTCTCCCATCAAATTTGGCCATTGTGGGATCCCTTCCCGCTCAATATTTGGGAAGAGGACCAAGGCCACTATAAATAGGACTAGCCACCATAGAAAGAGGCAACTGGTCTGGAGAGGATCCAGATCATCCACAAACACACAAGCTCACCAAGCACAAGAACACCTCTCCTCAGGAGGCCGTTCTTCCCTTGTAACTGTTCATCCTCAGCCCAAGAGGCAATCCACCACACCACACTGGAGTAGGGTATTACACCACAACAGTGGACGGTACCAATATAAATCTTGTGTCCCGTGTTCTTTTGGTTCGTCAAGCTAGGTCATGAGATCATTGAGTGTGCGAGCTTGAGAGGGGGGAGATCTTTGTGCGCACCCCAGTGTTCGAACCATAAGGGTTTTGCCGGAACCCGAAATCTGACATTTGGCGCGCCAGGTAGGGGTGCGCCGAAGCTTTCTTCTTCGTCGATCCATGCTTCGTCCCTCCACCAACCTCATGGACGACGCTTGCCGGGCTCGCGTGGAGCGACGGGCTGCTCTTACCACCTGTGTCTCTCAGAAGGCCCCAGTAGGCGGGCCTCCCCATCGTTCTCCGTCACCCGCCGCCAACCCCGTCACCGGTCCGGCGGCAAACGAGCAGCAAGCCTCTTCGCTGCATCGCTCTGTGCGCCGTGACGGCCACACCGCCACACCGCCACCCCGCGCTGACTCCGGCCGGCTCATCATCTCACGCTCGCCGCGCACCCACGGATGCGTAGGCCGCGCTACTCATGGCACGTGAGCTCCTGCACTATCGTCCAGTCGACAACCTCTACGAAGACTGGCTGGACCTGCATTGCCGAGCTCGTCAGCGCTGCGGGACGCTCTCCTGCACCGTCCCTCTTGCTGCCTCGCCCGCCCCCAGCTGTGTGCGATGTGGCTCATAGAGCGCCTCCGCCTCCTCTACAACAAGATGGCGCCCTCGCTCCAAGGTGCACGGCCCAGCGGCGCGATCCACCACGCCGCGTGCCTGCGCACGAAGAAAGAAGCTGCCAAGAGATTCCTCATCCACAAGGGAATGCTCCACCACTCCCAGCTTCGCTGCGCCAGGATTGCTTGCTGCGACAGGGCCATGCGCCGCGTGCCGTGACGGTGCAGGGGCACGACTACCAAGCTCTGCCTCCGTGATGGGCCCCGGTGGCCACGGCGGGCTGTCGCGCCTTCGCTCCTGAGTTGCGCAGCGTCGTCTAGCCGGCCAAGTTCAAGCTAGATCTTCCTCCTCGCTATGACGGCACCCCCGACCCTGCGGAGTTTCTGCAGCTCTACGAGCTGAGCATCAAAGCGACCAACGGCAACAAAAAGTTCATGGCGAACTGGTTTCCGATGGCCCTCAAGGACGGTGCCTGCTCATGGCTCCTGAACCTGCCCCCAAGCTAGATTTCCTCCTAGGACGAGATGCGCGACCGCTTCATCGCCAAGTTCTAGGGCACTCGCGACCGCCCCCGGACACAGGTGACCTACGCCGCATCAACCAACAACCAGGAGAAACCCTGCAGAAATACATCCAACACTTCAAAAGTGTGCGAATTAAGATCCCCAAGGTAATGGACGAGGCCATCATCTCGGCGTTCTCCGGCGGCGTCCGCGACGTCAAGATGAAGGAGGAGCTCTCCATCCATGAAGAGTTGTGCAAGACCTTGGAGCTATTCAACATCGCGACCAAGTGTTCAAGAGCTGAGGAGGGGCGCCTCTCCCTCCTCGAGCTCCCTGCTGCGGACCCAGAGGAGAAGAAGGCCAAGGTCAAGGACGTGAAGCGCAAGGGAGTGGCCGTGCTCTCGGCAGAACCAGACACCAAGCGTGGTCGATATCTTCCCGAGTCGTGCAAGGGTAGCCGCACGTTCTGCGCCATCCACAACATGCGCACGCACAACACTAATGACTGTCAAGATCTCAGGGCCATTCGAGATGGACGCTTCGGTCGATGCCCCGAGCGCAACGACCGGGGCTACAACCGAGGAGGTGGACGCGGTGGAGGACGTTGGGTTGACCGTGGGCCCCGCCAGGAGTGGCGCAACCAACCTCGCGAGGATCGTTGGCAGGATTAGCCTCGTGAGGGCGCCTGGAGGGACAAGCCTCGTGAGGACCGTCCTCAGGGCAACCCTAGTCTCTCTCCGCTACCGCCGCCAAGAAGGAACGACGACCATCAACAGGACGAGGGGGCTCGGGGCTTCGAAGACCCGCGAGCTATCGCCTATATCTTGGGCGGAGCTCAAGCCCCAGCATCTCAGCGAGTCTTCAAGTAGTTTGCTCGGGAGGTGAATGTAGTCCTCCCGAAGCTCAAAGCCACGCGCCCGCTCAGATGGTCCAAGTACGCCATCACCTTTAGCTCGGCAGACCAGCTCAAGTGCGCAGCAATGGCCGGTGTTGTCCCGATGCTCTATTCACCCGTCATCAGCAATGTACAAGTCACCACGACCCTCATCGACGGCGGCGCAGGGATCAATGTCCTGTCCGTCGAGACTTTCGACAGCGTTCAACTGTCGTACGATTAGCTCGAGCCTACCAAGCCTTTCTCAGGAGTGACTGACGGTTCTACCACCCCGATAGGGCAGGTTCGCCTCCCTGTCACCTTCGGTCAGCCCGACAACTACCACACCGAGCTCATTGACTTCGACGTCGCCCACATCCGTCTATCGTACAATGCCATCCTCGGGTACCGAGCGCTGGCCAAATTCATGGCAGTCGCCCACCATGGCTACAACATCGTCAAGATGTCCGGAAGCGGCGGAATCATCACCATCCCCTGCGAAGAAAGAGACGCGGTGTGCTCCCTCGAGCGCGCCTTCCAAGCTGCATCACTCGAAGACCCTAACAGCAACGTAGCGCAGTACCCTCCTGAGGCCAACCCCAAGAAGAAGAAGCAACTGCTCCACACAGGACCTCAAGGGAGCATCACAAAATGATCTACACCCGTGCCTGGGGCGCCTCTCTCCCTTTCATAGGGAGGCGCGCCCGATGCCCTCCTCGGTCAGGGCTCGGGGGCTCTCTTCTGGAGGGCCTCAGACCTGGCCAACATCACGAGGGACGTGCTCGGGCACCACGTGGAGGAGTGCTTCGCGGCACGCTTCCCTCAGGAGGGCGCCAGGCGAAGAGCGACTAGTGCTCAGGAGTTCATCGATGAGGCATCTCAGGAGCTTCAGGAAGCAAGAGCAATACACGGCGACCGTCGCCCACCTGGCGTTGCTCCCCACTCAGGCGAGGGTGCACTACAAGAAATATGTCAACTTGTGACCTTCTCTTAGTTACCCTAGAAGAATTGGTCATAAATTTATGACCATTTTAGACCAATTGGTCAAAAGCTGTTTGGGGGGCTCCAAACCCTAACCCATAACGACCATTCTGGTCAGAAAGGTCGTAATTTCATTACAGGAAATGGTCGTAAAGCGGGAAGCACTGTCCACTGCCTCACGCCTAGCTAATAACGACCAATATAAAATGGTCACTATGCTTGAGTTTGAATGAATTAGGATGATTATGCAGCCACCTCAGCAACCTCGCTTATGTGTCACTGTCTAGGTGTCATTTTTGCTTAAATGTTAATATTCAACAGACAGACGGGGCACACACTGACAGGCAAGACCCATTTGATAGATGGGGCCGAGCGCTTAATTTACCCAAAAAGATGCGCGAGGCCGGACTCGAACCCATGACCTCGCGCTTGCTTCGCTCGCTTGCTACCACTAGGCTAGAGACGGACAATTGCTCATGTATGGGAACTTATCTATACATTATATAAAACTACGACTCTCTCGTGTCATTGACAACTGGGACCTTCCAACCAGGTGGCATCGAACAGAGCAACAATTAGCAACACTAAC
This sequence comes from Triticum urartu, assembly GCF_003073215.2. Lineage (NCBI taxonomy): Eukaryota > Viridiplantae > Streptophyta > Magnoliopsida > Poales > Poaceae > Triticum > Triticum urartu. The sequence continues at coordinate 282,375,938 of NC_053023.1, forward strand.
AGGCGGTACCCATTTGACAGGTGGGTGAGCGAGCGTTTAATTCCCTAAAAAATGTGTGCTAGCGGGGGCTCGAACCCCGACCTGGCACTGGGTTCGCTCGTTCGGTACCGCTGGGCTAGAGAGGGATTGTTGCTAATGTGTGGGTAGTTTTCTATATAGTATATAAAACCACGGCTCTCTCGTATCAGTGACAAGTGGGACCTTCCGACCAGGTGGTGGTGGGTGGCATCGAACAGAGCAACACTTAGCGTTTTTCTAGGTCTTCCGACCAGGTGGAGGCAAAGCAACCAGCAGGGGCCGCTCGGACGAGGGCGAGGCCGGTGGGCGGCGGGTGGAAGCAACCAGCAGGGGGCAGACGAGGGCGGGGCCAGTAGCCGAAGCAACCAGCAAGGGCCGCTTGCCTTTCCCACGACCTCGCCAGAGGTGACCTCGCCCATGGCCTCGCGGCAGAAGCAACCAGCAGGGGTGGAGGCTAGGGCATGGCCCGCAGCGAAGGTAACCAGCAGGGGGCGGAGGCAAGGCAGGGCGTGGAGGCGAAGCGACCAGCAGGGGCGTGGGTGACATATGGTAGTGGGGGCGGGGGCAGGAACGGCGTCCTCGCCCATGCAAGGAGAGGCTCGCCGAGCATGGGGGACTCGCCGCTGCCGCAAGCGCACCTCCCGGTATGCACCCGTCACCTCTTCCCCCCTCTCCTCTCTCACTATCTACACCTCATCACCGAGCATGGATTTCAGTGAGATGGATTTAAGTCAAATGTTCTTCAGCATAGATGAATTTTGTTGATTCACTGTTAGGAGTTAGGATATAGCTTTCTTGTTTGGTAGATATTCCATAGATTAATTTTCTTGATGTACGGTTAGCAGTTCTTCAGCTTGTTTGTTAAGAATTCTTCAGGCCTTGTTCAGTTAAGATTTGGGGGGAATTTGAGCTAGATGGCCTCAGTTGTTCTTCAAATGTTTGTCTACAGATTGTTAGGATCATAGTAATTGTAATTGATAGAAACAACATAATATTTGTTAGGAGCTAGCTAGCTTGGTCTTCCTAGAAACATGATCCTTCTAAATCTTGGTTTGGTTTAATTTGAATTAGCCTTCTCTGCAACATAAATTCATGCCAGTTTCACTGTTGGTTTGATTTATAGTTTGGTTTGTTTCAATGTTGTGGTTAGGCAATTAGCATATAAAATTTTCTGGATTCTTAGCTGCCATTAGTGCCATCCATTTTCATTAATTAATCTTGATGCACTTAGATTGATTTGCTAAGTTGCAACAATTTGTTGTCTTTGGCAGAAGGACAATAGCTGGATTAAAAAAGGAGTTAGAAAGTTTTCAAAAGAACATATGAAAGGAGTTGATGATTTCATGGCATTTGTTCGGGAAAATTTTGCCAACGTTGCTCACATTCTTTACCCATGCTGTGAATGCCTCAACCGTCCAAGAATGGCTCAAGGAAGAGTGGAAGATCATCTGCTTCTTAATGGGATGTCCAACACATATGATAAATGGATATATCATGGAGAACCTTTAGACGGACAACCTCAACATTTTGAAGCTGATACACAGGCCCCTCATAAGATGGGTGGTGGTGACGCTGGCATTGATTTCATGGAAAAGGTTTTGTGAGATAATGCTGGTTTGGGGGAAGAGGATGGGCATGAAGTTGATAGGATTCCTGACCTATTGAAGGATTTGTACGATGCTGAAGATCATGCTGATGGATAGATGTCATTGTTTGCTGAGGTGTTAGAGGAGGCAAAGCGCGCAGCTCATGAAGGGGGTAAATTTTCAAGATTTACCTTCAATGTGAAGTTACTCCACATCAACTCTTTCTACCGGATTAGCAATGCTGAACTCAACACAATACTCCACCTTTTGAGCTTGCAATTCCTTGATAGCTGTGTTCCCAGATCTTATGATGAGGCATTGAGCATAATCCGCAGGCTGGGGCTAGGTTATGTTTCAATACATGTGTGCCCAAATAACTGTGTCTTGTTTCAGAAGGATTTAGCAAAGCATGACAACTGTCCAAAATGCAATGCCTCTAGGTGGAAAGATGCTGATGGGAAGAAGTCAATACCAGAGAAGGTAGTGAGGCACTTTCCGTTGATACCAAGGCTGCAACGGATGTTTATCTCGAAGAAATCATCGCTAGTGGTACAATGGCACAAGCTGAAGCGGAACCTGTGGACAATGAGCCGAGCCATCTAGCGGATGAAGAGGCATGGAAAGAGTTTGATAGAATACATCTAGATTTTTCTACGGATCCAAGGAACATAACACTTGGCATTGTCATAGATGGCTTTAATCCGTTTGGGTACATGAGCAAGTCTTATAGCATGTGGCCAGTTTTTGTGGTGTCGTACAACCTGCCACCATGGGCATGCATGGATCAGTCCAACTTCATGATGTCGTTGCTTATCCCGGGTCCAGAGTCTCCAGGAAAGGATTTTGATGTCTTTATGGAGCCCCTCGTAGAAGAACTGCTCCAGCTCTGGACTGGCGTACCTACATACGATGCCTTGAGTCCGGAAGAAAAGTTCAATCTACATGCTGCAATCATATGGTCCATCCATGATTTCCCGACACTGCACACTCTATCTGGGAGGATCACTGTCGGTGTAAAAACCGGCGGATCTCGGGTAGGGGTCCCGAACTGTGCATCTAAGGTAGATGGTAACAGGAGGTAGGGGACATGATGTTTACCCAGGTTCGGGCCCTCTTGATGGAGGTAATACCCTACGTCCTACTTGATTGTTCTTGATGATATGAGTATTACAAGAGTTGATCTACCATGAGGTCATAGAGGCTAAACCCTAGAAGCTAGCCTATGGTATGATTGTAAGTTGTCCTACGGACTAAACCCTCCGGTTTATATAGAGACTGGAGGGGGCGAGGGTTACACAGAGTCGGTTATAAGGGCGGAGATCTACATATCTGTATTGCCAAGCTTGCCTTCTACGCCAAGGAAAGTCCCATCCGGACACGGGACGAAGTCTTCAATCTTGTATCTTCATAGTCCAACAGTCCGGCCAAAGGATATAGTCCGGCTGTCCGGAGACCCCCTAATCCAGGACTCCCTTAGTAGCCCCTGAACCAGGCTTCAATGATGATGAGTCCGGCGCGCAGTTTCGTCTTCGGCATTGCAAGGCGGGTTCCTCCTCCGAATACACCATAGAAGATATTGAACACAAGGATAGTGTCCGCCTCTGCAAAACAAGTTCCACATACCATCGTAGAGAGAATAATATTTCCACAAATCCAATCTGCTGACACGTTTGACAGCACGACATCATGTCATGGCCCGGTCATTATTCATACCATTTTTCTCAACCAGCACCGCATATATCGCCCGACGGTTTTCTTAACACGTCTTGTCAAATCAGAGATCATGCCCCCCTTATTACGGGATTCTCATCAATACGGACGTGGGTAACCCAACCGCGCCATCAATTATGGCGCCTGGGGAATAAGCAATTTTACCAGGCAAGGGGGGAGGCGCATCGCCTCTTCCGCCCTTATAAAGGGACAAGGATTCAACCCTTTTACCCACGCCTTCTATCTCGTAGCTTATCCATTCTCACGCACCCGAGCTCCAGCGCCCAAGTTCGCGTTCTTCTTCTCAAACCACTCCAAGCATGTCCGGAGCAGGAGGCAAGTGGATGGTCTCCTCCGTCACGGAGGAGCACATTGCAAACTTACGGGTAGCCGGATATCTGGCCGCGGATATCGCGCACCGGCTGCCAAATGCGGGGCAGATCATCCCTACGCTCGAACCCCATGAGAGGGTGGTTTTTCTTACCCATTTTGTCCGCGGACTGGGATCCCCTCCACCCGTTTGTCTGCGGGCTCATGTTTTACTACTGGCCTTCCTCCGCATGTGTTTATCGTCATGTGCGAGGCCTTCCTCCGATCAGGCCCCACTTCGGCCTATGGCTGAAAACCTTCAATGTTAAACCAAAGGTGGTGGTCGGCCAGCAAGCAGAGTGCGAAGGCGCCATGGTGGGCAAAATGCCTAACATCACTTGGCTCGAGGGCACCTATGTGGATACCATAAAGGGGTGGAAATTAGGGTGGTTCTACATCACCGAGCCGCACGACACCAACTGGGTGGCGGCCCCCGAATTTCGATCCGGAATCCCCACGCGGCTCACCTCCTAGAAAGAGAAGGGCATGTCCTGGGGTTCTTCGGTAGTGCTGACCGGACTCCAGACCTGCATCAGGAACATGATGAGCAAGAAAATCAAGCTCGTCAACGTGGTCCAGGTCATGCTCTTCCGCCGCATCCTCCCGTGTGAACGACAGGCATTCAATTTGTGGGAGTTCGACCCGGCCAAGCACCATACGCTGCGAGAGCTCTACGACACGAAGCATGAGGATGTCTGGAGGGTGTTGTCCAAGGGTGCCGAGGTACCTCCTTTCCTCACCGAGGACCGCGGACTCAGTGCAAAGCACCGTGCCAATCCGGTAAGTTTTTATATCTCACTGGGTATTTATTTGCCCCGGTTTAAATCATGTGCGGGATCTAAGCTTCCATGTCATTAACAGGATTGGATAAAAGATAGCGGAGCAGCTCGATTGCCCGGCACCCCTGCCTGAAGATCCTGCAGATGCTCTCCTGACGGTGATGCTGGCTCCAGCACCTTACGAGGTGCCGGTGAAGAAGACCAAGAAGAAGGCCACGGGGACCCGAAAGGGTCTCCGGCACAAGGTTGTATCGGACTCATCATCCGATGACTCCGACGCGCACTTCTCCCACGAAAACGAGGAGGAGGAGGAGGAGGAGGAGGAGGAAAGTTCTCCCCCCAGTCGGGGGAGACAAGAAAAGGAAGGCCGACCCAACCAGGGTGGCCGAAGGGTCCAAGAAGGGAAGGACCCTCCATCCGGACTGCTCCACGACGGCCGCCCATAGCGACGACGAGTGGTTCCCGAGGGACAAGCCCTGGCGAAGTCGTAAGTATCCGGATACCATAGTAATTCATGGTATGTTTTATTGCACTGCTTCTCCTTACGCCGAATATGATTATGCAGCCCGTCCCGAGCCCATATCGACGTGTCTTCATCGGACGGTTCTTTGGACTCATCGGATATGAACATCGATTCACTTCTGACCGCCTCCACCCCTTGCCCTACGGACAACATCGAGGTGTTGTCGCAAAAGGCACTGAGCCAAGGGGAGGTAGTCCTGGGGGCGCCTCGAGGCGACCTTCCGGACCCTGGGCGCAAAGGGAGCAAAATTCCCACGGTCTCCAAGTTCGTCCCCCAGCCGAACACTACGCCGGAACCTTAGGTGGTTCCGGACTCCAGCAGGCGACCCCCCGTTAAGAGGGGCAAGCCGCCCATGCCAGTGGCCTCTGTCCACCCAGAGGCACCAAACGACTTGCTGGAAGCGCTTCGTGGTGCTTCCATCGATGAAGAGCACCGCACTATCATGAGTGCGGTGATTGAGAAAGTTCAGTCCGCCAATAACGGACTGACCGAAGATTGTGCTAGCCTCCTAACAGGCTTTGAGGTAAGCAATGAAAATATAAGAAAAATATTACCGCATAGACAGTAGCCCCTGATGCTCTGTTTGGCATTCACGAAGAAAGGCCGAATAGAGGATCAAATGATAACTCAGGAGTCTAATCAGAATATGTCTATGTGTATGTGCAGGCTTCACTGCTGGCCGCTGTCGCACGTACTGCGGAGGTCTCTGCACTGAAGCAGGACCTGGAGTGGTCTGAGGACGAGCTCGGCCTTACCAAGAGGCAGCTCGAGGAGAGCAAAGGGAAGCAATACCTTTGTCTATATATTTAAAAAGAAGTTCGGGTGTAAAGTAAATGGATCATCATGAATTTGTCAGGGGTCATGACCGAAGTGGCGACCCTGAAGAAGGCGCTGTCCGAGGCCGAAGACAAAGCGGCCAAGGAGTGCATTGAGCGGGAAAAGCAAGAAGCTCGAGTAGGCGAGGTGCAGCAAGAGCTCGAGGCTCTGGCCAAAAAACACGAGTCCTTGGAGCTTGACTCTAAGAAGCGAGAGTACGAGCTTGCGAAGGCACTTGAAAGCGCCCGGAGCGCCAAGGCTGAAGCCCACAAGGCCCTCCAGGAGATTGATGCGGTGAAGAAGATAGCAGTGGGTAAGGCGTTCATTATGCAAAGCAAGCTTGTGAAGGAAACTTTCCTTTTACTTACACAAGTTCGGAGCTCTCCAAGAGTGTTCGCAGATCTTCCGCGTAGTGTACTGGATGTCGCGGAGTTTTACCATGCTGAGGAGGGGAGCTCGACAAAAAAGTTGTTCTGGTCTCAGTATACTGGGGCCAAACACCCAATGCCCTTGAGCGACCAGCTGAAGCAATTGGTCGAGCTGTACAAGGCGGCCGAACAGGCCATGAAGGGCCTTATAGTCCGGATGTGGCCTGGCAAGCCCCTACCCGGCAGCTACTTCGGTCTGGTGAGGCGGCTTGTGGATGCCTGCCCACGGCTGGAAGTCATAAAGCGGTCCGTCTGCATCGAGAGTGTGCGCAGGGCTTTTGCCCGGGCAAAGGTGCACTGGGCGAAGCTGGACACCGAGAAGCTGGTGAAGGAGGGGCCGCCGGAGGGCAAGGAGCATCGCTGCCCCGAAATGTATTATGAGAGTGTCCTGAAGGGTTCTCGCCTTTTGGCTGATGAATGCCCCAGGGATGTAATTTTTGAATGAACATGCTCATGTGGTCCTGTAATGTGAAACGAGTTCATTTGCGCTATGTAACGCTTTTTAATTTAAAATATTACCTTCTGTGCGGCCGTTTATAAAATCTGAGAGTTGGCCAGTCGTCGGCTTCTGCCCCCATGTAACTAGTACTGGGGTGTTCGGGGTAAACCTGAGCACTCTTTATCCCAATTGTGGGTCCTTCGAGGGAGGTGTTCATCGCAACGAACCAGGCAATCAGACTATAAGGCTTTATGATCAAGTGTAATATAGCAGGGTTTTTACGCCCAAACTACGAATGTCGTGTTCTCCACAGGGATCTAGAACTTCGAAGCACACATTCAAAACATTCAAAACAACTGAACAGATGAATCAAATAGTAATGATAACAAGCAGCCACTAGAATAAGGTAAAACCAAACAATATGCAGCAAAGGTAAAGGGTTCAGAAAAAGGACTATCTCTTTTTAGTGGTTTTCTTGCAATCAAACAGACAAGTAAACTAGCACAAGGAAGATGGTTCAGACATCACACACAACTTATGCAACCAATTAAAGTGACAACATCTCACAGGAGAATAACTACTAACTTGATATCCAGCAAGTGTCACAACAATTCAGCAAAAATACATGAGATTTCACCATGGGTACACAGGTAACAGAGTAATTTTCAGATCCAACAGTGCGTATATTCAGAGAACAGGAACAAGAGAAGAGAGAGGTTCAGAGCCTATGGGTCTTGATGATCTTCGATTCAAAGTTGTAGAACTTGCAGTTGAAGAAGAGCAGTAGCAGAGGATCCTTGAGGTAGAGATGCAGCAAGGTGAAGAAGACTTGGTGAAGATCGGCAGTAGAGAATCCGGCCTTGGGAAGGAGTCGTGGCGGCCTTCGTGGGAGGTCATCCGACCACCCAGAGCAGAGCAACACCAGGAGTCCAGCGTCCCGCTATTGGTGTCGAGGCGGTGTCGCGACAGCAATCATCGGAGTTGGGGACGAACAACAGCGAGCGTCAGGGTTGAAGAGCAGCAGGTCGGCGATGTCGTTGGAGGGGAGAGCATTAGGTTGGCGATCAGGGGCGGCAACAGGTCGGCGGTCAAGGGCGGCAGCAAGGTGGAACGGCCTCCGATCTCCTCTTCTTCTCCCTTCCCTCGATCCCCCTTTTCTTCCCTGGTTCAATCTGGTGGTAAGTGAGCAGCGCGATGGTGAGCAGTGAGAGAAGGAGTCTTCCTCCCCTGTTTTTCTTTGTTACAGTGGATCTGGTTGAAGTCCCCTCTCTCTCCCCTCGATCTGGTGTGGTGGGTCGGAAGCAAGAAGAACCAGCTGCGCATGGCAACAGATAGGCTGTCTGGTCGGTCGCGCCAGCCCCCGGCTCCTCTCACGCATGCCACCGGACGCTTACTCTGGTTCTTTTCGGTTTTGCCCCCTTTAGAACTAAACTCTTCTCCAAGTTGATCCCTACTTTAGTTTTGAAAGCACTTTCGATGAAGTTTGGGTGCCTAAACGCACCAATTCTGCATAATATGAAGAAGTGTTGTAAGAAATATCATAATAGGAACATTTATGTAGGAATGAATATTTTATAAGTAATTATTGTGGTCAAATGTTCAACTTGAGATGCAAAAAGGCTTAAAATACTATATGCATAAATGTGCTATCAATTTCCCCCACACCCAGATCTTTGCTTGTCCTCAAGTAAAGGAAAATGGTGGTGACACTACCCACATTGCCTAGTAAAGATGCACTTTTGGAAAGATAGTAATTCCGACAATACTGGAACTAGGCAACTGTACTCTATTGAAGCTAGATTGTGATAAGCAATAATTTATAACACACTGTAAATGTTCCAAGTCAATGGCCTTGAGTGAAAGTGAATCCTATTAATCAAGAGCTGACTGTGTCTTCAGCCCTAAGATAAGTTGGGACCCCAAAATCAATTAAAAAACAAGTTACTTATTGAATTTAAAGCACAAGTGATGATATTATATCAGTCTCACCGAAGGAGCATACCACCGATCCCGATAACATAGTATACACCTGGCTCGACCAATTATTAGAATTATTATTATTATTATTATTATGATTATTATTATTATTATTATTATTATTATCTCCCCAAAGGAACATACCACCGATCCAGAGAACATGGTATACACCTGGTTCGATAATTATAGCAATTTTTAGTTATTGTCTCCCCAAAGGAACATACCACCAATCCAGAGAACATGGTATACACCTGGTTCGACAATTATAGCATTTTTATATAAAATTTTACAGTCCAATCTACCAGATTTCACAAGCCACCGATCCCGAGAACATGACATGCTACTGTAGGTCGATCGGACTTAAATTATTATAAACATATTTTTATATATATTTAAAAATTACTTAGCTTAAGTAAAACAGGAGTAATTGAAAGAGAGATCCATAGCTAATGGCACTGTTTTTCACAGGCTACAGATCCAGAGATCATAGTTACTACTTAAGTGCCACCAGTTACTTAGCTTAACTTGGGACAGTCAGACACAACACATCAATTCATCAGTAGGTTTGACTCAGACTCAAGGCATTACCATTGAACATTTACACGGAGGTATAAAGTATTCATTATCACAATTTATCATAAGAAGAATACATCTGCATAGTTTTAGTATCAAGAGAATCAACAATCTTCTTGTGGTGAATCCTACTTTGCAGTGATGAGTAACGTGTCACAATGTAGAAAAAGAAAGATTTTCAATGCAATTAAATGCCAGTCCTCGTACTAAATTTTCTAAAGGTTTCTTCAAGTGGAACAGAATCACCTGGTATTTGTATAATCTTCTCCCCTAGTTTCTTTTCTCCACCCTTCTCGTTTTGTGTTCCCTGTTTGTGCTCCCCTTGCCTTTATTCGCTGAAAAAGAAAGACATAAACACATAAAAACTTTTCTATGAAAACTAAATAAGGAAAAGAACTTATTAAAGATTCAGGTCGCCTCCTGAAAAGTGCTTGTTTTAGGTCTTTAGCTCGACCATGTCTCTTAAGTGAGATCAGGGTCGTGCAGGGATTGACACCACCTCTTGGCTCCGCTTGCCTTCTTGAATTTCCTTCTCTAGGTCATGATCTTCGCTTGCATTCTCATCTTCAGAAATCAGAGGTGTGTCTCCAGAGATATAGGGCTTCAGCCTTTGACCGTTTACATAGAAGAGACCTCCAGAAGTACTTTGCACTTGGATAGCACCACTTTTCAGAATCTTCTTCACCTTGCAAGGGCCATACCATCTTTACTTGAATTTACCGGGAAATAAATGAAACCTAGTATCGTAGACCAATACCAACTGTCTAAGATGAAATTCTTTCCTCAATATATTCTTATCATGCCAGATCTTGGTCTTTTCTTTGTAGATTCTTGAACTCTTGTAAGAGTCAGCTCTCAGTTCTTCCATTTCACAGAGTTGAAGTTTTCTATGTTTTCCTGTTGTATCAAGGTCCATGTTGAGTTTCCTTAGTGCCCATTGAGCTTTGTGTTAAAGTTCAACGGGTAGATGGCATGCTTTTCCATATATTAACCTGAATGGTGACATTCCAATTGGTGTGTTATAAGCTGTCCTATATGCCCATAGTGTGTCTCGTAATTTCAGTACCTAATCAGACCTTGACTTTGATACTTCCTTCTCGAGGATAGCCTTTATTTCTCTATTAGACAACTCCACTTGTCCATTTGCTTGTGGGTGATATGGAGTTGTAATTCTGTGATTATGAACTCCATATTTTGCTAAGAGAGATTCTAGTTGGGAGTTGTTGAAATGCGTTCCTCCATCACTGATAACAATCCATGGCACACCAAATCTTGGAAAAATCACTTGCTTGAATAAGTTGCAAACTGACTTGGAATCAGCATTGACGGTTGGTACAGCCTCAACCCATTTTGACACATAGTCCACTGCCACCAATATGTATTTGTACCCTTTTGATGATGGCAAGGGTCCAACATAATCAATTCCCCATACATCAAAGAGCTCTACTTCAAGAATTCCTTTTTGAGGCATCTCTTGCCTTTTTGAAATCTTTCCAGTTCTCTGACAAGGGTCACAAGCTTCAATATAGGAATCTACATCCTTGAATAAAGTTGGCCAATAAAATCCTGCTTGCAAAATTTTTGCTTGAGTCTTTCTAGTACTTGCATGACCTCCATAAGGGGATGAATGGCAATGATAGATCACACTTTTAATTTCAGTTTCCAGCAAGCATCTTCGAACAATACCATCAGCACAATGCTTGAATAAGTAAGGTTCATCCCAAAAGAAGTGCTTCATATCTGATAGGAATTTCTTCTTCTTCTGATACCCAAAATCTGTAGGAACTTTGTTACAGACTAGATAGTTAACTATATCCGCGTACCATGGTGTATAGTTTTTTATACTTGTCACTTGCATAAGATTGCTCCCTGGTGAAACATCATTGATGGGTAAGGAGTCTACTGCATTGTTTTGCAATCTCGACAAGTGATCTGCCACAACATTTTCCGCTCCTTTCTTATTCTTGATTTCCACATCAAATTCTTGAAGCAAGAGTATCCATCTAATTAACCTTGGCTTGGCTTCTTTCTTGCTGAGTAAATATCTAATTGCAGCGTGGTCTGTGTAAACTACACAATGAGATCCCACAAGATATTGCTTGAATTTTTCAAAGGCATAGACTACTGCCAGCAACTCCTTTTCGGTGGTTGTATAATTAGCTTGAGCATCATCATGTGTTTTGCTAGCATATTATATTACATGCAAATCTTTTCCTTTTCTTTTTCCAAGTACTGCACCTACATCAAAGTCGCTTGCATCGCACATTATCTCAAATGGTAATTCCCAGTCAGGGGGTTGCACTATTGGAGCAGTGACCAATGCTTCCTTGAGCAAGTTGAAGGATTTTTCACATTCTGCATCAAAGTTGAACTTAACATCATTATTTAGGAGATTAGTGAGGGTTTTGGCTATCTTGGAGAAATCCTTTATGAATCTTCTGTAGAACCCAGCATGTCCCAAAAAGCTCCTCACTCCCTTCACATTTACAGGTGGTGGAAGTTTTGATATTACTTCGACTTTTGCTTGATCAACCTCAATTCCTCTTTTAGATACCAAATGTCCCAAAATAATTCCTTCCCTTACAAGAAACTGACACTTCTCCCAGTTTAGGACTAGATTGTGTTCTGAACACCTCTGAAGAACTGCTGCTAGATTATTCAATCAATCTTCATAACTTTTTCCCACGACTGTAATATCATCTATGAACACCTCCACTTTGATTCCTATCATATCAGAGAATATAGAGAGTATAAACCTTTGAAATGTTGGGGGTGCATTACAAAGTCCATAAGCTAGTCTTTTGTAAGCAAATGTTCTGTATTGGCAAGTGAAAGTTGTTTTATCTTGATCATCCAGGTGAATTGGGATTTGCAAGAATCCCGAATACCCATCTAAGCAGCAGAAATATTCATGCCCAGCAAGCCTTTCCAGCATTTGGTCAACAAAAGGTAATGGAAAATGGTCCTTCCTTGTTACTTCATTTAACTTTCTAAAATCATTGACCATTCTCCACCCCGTGACAGTCCTACTAGGAATCGTTTGCCCTTGTTCATTTTCAATGACAGTTATTCCTCCTTTTTGGGCACCATATGAATGGGGCTCACCCACTCGCTGTCCGAAATTGGGTATATGATGTCAGCAGAGAGCAATTTAAGAATCTCCTTTTTGACAACCTCTTGCAAATGAGGATTTAACCTTCTTTGACTTTCTCTAATTGGCACACTACTTTCTTTCAAGTAAATCCTATGAGAGCAGATAACAGGATAAATCCCTTTCATATCATCGATCGAATATCCAATAACATCCTTGTACTTTTGCAAAACTGCTTGAAGCCCTTTTATTTGCATTTCCGTCAACTCACTGTTTACGATAATTGGCCACTGGTTTTCATTGTCTAAGAATGCATACTTCAAACTTTCTGGAAGTTGTTTCATTTCTATTTGCCTTGGTTGCATCTTCTCTAATGACCTTGCACTACTTTCCAACATGCTCACAGGTCTGATTTCCTCGTATCTAATTTCACTATTGTCCTCCTCAACTACTTCACAACAAATACTTCCATACCTCTCTTCATAACCTTCTTCCACACATTTTTGTACTGTATCAATTCTGTAACAGTGTTCTTCTCTTTGAGGAACATGTGTTGCATGCTTCATGTCAAACTCCACCTTTTCATTTCCGAACCTCAAGCTCAATTTAGCTTCTTGGATATCAATAAGTGCACCAGCTGTGGCCAAAAATGGTCTTCCAAGAATCACAGCCTCACTCTTGTTCTCCATATCTAGCACTACAAAGTCAACCGGATAAGCAAACTTCCCATCTTTGACTGGAACATCCTCAAGAATTCCAACAGGTCTCCTATATGTTCTGTCGGCCAACTGAAGAGTTATGGATGTTGGATTTAATTCTGCCAAGAACATCCTTTTGCTAACTGAATGTGCTAACACACTAACACTTGAGCCCAAGTCACATAGTGCACTGTAAGTTTTGTTTCCAATAACACATGGTACACAAAAACTTCCTGGATCATCCAATTTTTCAGGCATGGAATTATGAATTATTGCACTGCATTCCTTTGATAGAGTTACAACTTCTGGCTCAGACATGCTTCTTTTCTTTGTTAATAATTCCTTGAAATATTTGGCATACATCGAAACATGCAAGACAGCCTCAAGAATAGGAATAGTAATCTGAACTCCTTTCATAGTTTCCAAAAATTTGGCAAATTGCTTGTCATCTTTGTGTTTGTTGAACCTCTCAGGAAAGGGAATGTTGTTGGTTGTTATTGCTTCCTCTAGCAAAGAATCAGCTCTTGTTTGAAAACCAGGAAATTCGACTTCAGTTTCAATTCGGTTATCACTTCTTTCTCCTTTATTTTCTCTGATGATGTTGAAGGTGGAGTTCCGGATGAACTTGGCCTCATAGCAGGAGGCACATATGTCTTTAGAATAGGAAGTAATGGTCCTGTCATAGCTCCACTCCTTGTAGTCACTGCATCAACTGAAGATATTGCCCCACAGTGAGCTTTCGGGTTTGGAATTGGTTGAGCAGGCAGCCTTGCTTCATTTTCTCCCACCATACTATCCATTTTGCTCACAAGCATCTTAACAGAATCCTTTAAGCCATTAACTTCATTTGTCATCTTGTTCATCAATTCCAACTGCATCTTCATGATTTCCTCCATTCCATTTGACTAAACATTTTGTTGTTTATTCTGCCTCGGCACTTGAAATTGACTTGGATGATTTGGTGGTCGATTTCCTTGTACTGTCGATCCACTTGCATATGACTGATTGTTCTTGTACGACAAGTTTGGATGGTTCCTCCAAGAAGGATTATAGCTATTTGAGAATGGACCTTGACCTTGGGCATAACTTACTTATGAAACCGATGATCCAATTGCTGAATATAAGGTACATTCTGTTGAAGGATGACCTGCTTGGCCACATACATCACACATTTGAGGCACACTTACTGAAGCTACAGATGTACCGATGCAATTTGACATGATACTATCCATCTTCTTGTTCAAGATGCCAATCTGAGCTGCCATGCTATCATTTGCAGACATATTATACACACCAGGATGTGGTGGTGTTATTTCTCTTTTACTTGACCATTGGAAATGATGGGACGCCATACTTTCAATCAATGCAAATGCTTCATCAAGGGTTTTGTTCATGATTCCTCCTCTAGCAGCAGAATTGACAAAAGCTCTGGTCTGAGTGGATAGTCCTTTGTAAAAGGTTTGTAACACCAGCCATCTTTCTAAACCATGATGATGACACATTCTGATTAAAGAGTTGAATCTTTTCCATGCGTCATACAAACTTTCTCCATCATATTGAGTAAAGCTTGTTAACTTGTCCCTATATTCGGCAGCTTTTGTGGGTGGAAAGTATCTCTCAAGAAATGTCTGCAATAAAGTCTCCCAAGTATCTTTCAGATATTCAGGCAATGAGTGAAGCCATACTCTTGCTCCATCTCTCAAGGAAAATGGGAATAGTGATAATCTGATAGCACTCGGTGAAACTCCATTTTGCTTGAGGGTGTTACAATACTCCAAGAAAGTCCTTATATGCTCATGTGGGTCTTCTAAAGCTATTCCACCAAATCTGGACTATTGTACCATGTTAATCAGAGCAGGCTTCAATTCAAAATTGTTTTCCTGAATAATTGGTTGCACCATTTCTCCTGGTATCCCATGATCTCTTGGGATCCACAAGTCCCTGAGAAAAGGTACTTCATTAGGCATCTTTTCTTCTTGATCTTGCAAAGTTTCGGCAACTTGAAACCGCGTTTGATTCTCTCTTCTTGTCCTCAATAAAGTCCTTTCAATTTCTAGATCAAATGGCACTAGTGAATATTTAGGTTGAAGCATAAGACAATTTCCTGTAAAGTTCCTGAAATTGACACATGCTAGTTTCTCTCAAAACTGCAGCCAATGTTAGGAAATGGTTAGTTTCCTAAAATAAATCTTGATCTGCTTCTACTAATGTGCTAATGAAATTTAGATCCCCGGCAACGGCGCCAAAATGATCAAGTGTAATATAGCAGGGTTTTTACGCCCAAACTACGAACGTCGTGTTCTCCACAGGGATCTAGAACTTCGAAGCACACATTCAAAACATTCAGAACAACTGAACAGATGAATCAAATAGTAATGATAACGAGCAGCCACTAGAACAAGGTAAAACCAAACAATATGCAGCAAAGGTAAAGGGTTCAGAAAAAGGACTATCTCTTTTTTAGTGGTTTTCTTGCAATCAAACAGACAAGTAAACTAGCAGATGGAAGATGGTTCAGACATCACACACAACTTATGCAACCAATTAAAGTGACAGCAGCTCACAGGAGAATAACTACTAACTTGATATCCAGCAAGTGTCACAACAATTCAGCAAGAATACATGAGATTTCAGCATGGGTACACAGGTAACAGAGTAATTTTCAGATCCAACAGTGCATATATTCAGAGAACAGGAACAAGAGAAGAGAGAGGTTCAGAGCCTATGGGTCTTGATGATCTTTGATTCGAAGTTGTAGAAGTTGCAATCGAAGAAGAGTAGTAGCAGAGGATCCTTGGGATAGAGCAGCAGCGAGTGGAAGAAGACTTGGTGAAGATCGGCAGAAGAAAATACGGCCTTGGGAAGGAGTCGTGGCGGCCTTCGCGGGAGGTCAGCCGACCACCCAGAGCAGAGCAACACCAGGAGTCCAGCGTCCTGCTGTTGGTGTCGAGGCGGTGTCGCGGCGGCGATCGTCGATGTTGGAGATGAATAGCAACGAGCGTCAGGGTTGAAGAGTGGCAGGTCAGCGTTGTCATTGGAGGGGAGGGCAGCAGGTCGGCGATTAGGGGCGGCAACAGGTCGGCGGTCAAGGGCGGCAGCAAGGTGGAACGGCCTCCGATGTCCTCTTCTTCTCCCTTCCCTCGATACCACTTTTCTTCCCTGGTTCGATCTGGTGGTAGGTGAACAGCGCGGTGGTGAGCAGCAAGAGAAAGGAGTCTTCCTCCCCTGTTTTCTTCGTTACGGTGGATAAGGTTGATGCGCTCTCTCCCTCCCCTCGATCTGGTGTGGTGGGTCAGTAGCAAGAAGAACCGGCCGCGCGTGGCAACACACAGTTCGTCTGGTCGGTCGCGCTAGGCCCCGGCTCCTCTCACGCATGCCACCGGACGCTTCCTCTGGTTCTTTTCGGTTTTGCCCCCTTTAGAACTGAACTCTTCTCCAAGTTGATCCCTGCTTTAGTGTTGAAAGCACTTTCGATGAAGTTTGGGTGCCTAAACGCACCAATTCTGCATAATATGAAGAAGTGTTGTAAGAAATATCATAATAGGAACATTTCTATAGGAATGAATATTTTATAAGTAATTATTGTGGTCAAATGTTCAACTTGAGATGCAAAAAGGCTTAAAATACTATATGCATAAATGTGCTATCAATTTATCACTCCCACTTAGCCATAGAAGTCTACAATTTTAAATTTTGGCGAAGCCCCTAGTATTCGGAAGGACGAATTTGGGGCGTTATACACGCCTAAGTCGGGCAAGGCCGACTCCTTGCCCGAAGCGGAAAAATTCTTTAAGGACTTGAGACCTCGTGAACAGCGACCAGATCTCGCCTTATCATGACAGTCAGTTTTCGGCTTTCTCTACTGAGGTGCTTGTCCGAAAGAACCAGGACACAATCGCAGTATTTCTCCCACTGCTACCTTAGCAGATATATCGGAATGTAAGGTACCAAAGCATGGGAGCTGGGCAAACCCAACTATTGACCCAAGACAGGATTCGGAGCTGATACATATAATGCTATAAGTTTGGGGTGCCGCACTGTCGAAAGTGTTTGGACTTCTCATGCCGTATTATGGGGTAAACGAAAGCCCTTGGCATACTGACCGTACCCGAATGTACGGGTGCAGATTGTCGTAAGTGAACATGTAAGAAAAAGAGGATGCATAATGCAATAATAGACCAATGCTATGCATTGTTAAATAATACGTCGAAGCGTACTGATACAAGTAGTGCAATAAGCAGAAAGTAGGACTATTTGACATGTCCTATCCAAGGGCAAGCTGTGTATGGAAAGTAGAAAGCGGGTATATCGATTATTATTAGAGACCACCTAAGGGTTCCCGTGTACATCTTAATTAGCTTCTTGCCTCCTTGGTTTTTCCTTCCCATAATGTGTCCGGCAATCGTACTGCTGGAAAGTGCTTCCAGAGAGTTAGGTCCTGAAAGAGAAAAAATGATAAAGGTATACTGCCCCCTAGGGCGGTTAAGCCGCATTGCGGGGCGTGCCCTGATCGTGCCCCCGCCTATATCCATGGTATTTTCAGTGCGTAATTATGTACATGCGGCATGGATTTCGTCGCTTGACTGGGACTGGGATGGGGGCCGAATTGCTAGGCGAGCTTTGAGCGTGCCAGGCGATCCTGTTGCAGTTTACTCCGAACTCGGTTGAAGGTGTCCGGGGGCTGTATCGCCGAATTACTGGTTTTCCTTAGAAGGCTTCTTTGTGCTTCTGCTGCGAGGGCCGCAGTGTGCTCCTCCGTGCGGAGCGAGCGTTCTGTGTTTCCATTCACTGTTATGACCCCCCTAGGTCCTGGCATCTGGAGCTTGAGGTATGCGTAATGCGGTATCGCATTGAGTTTTGCGAATGCGGTTCGCCCGAGCAGTGCGTGATAGCCACTGCGAAACGGGACGATATCAAAGATTAACTCCTCGCTTTGGAAGTTGCCCGGAAATCCGAAGACCACTTACAGTGTGGCTGATCCCGTGCAATGGGCCTCTACACCTGGGATTACGCCCTTGAAGGTGGTTTTGGTGGGTTTGATCCTCGAGGGATCTATACCCATTTACAGCAGGTTCAGGCTGTTGCCGCCGTCCATAAGGACTCGAGTGAGCTGAAATCCGTCGATGATGGGGTCTAGGACCAGTGTGGCAGATCCGCCAAGACGGATACTAGTGGGGTGGTCCCTGCGATCAAAGGTGATCGGACAAGCGGACCATGGGTTGAACTTTGGGGCGACAGGCTCCATCGCATATACGTCCCTTAGTACACGCTTCCGTTCCCTCTTGGGAATGTGTGTTGCATATGTCATGTTCACTGTCTTCACTTGTGGGGGGAACCCCTTCTGTCCTCCCGTGTTCAGCGGACGAGGCTACTCCTCGTCCTCACTATGCAGCCCCTTGTCCTTGTTTTCGCCATTTAACTTGCCGGCCTGCTTGAACACCCAGCATTCTCTGTTGGTGTGATTTGCTGGCTTGTCGAGGGTGCCGTGGATTTGACACAAGCGATCCAGTATGCAATCCAAACTGGACGGAGCCGGAGTACTTCTTTTGAATGGCTTTTTCCAGTGACTGGATCTAGAGCCTCTGAATCCAGCATTGACTGCCATATCATCGGTGTTATCGCCGTTGTTGCGATGCTTTGGTCTGTTACGACGTGGTTTTCCGTTGCATCTTTGGTATCCGAAGTGTACAGATTCCGTGATGTGTTGTTGCTGCGAGCCAGCCAGCTATCCTCGCCCATGCAAAAGCGCGTCATGAGTGTCATGAGGGCTGCCATAGACTTCGGCTTCTCCTGGCCGAGGTGCCGGGCAAGCCACTCGTCACGGATGTTGTGCTTGAATGCCGCTAAAGCCTCTGCATCCGGACAGTCGACAATTTGGTTTTTCTTAGTTAGGAACCATGTCCAAAATTACCTGGCTGATTCCCCTCGATGCTGAGTTATGTGGCTCAAGTCATCAGCATCCGGTGGTCACACATAAGTGCCCTGGAAGTTGTCAAGGAATGCGTCTTCCAAATCCTCCCAACTGACGACGGAATCTGCTGGCAAGCTATTCAGCCAATGCCGAGCTGTTCCTTTCAGTTTTAGTGGGAGGTACTTGATGGCATGTAGATCATCACCGCGAGCCATGTGGATGTGAAGGAGGAAATCCTCAATCCAAACAGCGGGATCTGTTGTACCATCATACGATTCGATATTTACGGGTTTAAAACCCTCCGGGAATTCGTGATACATAACTTCATCAGTGAAGCATAGGGGGTGTGCGGCGCCTCTGTGCCGGGCTATATCGGCCCAGTCGGATTTACCTTTAGTGTATCCGGCGCGACGGTCATTGTCCCGCATTGGCGCGCGCCCCCGTGACCCGTATATTGACCTTGCATGTTTTGCCCTGCTGTCCAATACGTCTCGCAGGTCCCGTGTGTTGCCTCGGGCCTTGGTATTTTTTGATTGAGTGGCGGCGGGGTGCAGGCTGAACTTTGGGCTGAAACGCCTCTCTGGCTTGGCCTCGCGGTGGCCGGTCAGACGCACCGTACACTGGTGATGGAGGTTTCAATGCCTCCTCCTCGAGGTGAGGTAGCAACATGCATTTTGGGTAACTCTGGGAGGGGCGCTCAAGTTCGAATTCCTCGGCCGCAAGGACTTCGGTCCATCTGTCTGCTAGCAGGTCTTGATCAGCTTGAAGCTGTTGTTGCTTGTTCTTCACGCTATTTGTTGTGGCCATAAGCCAGCGCTTGAAGCGCTCCTGCTCGAAGGGATCCTCAGGCACAATAAATTCTTCATCGCCGAGGCTCTCCTCGTCTTCGGAGAGAGGCATGTAATTGTCCTCCTCCGGTTCTCCATCTGCTGCCTGCTCTAGAGGGCTAGCTTGTTCATCCTCCGGCTCTACATCATGCTGGAGGGGATTGTGGTTGTCTTCGACACTATCCGGAGTGTTAGTGTCGCTTGTGCTGGTATCACTACTTTTGTTGTGGCGGGACTTAGAGTGGCGCCACTGATGTTGGTGCTTGGGTTGCTTCTTGGAGGGGTCATCCTGCGCTCTCTCTTCACCATTGCCTTCTTTGGGGGTGTCCACCATGTGTATATCATATGATGAGGTGGCGGTCCAGCGCCCTGTGGGCGGTCGTTCCTATTCGTCCCTTGCATCATCGTCCATACCGTTGATGTCTTGGGAGTCGAAGTCGAGCATGTCGGTTAAATCGTCGACAGTGGCTACTAAATGGGTGGTGGGTGGGCAGCGAATTTCTTCGTCATCCGCATCCCATTCTAGCGAGACATAGTTTGGCCAAGGTTCTCCTGAGAAGGAGAGAGACCTTAATGAATTGAGCACATCGCCTAAAGGCAAGTGTTGAAAGATATCCGCAGAGGTGAACTCCATGATCGGCGCCCAGTAGGATTCGATAGGCACGGATGTAGGCGGCTCGGAGTCCATGGCCTGAGACGAATCCAGTGGTTCGGCGACACGGCTCTCGTAAGGGGTGAAGTCAGTATCCGGCTCCATCACCACTGAGAGTGTGGGATCCATGGCGGGGTCTATTCCTCAGTCCTCGGATGGCGCAATATGCTCCGGATTGAAGGTCGGGGTAGTTGCAGATGTGATCTCCCGAACACTGTCCGACGGTAGAGTTATGTCATGCACATCTTGATTGTGCGGTGCACCCGACATGGGCTCGAATCCGTCGAAGATCAAGTCTCCGCGGATGTCGGTAGTGTAGTTTATGTTTCTGAACCTGACCTGATGGCCAGGGGCGTAGCTCTCGATCAACTCCAAATGGCCAAGCGAATTGGCCCGTAGTCCGGAGCCGCCGAATACGAAGAACTGTTCGGGGAGGAAAACCTCACCCTGGACCGCCTTGTTACTAATGATCGAAGGAGCCATCAAGCCTTACGGTGACGGCACAGTGGAACTCTCAATGGAAGCACCAATGTCGGTGTCAAAACCGGCGGATCTCGGGTAGGGGGTCCCGAACTGTGCGTCTAAGGTAGATCGTAATAGGAGGTAGGGGACACGATGTTTACCTAGGTTCGGGCCCTCTTGATGGAGGTAATACCCTACGTCCTTCTAGATTGTTCTTGATGATATGAGTATTACAAGAGTTGATCTACCATGAGATCATAGAGGCTAAACCCTATAAGCTAGCCTATGGTATGATTGTATGTTGTCCTACGGACTAAACCCTCTGGTTTATATAGACACCGGAGGGGGCTAGGGTTACACAGAGTCAGTTACAAGGGAGGAGATCTACATATCCGTATTGCCAAGCTTGCCTTCTACGCCAAGGAAAGTCCCATCCAGAAACGGGATGATGTCTTCAATCTTGTATCTTCATAGTCCAACAGTCCGGCCAAAGGATATAGTCCGGCTGTCCGGAGACCCCCTAATCCAGGACTCCCTCAATCACAGCGGGTTATAAGGCCCGTGTCCATTGTGACAAAGACCCTTGCTCAAAGAGAATAAGGAGCAAGATCTTCTATATTGGGAACCACCGCTTTCTTCCCCGAAACCATCGCTGGCAAAGAAGCAAAGATTTTAATGGTGAGAATGAAACCCGTGACAAGCCAACTGAATTCACTAAAGAAGAGCTGGAGCAGCAACTTGAAAAGGTGAGAGATGTGAGACCAGGAAAGCTTGCGAAGAAAAGAAAGTGCGAGGAAGGTCAATGTTGGGACCGGAGGTCTTGTTTGTGGGACCTGCCATAATGGGCTGATCTGAAATTAAGGCATAATCTCGATGTAATGCACATTGGGAAAAATATATGCGAGAATCTGCTAGGGACGTTTCTAAACATTGAAGGGAAGACAAAGGACACGGTTAGTTCTAGGCTTGATTTGGAGGACGTGGGCATAAGAGAAGATTTGCATCTACATCACAATGAAGAAGATGATTCATTTGAAATGCCACGAGCATGGTATACAATGATTAAAGAACAAAATGTCACATTCTGTGAATTCCTAACAGCGGTGAAATTTCCACATGGTTGTGCTGCTAACCTAGCAAAGTGTGTTACTTCTGATGGATTCAAGCTTTCAGTACTGAAAAACCATGATTGTCTCATCCTCCTCAGAAAGATTTTACCGATGGGCCTCCGAGGAATCATGGACAAGGATATATATGAAGTGGTTGCTGAGCTGGGAAATTTCTTTAGAGAAATGTGCTGCAAAACACTCAAGTTAACTGTCCTATAAATACTTGAAAAAGAAATCCCAATTATTATTTGCAAGCTCGAGAAGATTTTCCCTCCAGCTTTCTTCACCGTGATGGTCCATTTGGCGGTGCGCTTACCAAAAGAAGCAATGCTTAGAGGCCCTGTGCAATAAGGTTGGATGTACCCAATCGAAAGAAGGCTACTTACTTGTAAGCCTTATGTGAGAAACACGGCAAGACCTGGAGGTTCTATTGCTGAAGCATATGTCATTGACGAGTGCTTGACTTTTTGCTCTAGATACTTTGGTGATGTGGAAACAAGATGGAACCGTTCGGGTAGAAATAGAGAGCGGTCTGATTCGCAAAGTGGTGATATCTTTGTTTTCAACCATGGTGTGAACTTTCTTGGAGCCTCACAATATTTGGAGGCTGGTGATGAGTATGACAAGATGGTTTGGTATGTGCTCAGCAATTGCGCCGAGGTTCTACCATATATCGAGTACGTTATATCTTGTGCACTCATTATATATATATATTTTTTTTCCTTGGGTTGGCACCAGCCTAATGTTTTAATTCACATGTTTTTTTTGCATTGCAGGAAATGCAAGGAAGAGTTAAATCAGGAAGAAAGCAAGATCCATGTTGATAAAAGGGTTGCCAAGGGGTTTTCTAATTTGTTTAAGAATCATGTGAGATCTTTTGCCACATGTTTGATGTTTGCTGTGTTATTCGCCAAATGTTAAATACCATTGTTTGCTAAATGTTTTATTTTTGAAGATTGGAAAGTTGCATGAGGAGAAGAAGGTCAGTGATGATCTATTTTCTTTGGCATGCTTACCGGATAAGCGAGTGAGAGTGTATTCAGCATGCATTGCTGACGGTATCCGGTACCACACCGTTGACCGCGAGGACAAAAGGAAGACAAAGAATAGTGGAATCCTCACTGAGGGGTCACATGATCGTGAGATCATTGACTTCTATGGTCAGTTGAGAAGCATCGTAGAGTTGCAGTACAACTCTAGTGGAGGCATATATCGCTCAGTTATCTTATTTCGCTATGACTGGTTCGAGCTTGGCAGCAAGAAGAAGAGAGACTCTTTTATAAAATATGATGGCCACTTCAAAAGCATCAACACTTCAAGGTGCTGGAATAAGAGTGATCCCTTTATTCTAACAACACAAGCAACAATGGTGTTTTATCTGCCATACACTCTTTTGCACGAAAAATGGCGAATTGTGCAAAACTTTGAGCATAGACACTTGTGGAGTGTGACTGAAACTGAAGTGGAGAAGGGTCCCGGTGGTGGTGGACTAACATACCAGGATGATGACTCTACAGAAGTTCCGTTGCAAGCTGATGATGACTCTATGGAAGTTCCGGTGCAAAGCAGAGTGCGAAGGGACCGGGAATGTGTGCTCGTTGATGCTGCAATAGTTGAAGGCATCATGAAAAGAAGAAAGGTGGTAGCGGATGGACATGAGAGCGAGGATGAGGAAAACAAGACTGATCATACTATGCTGCAATATTGTAGTGATGATGAGGAAAACAGGAGTGGGCATAGAGTTCCTTGTTTCCGTATTGACTATGATGAGTAGCGAAGGTAAATTTTGTCTCCTTGGTGAGCTAATGCTATTTTGTCTCCTTGGTAGTTGTTGTTGATGTGATCCTGATGTAGTTTTTGTACTACAATTTTCTAGGTACCAAAATGCATGACACTGTGTAGTGATGGAGAGGCAGATGATGGTTGAAGATACAATGCAAAATGATGTAGTTATGGTGATCATGAAGTATTGATGATGGAAAATACAATGCAAAATGAAGATGTTGTTTTGGTGAACTGAAGATGTTGTTTTTAGAGCTATTTTTTTAACTGAAGATGTTGTGGTGTAAAATGCTATTTTTTTAATTGAGTAGTTTTGGTGATCATGTAGTTTTGGTTGTGATGTAAAAGTTTACAAAATGATGTCATTTTGAACTAAAGATGTTGCTTTGATCACCAAAATTCAGTTTTGGTTTGATCATGTAGTTTTCACAGCTGTTTTGGTCAGAACAAAAGATGTTGTACTGAATTTTGCTTCAACTGAACATGGGCGCGCTCCATTTCACTGTGAGCAAAAAAAATATGCGTGAGCGGGGACTTGAACACACGACCGTGCACTCATTTCACTATGTTTCTACCAGTGGGCTAGGAAGAGGCTACTGGTCTTCTCCTCTATGCCATCTCTTTTAAAATCATCAAACTAGTCAAGTATCATACACACACCTCGCTAACAAGTGGGCCACTCGACCCACTCGCTGACAAGTGGGCCATTTTGCTACTCTACCGAAGCTACCAAAAAATATGCGCGAGCGGGGGCTCGAACCCACGACCGAGCGCTTGTTTCAACACGTTCACTACCACTGAGCTAGGAAGAGACTGTTGGTTATGTACCCGAACAAAACTACATGTGTTGGAGAGAGTGGCTATCTCTCAAACAAGTGGACCCTCCTCTCCCGCAACTGACAAGTGGACCCTCCTCCTCT